>NC_045429.1:434190577-434493607 GCF_902635505.1 Sarcophilus harrisii
TCCACTTTGGCATAGCTCTGGTTATTAGGATGTTTTTCCTTACATTTAACCTAAATCTAACTCCTTATAACTCCTCTCCACCTCCTCCCCAGGGGGCCAAAAAGAACAAGCTAGATTAATTCTTTTTCCACGTGACGGGGTCACCACAGTACTTACTCAATGGAGCTGTTATGAATCTTAGATATAAAGTGCTTTGCCAACCTTAGAGTTCTTTATAATTTTTTTAAAATGATTAGTCTGGTCAGGTCAGCCAGGGAGGTGAGCAAGGGACTTGCCTTAGAGACTTGCATGTCTGTGCACGTGGCTTCACTCCTTTGGGGTCCTGCCTCTCACTCCCAGCTCTGGGGGACCCAGATCAGCAGGGGTCTGTCATGGAGAGCTTTCTAGCTGCAGGGACCTCCTTTCTGCCCCAAATTACTGGAAACTGTCAAAGCTTCAGTGATTTATTATCTGAGAATCAAACCAGTTCTCCAAGTTTCAGATATGTCCTTCAAGCCTCTGAGGTATAGTGGGGGAAAGGGGGAGAGGAGAGAAAAAGAGGAGGGTAGATAAAGGGAGGGAGAAGGAGAAGAGAGACAGCTGGAGGGAAAGAGAGGGAAATAGAAAGAGAGGGAGAGAGAAAAGGAGAGAAAGAGGAGAGTGATAGACACAGAGAGAGGGGAGTGTTGGGGAAAGGATAGAGAAATGAAGGGAGGGAAAGAAAGAGAAGGGGGAGAGAGGGAGAAAGAGAAGGAGAGAGAAAAGGAGAGAGGGAGGAAAAAATGAGAGACAGAGAGACATAGAGAGACAGAGTGAGAGTACTCCTTCTTATTATGGTCATTCTGGGATGGGAATCCCTGTTTAGCAGGGGGCCTCAGGACTAAGATTTCTCCAAAGTGATTGGTGGGAGAGCTTCTGGGCTTGTGGAAGCATTTGAAAGCCTTATCCTACCTCCAAATCTAACCTTTCCTCCACTATGTCATGCTACATCTCTTGAGTCATCCCAGCCATGGTTCCTCTACTGTATAACTGTACACTGAAGTAAACTGTACTCTGAAGTAGAGTCTACGTCTCATTTTCCCATGATCTTTGTGGGGTATCCAGTCAAAGTAATCTTCTGTATCCCCAGAGCCTGACGGAGAGAGCAGCCACCTTACCTCCTTCCAGAGGACCAAAATAGCAGATGTGGATTAGAATTTATCCCCTGTCACCCAACTCTGACAGTAATTTCTGAGGTCATTTCAAAGACTCCCATAGATTCAAGGGCAGCGATGTGAAATGTTTTATTTTTATTGATGTCTCTGGTTTTTATATCACTTCCATGTCCAAATATATCTCTTCCATCTGCATTGAACCATCCTCTGTGGCAAAGAATAAAAAAAAGAGTTAAAAAAGAGATCCATGAAAGCATCCCCAATGCATTGGACAGTATATGCAGCATTCCATACCTGTGTGTTCCCACCTCTGGAAAAAAGGAAGGGGGGGGTGCATTTTCTTAGTTTTTCCCCAGGACTGTCCTTGTGGGAATTGTTTTTCATTTTATCTCTGTCCTTTGCCAAAGTGGAGAGAGCATGGGATGGTGGATAGAGTCTGCTTCAGAAAGAGCTAGCAAAACCAGGTTCTAGTCCCACCCGAACTCAGCCTGTTACCTTTTGTAACTCAGTGTGTTACCTTTGTCTGCTTCAATTTCTTTGACTTTTAAATGGGGATACTAATAGTACCAACTTTCAGTGCTGTTGTGAGAATCAAATGAAGGCATTTTAATAAAGTTTATCTTAGCACTGTGCCCAGTATATATAGTAGGCATGTTTCTTACCCCTTCACACCCACTCCTGAATAACTTATTTCATCTCTGAGGTCCTCAGTTTCTCCGTCTGTAAATGAGGGTATTAGATTAGATGCTCTCTATCTATCGACCTTTCAACTATATAAATCTAGGATTCTTTTCGAGTGTTGGATTAGAAGCTCTCTGTCTATTGACCTTTCAACTACAAATCTAGGATCCTTTTCAAGTGTTGGACTAGATGCTCTCTATCTACTGACCTTTCAGCTATAAATCTAGGATCCCTTTTGGGTGTTGGATTAGATGCTCTCTGTCTACTGACCTTTCAGCTATAAATCTAGGATCCTTTTCGGGTGTTGGATTAGAAGCCCTCTGCCTACCAAACCTTTCTTTCAGCTATAAATCTAGGATCCTTTTTGAGTGTTGGATTAGAAACTCTCTGTCTACTGACCTTTCAGCTATAAATCTAGGATCCTTTTCGGGTGCTGGACTAGATGCTCTCTATCAACCTTTCTTTCAGCTATAAATCTAAGATCCTTTTCTCATTGCTTTGTGTATAGTAGCTCCTTGTTGAACTAAACCAATTGCAATTAAATCCAAGTGAATTGGCTGAATCCAAGAGCACTGGCGAGTGAGTGCGCTAGAAAGTAAACGGACTCAGTGGTGGTTGCTGTTGGAGATGAATCTGTGCCGAACCAACCCAGGATGTTGATGTTTCTGCTGCCAAAAGGTGTTTTGCAAGCCAGGGACCATGCGTGCATCAGTCCCGGCCAAATGCAGCGCTTACAAACTCACTTGAGATTCTGCCTGGCCTCTTAAAGTAGCTGCAGTATTCCAGCTTCTTGTGAATTTCATTTTCCCTTTTTCTCCCTTCCCATGAATTAGCCCAGAATGTAAACTTCTTGAGTGCAGGAATTAGGGTTGCCTGGCCAAGTCTCATGACCCTATGCTTCGGTGCAAGCTGGTATGCTGGATTTGATTTCCCTGCTCATGGCCTGGACTCCGGTCCTGCAGGTGGGCTTGTGGAGTCAGGTGGAGCATCACGCAGGGCTTGCTTGGTTGTGATTGTGCAGAAACTTTCCTTTCCTAATGAGTTTTTGGGGAATATAAGCTCATCAGATTTTCAAGGGGGAAGGCACCCTTGGAAACATCTATTTCTGTTAAAGTCCACCCTTCCAGACTCCCAGGTTGACAACAGAGATGACATACTTAAGTCATGTGGCCAGCATTGCTCCATATAGACCTTCAATGGCATTTATATCTGGTTCTTCTCTTCCCATCTTTACCTCCCAGGAGGCCTCCTTCAAGCCCTCATCACTCTATTCAGGACTATTGATAGTCTCCCAATGGTGTCTCTACCTCAGGTTTCTCCATCTTCCATTCAGCCTGTAGTTTCTTTCTTTCTTTCTTTCTTTCTTTCTTTCTTTCTTTCTTTCTTTCTTTCTTTCTTTCTTTCTTTCTTTCTTTCTTTCTTTCTTTCTTTCTTTCTTTCTTTCTTTCTTTCTTTCTTTCTTTCTTTCTTTCTTTCTTTCTTTCTTTCTTTCTTTCTTTCTTTCTTTCTTTCTTTCTTTCTTTCTTTCTTTCTTTTCTTTCTTTCTTTCTTTCTTTTCTTTCTTTCTTTCTTTCTTTCTTTCTTTCTTTCTTTCTTTCTTTCTTTCTTTCTTTCTTTCTTTCTTTCTTCCTTCCTTCCTTCCTTCCTTCCTTCCTTCCTTCCTTCCTTCCTTCCTTCCTTAGCAATTGGAATTAAGTGACTTGCCCAGGGTCACATAGCTAGGAAATGTTAAGTGTCTGAGATCAGATTCAGGTCCTCCTGACTTCAAGGCTGGTGCTGTAACCATTACATCACCTAGCTGCCCCTAGAATAACTTTCTAAAGCATTAAGTATTCAAAAAGAAATCAGAGAGGATCCATGAAACTATTCTAGGATGCCACATGACTTAGAAAACCACATATTAATGTTATAAAATTTATATGTTATTATATTTTTATTTATTTTGTTAAATATCTCCCAGCTATATTTTGATCTAGTTCAGGCCCCAGTCTGGAGTATTATGGGACAAATGTGGCCTGGATCTGTATTTAACACCTCTGTTACCAAGTATGGATCTGGCTATGTCTCTCTCCTGGTCAGCAATTTCCCATGGCTCCCCATTACCTGTTGGACCAAATATAAATTTTTGTATTTGGCATTCAAAGCTCTTCATAATTGGGCACTGTTCCAGTTTTCTGCTCTTATTATACAATCCAAACTCACAATTTGAGTCCTACCTTCCTGGCATTCTCAATATTCCTAGCACATGACCCTCTGTTTCCCACCTCATTGTCTTTGCATTCGTTGCCACCATACCTACAGCATCCTATCTCCTCCTCGCTGTCTCTTGGACTCTCTGATTTTCTTCAAAGCCATCTTCTGGGAGGAGCCTTTATGGGCTCCTCAGCTGATCATGCAACCCTCCAAGGTTACCTGGGGTCTGCTTGGTCTGTGTCCGTGTGTGTTTATGTTGTCTCTGCTATTAAAATGTCAGCTTCTTCCAGGAAAACACTGTATGTGATGTCTACAGCAATAATCTGAATGTTGTGAGATGATAAAGAGCAAGCTGAGCTCCAAAGAGAAGACAGGAAGAAATACCTCCTCCTGCTCTTTTGTAGAAGTGGAGGTCCAGGGATGGGAAAATTGCATAGAACATCAGAAATTTTTTTTCATAGGTTTTTGGTTTTTGCTAAATTCTCTCTCTCTCTCTCTCCCTCTCTCCCTTCTTGGCAGGTGCTAGTCCAGTGTTTTATTTAACAGAGAAGGATGTGGAGGACTAGAGGGAATATGACTTGGTTAGAGGTCCCAGTAATAAGAGCCAGTGTTAGAGCTTTTGTTTTGAACCTATGTCTTTGTTTCAATTTTTGGGAGTACCAGTTGGGTGGTCCTGTGGATAGAGCTGTGCCCCTTGAGTCAGGAGGACCTAAGTTATAAACTAGCCTCAGATATTAACTGGCTGTGTGACCTTTGGCAAGTCACTTAATCCCAATTGTCCCCCCCCTTAAAGGAGCAAATCCAATTCTTCCTGCACACACACATACACACACACACACACACACACACACACACACACACACACACACTGCAGATTTGGCTTCTTGCTGTGCTTCAGAGGGCCGAAGGCTGTGGGGGATAAGTACGATTTCCTGGTATGTGAAGTCTGCCTCTCTTGGAAATTAGTCTTATCGAAAGGGTGAAGGGGCCCTTCCTGATTTGGGTATTCTGGCTTGAATCAGCTTCCTGCCTATCCCTCTAGGCCTGGCTGGCACAATCAGCTAATAGTTTGGGGCTAAGTTTGATCCTGTGTGTGTGCAAGTTGGGGCAACCAAGCGTTTCCGGAGTAGTGAGCCATCATTTGTGGTCACGTCCTTGGAGGCTCCCAGTGGGGAGATCCAGGCACCCTCCTAGATTTCCTTGAACCATTCCCTTCATTATTCCAAATGTTCTTACATATCTTCAGCATTCTGTCGCATTCATGTAACATTACTTGCTCAACCATTCTCCATTGCTTGATATCCATTTCTTTACCATAACAGAAACAGTTTCTATAAATACTTTATTACTGTCATTATTATTAATTATTATTTAGTCATTTTAGTCATATCTAATTTTTTGTGACTGTAAATACTTTATGGCTATCATTATTATTAATTATTGTTTAGTCGTTTTAGTCATGTCTAATTCTTTGTGACGACATTTTGGTTTTCTTGGCAAAGAAAGTAGTTTGCCATTTCCTTCTCCAGCTTATTTTACAGATGAGGAAACTGCGGCAAGTAGAATTAAATGACTTGTTCAAGATTATACAGCTAGTAAGTTGAGGACAGATTTGAACTCAGATCTCCTGAGTCCAGGCCTGGTACCATGGCGTCCCATAGTTGCATCAAATAATAATAGTTAACATTCATATAGCACCTACTATGCATCAGATGCTGTGCTAAATGCTTTACAATTATTTCATTTCATCCTAACAATATCCCTGGGAAGTAGTTGTTAAAATTATTATTTTTATTTTATAGTTGAAGAAACGGAAACAAACAAAATAAGTGACTTTACTAAAGTCGCACAAAAAGCACTTGAAGCTGAATTTGAACTCGGAACTTCTTGGTCCAGGGCCAGAACTCTATCCATGGTACCACCCAGCTTCTTCTGACTTGCCTAAGTCACAGCTACTTTCTCTGATCCCTTTGGGATATAGGCTTAGTATTACAGCATCTGTGATTCACTTTTGGTTCTATAACTCTACGTGTGACCTTAGAGAAATAATTTCTCTCTGGGTATTCCATTCCTCCTTTGTAAACTAGTACAAAAGACTGCAAATAGAGGTCGGCCCCAAAGCCATGGATGACCCCGTGCTCCTTCTTTGGATGCATGTGGCACCAGGAGGGGACATCAGAGAGAGAGAGTAGTGTTACTTCCCTCAGTCCTGGAGCCAGATCTGTTTGAATTTTCAGTGCATGGAGATGAAGTCAGGGAAGGTGATGTGACTCAGGGAACTGAGAATTTGCTCCACATGTTTTCTCCAGCAGAACAGAGATCAAGGATTGTCTCTTTTTGCCTTTATATCCCAGTACTTAGCTCAGCACCAATGAGATAGATGATACCCAATAAATGCTTGTTGGTGATTAATTGGAGGCCAAGTAATAAAAGCCTCACTTTTCCCCATCTATGAGATGGGAATATTAATTGTATGCCCATTCCATCACTATTTCAGGAATAGCTTAGGATTATCTAGAAGAGGGTTTATTAAACCTTTTCCACTCACAACCTTTTTAGCCTGAGAAATTTTTAACACGACTGCAGGTATATAAAATAGGTATACAAATCAAACATTTACTCATAATAAATCATAATTTTGTGACCCCCACATTCAGGTATAAGACCCTATAGAGGTCATGTCTTACAGTTTAAGAAGCCTGGACCTAGAAGGCTTGCTCATATATGCTTGGATTTCTTTGTAATATTAGGAATATTGTGGGATAATATTATAGGATAGAAATTATATACATAAATTAATTACTTATGTATAGAGAAGTTATAGATACTTATGTATCTATCTATATGTATATAGATATCTATATCTATAGATATAGATACTTATGTGTAGTTATAGATATATGTATCACACAAGTTATATAAGAAGTTCATTTATGTTTATGGAGTCATTTTGTCTATTGCTTTCTTGGGTCTGTTTCCCTCTTTCTGTATCAGTTCATAAATCTTCTCACATTTTTCTAGCATCATATTTATAATTTCTTACCACACAGTCATATTGTATCCCATTTATGGACCACCTGTGTTTTAGTGTTTCTCAGCACCCTGCTTTGTTTCCAAAACTTTGCTATTTGGTTTCCTTTCACAACCAGAACACAATGTAATGAGGTTGGATCTTTAGGAGGATGAGAGCCAAGACATGGAAGGGGCCTTGGAACTGATTCAGTTTGGAGGTCCTCAACCTGGAGTCTGACCTTTTTTTTATGCCCCTGGCGATTTAATAACTGTATTTTAATATAATTGATTTCTTTTTTAGTCCTATTTATTTTATGCATTAAAAACATTTATATTGAAAAGTGGTACACAGGCTTCTGCACACTGCCAGAAGTCCATGAGGCACAAAACTGTTAACAGTCTCTGCTCTCGTTCATGCCTCTCATTGAAAGATGAGTAAACTAAAGTCCAGAGGGATTGGTCCCACACTTTTTAGGGTCAGGGCTAAGATCTGAACATAGAACTTCCGACTCCAAATAGACCCAGTTGGGACCTGAGAGGCCATCAATTAGTCCAACCTCCTCATTTTACAGATGAATAAACTGAGGGCTGAGACTATTAATTGACTTCCCCATATATCATTTATCACATATAAAGTCAAAGGTAGTTCCTCTGACTCCCAAGTCAGAGCTCATTTCACTGCAACATGTATCCCTTCTTCTCCCAGCACTGCAGATTTGGAACACACCTTCTGTGGTCAGGATGGGGCAGGGAAAAGAGAGTTTTAGAAATTCTTCAAGTCTGCCTACTGCTTGATTCTCCAAATATATTTAATTTTTTACTCCAAAAGCAAAAAAAAAAAAAAAAAAAAAAAAAAAAAAAAAAAAAAAAAAAAAAAAGAAAAGAAAAAAAGCATTTTATTTTTTTGGTGGAGAGAAAACACTACTGGGTGTTAAATTTCCTCCTGGAGGGTACTTTGTAGTTATCATCATGCCCCTCAGTTCCTCCATCACGGCCAACTTTTGGAAAAGCATGGCAAAATTAAGAGAAAAAAATTATTAAAATTCTTTTGGACTTGAAAGCTGCATCTTTCCTAATGCTGCAGGCTATTTGCTTACTCCATCCTCAGAGGATGAGACACTTCTTGGCTTTTTAAATATCCCAGATCTGCCTGAATCATTTCTTCTTATAGGCTTTGCAAGTTTCATGAGCTTATGGCCGTCAGGTTTTCAGAAACCTCTCGGTTAGGGGCCATCTGGCCCAATGGCTAACACAGCTACAAGTGGTTTTTACATTATTAGCTGGATGCCGTTATCAAACATCTGTGCCAGCTCTGTACACTTAGCCATCCTATCTTTGGAATTCTCTCCCATTCTTTAAAATTGAATTCTTAATAAATGAAACAAATTCTTAGCAAATGTAATCGTTTTCCTTTGCCAGACCGGCTCAGATTTTGGGGTGTGTGTGGGTTAATCAGGGTTCAATGACTCACCTAAATCAGAGCTAGTAAGTATCAGATATCTGAGACCAGATTTGAATTTATTTATTTTGCTGTGGCAATTGGAGTTAAGTGACTTGCCAGGGTCACACAGCTAGGAAGTGTTAAGTGTCTGAGACCAGATTTGAACTCAAGTCCTCTTGAATTCAGATGCTCTATCCACTGTACCATCTAGCTACCCCACTGCTCAGATTTTTAAAGTAATATCATGTTGTGACTTGGCACTTAAACGCCACCCCCCCTCCCCATCTTGATATCTTCATCCACCTTGTTCCTTGTTTGTGTATATTTGCATACTTATATAAGAATCCATCTTTGTACTTTATATATTGTTTAAAAAATTCACATTCTGGTTTTAGTTTAGTTAATCTTGATATTAGCTGGAAAGGTCTAGCAACCTGACCAGCTGGGGAGTTAATTAGTTTAATAAGCAGCCTCAGAATGGATTTGGGTCCTGCATTCTCTAGGGGGAAGACTTGGCAGAGAATTTGGTATATGACATATAAGGGATGGTGCTTTCCCCCCCAGAGTCTATACATAGATACCCAATACACATACACACAGGGATGCATTGCAACACACATGTACACACATGCATGTTTTTGTAAGTATTATACATGTACATACACAGTTTGTGTATGTGTGTGTGTGTGGGGGGACCCTGCCAAGATTTCAGCTCATGGAACACTCCCCATTTGTGCTGATATACGTGGGAATGACTGGTGCTGTCAGAAGGAATCTGGGCTATATCTCCGGAGGGGGTTGGAGGAGTTCTGGCTAGGAAGCTGATGGAGTTGGGTGCACAGGTGGTATTTTCATTTCTTCTTCCTGTTGGTAGTTGTGACAGAAGAAGAGAAAGCATTATATAGGGAGGGAACAGCTGGGTACATAAGTGGTGGAGAAGAGGATTCGATTTCCTGGAACACGGCCTCTAGTTCCAGAACGATGGGCAAGGAACAAAGTGTGCCTGCCTCCCCTGCTTGTGATGAAGGGTGTTGTCATGAGATCATGGCTTTAGAATTGGGAAGGAATCTTCCAATTCAGCTCATTTATTTTACTGATGAAGAAAGTGATCCAGAAAAAAAGAAACTGCTTATCTAAGTCACATATAAGTTGTAAGTTATTGATATATATGTACTACTCCACTACTTCTAGACTTCCTAGCTGTTTACCCATTTAACCCTTTTTGCCTCAGTTTCCTCATCTGTCAAATGAGCTGGAGAAGGAAATGGCAAACCACTGCAGTATCTTTGCCAAGAAAACTCTAAATGGGGTCACAAAGAGTTGTTCATAATTAAAACAACTGAACAACAGCTACGAAAACTTCTAGACAGTGAGCTCCACGTATCTTATTTTGTTATTCTTTTTTTACTTGGTTCGGTTGGGGCCCAAGCTATGGGCCTTTGTAGATTCCCTAGCACCTCACACAGCAGCCTGGGATATAGAGCAAAGATTGGATATGGAAGCAAAAATCTTGGATGCAAATGCTGACTTTGTGATTTGCCTGCCATTTGGTTAAGAGCTAGCCAGTTCAACTCTTTAGGGCCCAGTTTACCCCTCTGAAATGACAGCCTCGAGTCAGAGAATAAGTCCCTTCAGTTTAAAGTAGCAAAGCATTGGATTCAAAGCATGGTATAAATTGGGGAATGACTATATAAATTAGGGTACATAATTGTGATGGAATATTATGTGTCATTAGAGACAGCCCAGTGTAGGGAGACTGGGGTGAACTGGTATGCAGGGAAGTAAGCAGAGCTAGGTAAACTAGTAAACAACATTGTAAATGGAATTACGATCTGGGGACAATGGACTTTTTCTTTTTCCTGGCATATGACACTTCCAATCCCTGAATCTAGACTTTTTTATCAGTTGTGCTTTATGGAATATTCTCCTTTCTTTTGCTTCCTGAACTCCCCAACCCTTCTTAATCCTAGTACTTTCCCTCTGTTATTAATTTCCTATTAATCCTGTAAAGGATTAATATATATGTGTTTACATGTTCATGTCACCATTAGATTGTAAGGTCCTTGAGGGTAGAGATTGTCTCTTGGCTTTTTTAGTATTCCCAGTGCTTGGAAAAGCACCTGCATGCAGTACGTGCTTAATAAGTGTTTATTGATTGATTCAGCTTAAATCACACTTTCTATAAGGAGCAGATTTTATCTGCAAAGCTCTTATCCAGTAACTGATGGTTAATAATTCCTTGTTCCTTCTCCATTCCCTATTCCCCCTAAACCCCCATTGCTAGTTCCACCTCCTGATAATGCCTTTCCATTGTTTTCCATTTATGCTCTCTCTTGTATGCTGTAAATTGTTCATATGTTGGCTCCTCCAATAGAACATAAACCCCGGAAACTGTGTTTTGGATTTTCTTAGTATCCTTAGCACTAGTAGACGCTTAATAAATGCTGATGATTGATTGAAAAAAGAATAAAATAAAAACTGAATGTTGTGTAAGTACAATAACCAAGTTTGGCCTCAAAGAACACATTTGAAAATGTACAAGTGATAAAGTGGGATGCTATGGATGTGGAATGTTAAATAGTTTTTTGGAGGGTCAGTCAACAAACATTTATTAAACATTCTCTGTGCCAGGGACTGCCCTGAGACTTAGGGCATCATTACATGTGGTATTGTGCTTGGCTTATGTATTGGCTGGTTTTGTTGAGATTTTTTCCTTTTTCTTTTTCATTATAAAATGGCTCCTGAGAAGGAATATGCTAATAAAAAGATAGTAGTATTGATCAAAACAAACGAGGAGGAGTGGAAGTAGAGGTGGAGCAGGGCTAGAACTGGTGGAAAGCTGTACAAAATGACCACTCCCCTTCCTTTCAATTCCAAGACTGATTTTGTGAGGCAGGGGGGAATGGCTATTTACCTCCAACTGCAGGCAGGCTGACTGTCACCAGAGAAACAGAGGTGAAGCGGAGCTCAGATCCTATCCTTTGGTTTATATTCCAGTAGGACAGCGGTCTGTGCTTGGTAGCCACAGTCCCACATCTGGCTATATATGAAGCAGTTAGGGAAACCATTTATCCTGTTGGGAGAGGAAAAGTAAAATCGGTCCCACAGTTTTGTTTGACACCGAAGATGAGGGCGAGAGAGCAAACTCAGAAGTGTTTTCAAAATTTAACAAACAAACAAAAACATTCCTCCCTCTCCTTAAGGACCAGATATTGGATTTGGGGTTTAATTTGTAGTCTGGTGAGCATCTGGTGAAGAGATCCAGTGAGGAAATACCTGATTTAGACAGTTGAAGAAAAGAGTGATTAAGAGAAGTTTGACGATTTCCTTTCTCTTAAAGGGTTCCAGGAAATTTCAGTCAGTCCAGGCTGTGCTTCTGAGAGATGGAGTGTTGACAATTAGGATTACCTAATTGTATAGCAGCAGCAGCAGTAGCAATAATAGCAACAGTAATAGCAGCAATAGTACCTGTAGCATTAGTGGTAGTAGTAGCAGCAGTAACAGTAGCAGCAGCAATAGGACCTGTAGCAGTAGCAGCAGCAGCAGCAGTAGCAGTAATAGTAGTTGTAGCAATAACAGCAGCAGTAACAGTAGCAGCAGCTATAGTAGTGGTAGTAGTGGTAGCAGTACAGTAGCAGCAGTAGCAGAACCTATAGCATTAGTGGTAGTAGTAGCAGAGCAGTAGCAGTAGTGGTAGTAGTAGTAGCAGTAACAATAGCAGCAGTAGTAGCAATAGTACCTATAGCAGCAGCAGCAGCAGTAGCATAATAGTAGTTGTAGCAATAGCAGCAGCAGCAGCAGTAGCAGTAATAACATTAGCAGTAGCAGTAGCAGTAATAGTAGCTGTAGCAGTAGTGATAGTATTAGTGGTAGTAGTAATAGTAGTGGTAGTAGTAATACTGTAGCAGCAGTAGCAGCAGCAGCAATAGCCTTTTCTTCTGTCCAATTCCAAATCTCTTTTTCTCTGGCTATCCAAACTTATTTCAACCACTTGGGTAATGGTGGTGGAGAGTAGACAAATGACTTGAAAAATAAAGTTGTTATTGACATATTTGTCTTTAGTCATTTTTATTTCTGAATGTAAGCCTGGTTGTTCCTTCCAGCAAGCCAGTTCTTATAATTAAAAAATCCCTCCAAAACAATTCTCACCCTTACTAAAAACAACAAAACTTAATTGGAAAAAATAATAAATCTAAAATTTGAAAAGAATGGAATATTAGCTTAAATAAATCACTCAGACAAGGAAGAAGCTGTATGTTAGTACCCATGAGGTGTCCCAGATCATTGCATAATGCTTTCCCAGCCACAAAGCAGAACGCAGCAACTGCAAAAATAAGAAAGAGAGAGAAGGGAAAGAATAGAAAGCAGTTCAGTAAAACAAAGGCATCAATTGGGTTGGATTGTAAATGTGGTATTCTATACTCCTAGACCCCCCCACCTCTTTGATGAAGGGAGGGACATGTTTTCTTGCCTCTTCAGCAACAAGCTTGGTCCTTATAAGGCAGGAGTATGAATGATGAGAGTGACTGACCCTGGTGTCTTTTCAGAGAGTTTTCCTGCTCTACCCTTTTTTTTTTTAAAGTCATGATCGAATCTGTATGAAGTAGGACCTGGGTTCAAATTCCATGTCTTCTTCTTACACTGTTGTATATGTACAAGTTCCCTCATTTGAACATTTTTGGGTTAGATTAGCTGTTCTCACAAATCCTTTCTATCTCCAAATTTGTTCAGAAGCTATGAGGGGGAGCAGAGTTAGACCTGTCTGGAGGACTTGAGTTCAAATTCTACCTCAGACATTGATCGGCCATGCAACTCTTGGCAAGTCACTTAAGAGCTTTCTGCCTCAGTTTCCTCATTATATAATGGGAGCAATCATAGCACCTACCCTCGGGTTGTTGTTATAACTTGTGAGCTCTTTGCAGAGGTCAGAGGCTGGGTAAATGCTGGCTGTGATTCCAGGCCCCTTTAAGGTTCTGAGCTGATCCGACTCACCCCCACTTCAGGGTCCAAATCTTCCCTTGGCTATTGGGCAGAGAGGCGAGTGAGGTCATGCTTTGTTAAATTTCTTGTTTTCTGGGCTTCCCAACAGGCCAAACTGGTTCGGTACATTAGCAAACAGCGGCAGTGCAAGCTCAGTGTGGCCCCTGGGGAGCGGACAGTGGAACTCAACAGCTATCCGCACTTCAGCGACTGGCTGTACACCCTGAACGTGAGGACGGAAGTGGGACAGGTGAGTCCTGTGGGGCGGGGAAAGGGAGGGGTGCTGGGGCATTGGGGTCTCCAGTCATAAGGGGTGAAGCATCGAGAACTCCAGCGGCCTGAGCTTGGGTGAGGTGAAACAGGACAGATAGTATTATGCCTGTTTATCCTAAATCCTGTGCTTGTTTTTAGCCATTTTTCAGTCATGTCTGACTTCTTATTTGACCCTATTTGGAGTTCTCTTGGTAAAAAAATGGAGTGCTTTGCCCTTGCTTTCTCCAGTTCATTTGATAGATGAGGAAATTAAAGCAAATTGGGGTAAATGACTTGCCCAGGATCTCATGGATAATAAGTTTCTGAAGCTGGATTCAGACTCTGATCTTGCACGATGATGTCCCCTAGCAGCCCCTGATTCCTATAGATTTAGTGGATTTTTCTGAATTTATTTCCATAGATAAATCTGTGCCAGGATCTGCCCCTGTTTGGCTCTTTGTCATAAAATGGCATCAAGGAAAGGAATGGGGGGTGAGGAATAGAAAAGGAGGAAAATCATCTAACATATTTGGGCTTCTATTTTCTTATCTGTTAAATGAGAAAATTAGAAGAGAGAGCCCCCATACTTTGGTCTATTTAGCCAGAGGAGAATGGAATAAGTGCTGCGTGAAAGATCCCTTCATGGATGGCCTTCCGCAGTCACAATAATAATAGCTATTTTTTATTGGGTTTGCTTTTCTATATGGCATGATATGGGATCATGGGATCATAGGTTTATGTAGAACAGGAGGTCTAAATGTGTTTTGAGAGAGGCAGTGTGAAATCTGGAGATGTGGATTTGGGGTACCGGTTTTTGTCTTTACTAACGATGTGGTTGTGGAAAGGGCACTTAGATTCTTAGACCCTCACTTTCTCATCCATGAAATGGGGATGATGTATACACACTGCCTACCTTGTAGTGTTGCAAATAAATGTGTGTTTTTATTATTGGGCTTAGGCATTTAACGTGGGATTTGTAGGTCATTACAGTTGGTGTAGTTTGTCTGAAGGTTTTTTGCAATAATAAATAATAATTAAAAAACTAATTAATTAGCACATCTGAACCAGTTGGCCAGTAGAATCCAACCCTCCGTTGTCTAATTGATTGCTGCCAGGTGTCCTGTGAGCAGGAGAGAATTAATTGTTAATTATGAGGGTAAAATATTCATGTGGCTCACACAAGTTGATTTCTAATCGAGGATCCCCTTATTGGGGATACAGGGCTGGGAGGAATTAGACACTCCTGGTCTTGGGGAAGAAGCTGCTAGAGAGAAACAAAATGAAGCTAAAAGGGAAGGATGGGATGATTGAGAGAGCTAAGTGTTATAAGAGCAACAAGAAATGAATTCAGTTGAGTGACCAATTTAATATTAAATTGAATGGGTCATAGAAAGAACATTGTATTAGTGATTAGGGAATGATAATTATAAGCAGTGTTTTTATGGTACTTAGTTTTGTAGAGCATTTTACAAATATCATATCATTTTATCCTCATTTCCTATTTTTAAATATCTCTCTCTCTTCATATCTCTCTCTCATTCAATGACTTGTCCAGGGTAATACATTAGTAAATGTGTAAGGCTGGATTTGAACTCTTGACTCCAGGGCTGGTGCTCTATCCACTGGGCCAACCAGCTGTTCCTACAAATTGTCTCTTAATGGCTTTTTCTCTGTCTGACCTCTCAAAAACCTTTCATGTTACCGATTCCCCTTTTCTTGATATTCTCTTCTCCTCTAGTTTTCATGACACTGTCCTATTTCTCCTATTTGCCTGATCTCTTTTGCCTTCTCTATTGGATTCTCAGTTGTGTCATGGCTCATGCTATGGCTCAGCCATGTCAATAGTGGGCATCTCCTACAGCTCATTCCGGGGCTCTTGTCCCTTCTTCCTCTTTACCATTTTCATCTGCTCCTGGAGTTTCAACCATCATCTCTACACAGACCACACTCAGTTCTCTTTGTCCACCCGTAACCTCTTTCTTGACCTCCAGTTTCAAATCTCCAGCTCTCATCTTGAACTGGGGAACTCATTATTTTGCCCCCAGACTTTTCCCTCTTCTGAGGATCTTATGAGCAAATTCAACACATCCAAAACAGAACTCATCATTTTGCCTCCAAACTTGTCCCTCTTCTGAGGATGTCTTGTAGAAAATTTAATTTGTCCAAAAGAACTCAACATTTTGTCCCCAACTCTCCCTTCTTCTGAGGATGTCTTGTAGAAATTTAATTTGTCTAAAACAGAACTCATCATTTTGCCCCAACTCTCCCTTCTGAAGATGTCTTATGAGCAAATTCAACATATCCAAAACAGAACTCATTATTTTGCCCCCAAACTTTTCCCTCTTCTGAGAATGTCTTATAGAAAATTTAATTTGTCCAAAACAGAACTTGTCATTTTGCCCACAAACGCTCCCCTCTTCTAAGTTTCTCAATTACTATCAAAGGAATACCATGCTCCCAGTCACGTGGGGTCACAATGTAGATTTTATCTTCATTTTCTCACTCTCACCACTCTCATATCAGTCAGTAGTCAGATTCTTTTATGTCTTCCACTCAGTGATTAAATTGATTTTCCTAAAGCTCAGGTTTGATCTATCACTCCTTATTCCAGTTCTATAAACTCCAGAATCAATTATAAAAATCATCTTTTTGTCTTTTAAAGCTTTGCATGATATGGCTTTTATTGCCCTTTTCAGTCTTATACCTTAATCCCCTTCTGAGAACCAATGCTACTGCTTTCTTTTGCTGTTTCTGGTAGATGATGTGCTGTCTCCTGACCCTTGAAGTTATTGTCAGCTGTTCCCCATTCTTGGAACTCTCTTCCTCCTCATCTTTGTCTCTTGGCTTTTCAGGCTTCCTTCAAGTCATATCTGAAGTCGGCATTTTCTGCAAGAAGATTTTCTCAGTTCTCCTTAGTCTTAGTACCGTCTCTCTGACATCATCCTCAATTTATCCCATATAGTTTTTGTTTATACATAGTTGTTTGCATGTTCTGTTCTCCCATTAGATCATGAGCTTCTCAAAAATATGGACTGTTTTTTGCCTTTTTTGTAACTCCATCACTTAGCACGAAGCCTGGCACATTGTAAGTGATTAATAAATGCTAGTTCACTGACAAAGAGTAGCTGATATGAATTGCCAATTATTCTGAAATGCCATTTTACCCTTCTTCTTTCTTTCCCCTCATTATTATTCTGCCCTTCAAAACACTGATCATTGGAGAAAAAGAAGACTTTTTAATATTCTTTGCATTCCCCTTCCTGACCATTCCCTTGTTTCTGATTATCTTCCTCCCTCCTACTCCATCCAATAAACTTTGTTACTCTTGAAACAGATAAAAAAAAAGTCATTTCAGCAAAACCAACCAACACATCATTGGTGTTTGACAGCATGTCATAGGATATATGTGCAATCATGTAAGACATATTTCTATATTAGTCATGTTATGAAAGAAAATATTGGCCAAAAAAACTACCATAAAAAAAGTGAAAAATAGTATTCTTCAATTTACATTCAGACTCCATCAGTTCTTTCTCTGGAGGTGGATAGCATTTTTCATCATGAATCCTTTGGAATTGTTGTGGATCACTGTATTGCTGAGAATACCTAAGTCATCATATAATATTGCTTGGTATTGTGCATAACGTTCTCCTGGTTCTGTTTACTTCACTTTGAATCAGTCTTTTCAGGTTTTTCTGAAATCTAGCTATATAGAAATATAGAAATCTAAGAATACCTCACTTCTTTTTCCTTCCTTTCTTCCTTTTTTTTTTGGCTGAGATAATTGGGGTTAACTGACTTGCCCAGGGTCATACAGCCAGGAAACATTAAGTGTCTAGGGGCAGATTTGAACTCAGCCTTCCTGACTTCAGGGCTGGTACTCTATCCACTGCACCAATTAGCTGCCCTCTATTCTTCATTTCTTATAGCCTAATAATATTCCATTATAATCATGTATCATACTTGTTCAGCCCCAACTAATGGGTATCCCCTCAATTTTTTTTGTCAGAACAAAAAGAGTTGTAACTCCTTTATTGACAATAGAAATAACTGAACTTAACATTGAGATTAACAAAACTGATTAAAATGGGACTTCTTTTCTTACAGCCCAGGCAAGATTATTTAGTTTAATTATTTCTAGTTCTTCTTTTTTTCTAATCTTTCTACTCATCTACTTTTCTATTTTTCAGTCAGTACCAAATAATTTTGATATTCTGATATAATTTGAGATTTGGTCTTTTATTCATATTTTCTTAAAACTTCCCATAGATTTTAAGCCTTTTATCCTCCCCCCGAACCCAAACGAATTTTATCATTATTTTGTTAATTCCTTTAGTAGTATGACTGGTATAGCATCAAATCTGTAAACTTAAGTCATCAGAATTTTTCTCACTCTCTGTTCTTCCTTTCCTTGAGAAGACACATGTCTAAATATTCCTTCGTGGGAGGAATGGGAACAACTTATTACATCATGGAATTGGAAAAAAGTTCTGATAAGTTGGAAAAGCCTGGCACTTTTTCTAAAAATTAATTAATTAATTTGGGGGGTGAGGCAGTTGGAGTTAAGTGACTTGTCTGGGATCACACAGCTAGTAAGTGTTAAGCATCTCAGTCCATATTTGAACTCTGGTCCTTCTGACTCCAGGCTTAGTGATTTATCTCCTGTGCCATCTAGTTGCCCCAAGCCTAGCATCTTTAAATGAGATATTAAGGTGGCTGTAGGACAATGTGGGATTTGATGTGGGCAGGAGGCAGCCATTCTATGCTTTTTAGTATGGGGGTGATTCAAAAAATACCATATCACTGTTTCCAAAAAGACTAGTATAATTCCTGGCACTGGTCCAGGAGTCATTTTGTATGGTCATGGAGCTACTTTTAAAAACTTAAGAATGCCTTCTTCACTTTCATTAATATTTGGTATAGACAATTACCTATGAATTTATAATCCTCATCCTTTTTTTTTTTTTTTTTTTTTTTTTTTGCTTCCACCATTAACACTTCAGGGGTGGGAGGACAATGAATTCCAAAAGATCACAAAAACACCCATTTCTTAAAGCACTATAATGGTCCTTTGAAAGTGTCTGGGGAAGGAGATCAAATATACATATATCCATAGTCACGTTTACTATACATATATTTATATTTCCATATATATCCATATATATGTATGTATATATGAGATATATATATATATATATATGCTTACATATGTACATATGAGCGTAAATATTTATGTATATATTTTAAAACACACAAATATTGTTAGCAGCACTTAACACAGAACTGGAAACAAAAGTAGATGCTCAGCAATTGGGGAAGGGCAGAACAGATTGTGGTGCATGAATGCCATGGATAGAACTGTGCTGTAAGAATCGATGAATTTGGTGATTCCAGAGAAGTATGGAAAGACTTACAGGAACTGATACAAAGCAAAATTACCGGAACCAGGAAAACACTATACATCATAACTACAGTAATATCAGTGAAAAGAGTGATCACACCCGATACAGTTCAACAGAACTTTGCAAAATCATCAAGAATAGAATTGTACCCAAAGAAGGAAGATGTCTTCCCTCTTTCTTTACTCTTTTGTGGAGCAGGGTAACATATTGTATGTAATAGCAGATTTTTGAGCGAATGTGTTGATCTCTCTTTCTCTCTCTCTCTCTCTCTCTCTCTCTCTCTCTCTCTCTCTCTGTTTCTGTCTCTCTATCTCTGTCTGTCTCTCTCTGCCTCTCTCCTTTGGTGTTGATCTCTTTTAATGGATTTTTTCTTCCATTTTTTTTTTTTTTTATAAAGTTTGGTTCTCTGGGAAGGGGTAGGAGAAGATGTAAAGGGAGAAATCTAAGTGATGTGAAAACAGAAGATCAATAAAAAGGAAAAACATTAACTTAGGGAAAAAAAGTTTGAAAGGAGGGAGTATGTCTGTCCTGGGATTCTGGAATTTGATGGGGGGCATATCTGGGCTGACCATCTCTGCCTTCAGAGCTCTGACAAGCTTTGATCCTTCTGTCCTTGGCTTTCAATATTTCTGGCCTGCCAAGTCTTACGAAAACAGTGTCAGAGGCAGATTATCCCGACAGCTGTGGCTACTCTTGCCAAGGGAGATGGAGAATGAGTTACCTTTGTGGGTGAAAAGCTGCTCAAAGTAGGCTGGGGAAAGTGAGTTCTGCCTTCCCCTGGTGGTGGGTGAACTCAGGGCAGGTAGTATGGATAGGAAGAGTCTGGAAGGGTGGAGAAAGGGGGCAGTTGTTCTCTCAGTCGGGCTCAGGTTTCTAGGGTGAATAGATAGACATTGTCTGCCCAGCTGTGAAAATGCTTCAGCAGATGTAATGAGAGAGCTCCTCCTGCCCCTCCTCTGGGGTCGCCTCAAAGTTTCTGGGACTATCGGCTCATATTTCTTCCCTCCCTCTTCTTGGTTGCCTCTTGAAAGGCATTCCTCTGCTAGAGTGAGGTATCTAGACACAGTCCATCTGCTTTCTGAAATCCTAAAAATGGTCTTCATGGTCTTTCAGAGTTAAGTCTCAAGTGGGGATAGTTTTAAAATCTTGTTCTTCCTCTCCGTTAAATCATCTCTATTCCTTCTACTTGTCTCTGTGTAGTAAATCTCTTCTGAGAATCTGAGTACCTTGTATTTTGTGCCTAAATTTATTTTTACAATCAGACCTTCATTACACAGTTGGAAAAACAGAGGCCTAAATCTCATTCCAAAGTCCTGTCACATATTAACTGTGAAACCAGAACTAGAGCTGAAATCTCTTTAAAACTTTTAATCCAGAGTACTTTAAACCAAAGAAATGAATTTTTCAAAGCCTATTTGGATTTAAAAGTGTGGACAGAGGAACAGAGATTAGCAGAGTTGAGATTCATACTCGGCTTCTCTCAGATCTGTTAATAGGGTTGAGAAGGAGAAGACACTTTTGAGATCATCTAGGCTAGAGGTTCTTTTGTATTACTGAGAATAGCAAATTCACAGCTAGTCATCCCAGAGCATTGCTGTTACTTTGTATACAGTACATTTCACTTTGCTTGAGTTTATAAGGGACTTTCCAGATTTTTTTTTTTTGGTTTGTTTTCTTTTTCTTTTTTTTTTCATGGTCACAAGCATTTATTAAGTGCTTCCTCTGTGCCTGGGGTGAATCTTGGGGTCTCAGACCAAGAGTCTTGTGCAGTGTGGACACAAACACGAGGAATCACGTGGGTGGGGGCCCTGATTTCCCTTCCTTCTGCCCCTACTCCATTTACAGGCTGGGAAATTAAACTGTTTTATTTTTCTGAGAGCATCCTGTTCATCATTTTCCATAGAACAGTAATATTCCATCACAAACACACGTCATAATTTAGTGAGCTATTCCCCAAATGATGGGCATCCCCTCAATTTCCAATGTTTTTTAGGCTAGAGGTTCTTAATCATCTGTTTTGGGGGGATTTTTTTTAGTTAGTGACTCTTTTCAAAATTTGATAAAGCCTATAGACCCTTTTTCAGAATAAATAAAACTTCCTTTATTTTTTTTCAGAATAAACAAATCTATATATATTTATATAAATCTACACACACACACACACACACACACACACACACGAAGCAGCAGGTTCTTCGTAGGGAACCTGACAAGGCCAAATGCAAGTTTTGCTCCAGTCCTGATGTAAAGAAGTAGGGAAAGGCAATGTTTTAATCTAGATAAGAGAGATTTTTTTAAAAAGTATTTTTTTAAGATTATACATTTGCATTCATTTTTAAAAAACATATTTCCAGAGAAAAATCAGAATAAAGTAGAAAAATAATGAAAAAGGAACAAAAGAAGAAAAAAGTGGAAATAATGTGCATTAATCTACATTCAGTCTCCACAGGTCTCTCTTTGGATCCAGATAGAGTTTTCTATCCAAAGTTTATTGGAATTGCCTTGGATCATTGAATTGCTGAGAAGAACCAAGTCTATCATAGCTGATCATCCATCGCATATTTTTGTAGTTGCTATGTACAATATTTTCATGATTCTGCTTATTTCACTCGGCATCAGTTCATGTAAATCTTTCCAGGCTTTTCAAAATCAGCCAGATCATCATTTTTTATAGAACAATAATTTTCCATGACATTCATAGATCATAACTTATTTGACCATTCTCCAATTGATGGGCATTTACTCATTTTTCCAATTTTTTGCCACCAAAAACGTTATGCTACAAACATTTTTGCACATGTGGGTCCTATCCTCTCTTTTAAGATCTCTTTAGAATATAGACTCAGTAGAGACACTGTTGGAGTTTTATAGCCTTTTGGGTGTAGTTCCAATCTGGAGAATTGGCTAGATTAGTTTGCAACTCCACCAATGATGCTTTAGTGTCCCAAATTTTTCCACATCTCTTCCAACAGTTAATTATCTTCTCCTGACATTTTAGCCAATCTGAGAGACATAAGGTAGTATTTCAGAGTCGTTTTAATTTGCATTTCTCAAATCAATAGTTTATTTGGAACTTTTTTTTATGTGACTATAAATAGCTTTGTTTTCTCCATCTGAAAATTGTGTGTTCATATCCTTTGTGTGGTATTCTCTTCTTTTTTATAACATATGATGGTTCTCTGTGGGAGCAGGTTTCTTGGGGAGGTTTTTGGAGGCAGCCTTGGTTTCGGTTCTGAGTAATAATCACTCCAAATGCAGCCAGCTGATAAAGTCCAAACATTTATTTTCTTCTTCCAAATCTCATCTCTTTCCTTGGGCCTGGTTAGCTTTCTTAGAGGCCTATCTTTCAGTGGAGAAGCAAAGATGGAGAGCTTGCCACCACGGAGGTGTGAGATGGGCTGAATGAATCTGGTTCCATCTCTGAGTGGGCTTCTTCTGAACTGACTCACTTCACTAACAGCTCCTTTTTATGCTCTTTTAGAGGTGTGAACTCAAAGGTTGACTCCTCCTCTGAGAGAGTGGGATTGTGGGTTTCTGACTTGTGAATCTCATACTGAATACTGACTTGTGAATCTCCCAAAAGTGGGAACTCCAATGAGTATTTAATACATTAGTGAGCTAGAGAATTTGCTAAGTACCATGCTAAATTAGGCAACTGACTTATCACTTTGTAAGAATTCTAACACCTTTGACCATTTATCAGTTGGGGAATGACTGGTATTATAAATTTGATTCAGTTCTCTCTCTGGGAAATGAGGCTTTTATCAAAAATACTGGCTATAAAAATTAGATGAGAAGGAAAGCAGAAAGCTGAAATAAGAGAGACTTTTAAGTTTCTGGTTATAGCCTTTAATCATCTCACCTACTGAAATCAGAACCTTTTCCTTTTTGTCTGATTCGTCCCACCCAAAGGACTTTAGAGAAGAAATATTATTTCCTCATATTTCTAGAACAATATTTCTAGAGAAGCTAAAAGGGGGATTGTTAATATGCTTCCACAATCAAACTGAATGGTCTTTTCTTTCTGCTTCAGGTTTTCCATTTAGAAACTGAGGTAAATCTGAGAAAAGAAGCTTCATAACAAAATCAAGCGGAATTTTATTTTCTTATTTTTTTCCCTGTTTGATCTGATTTTTCTTGTGCAGCAAGATAATTGTATGAATATGTATGCATCTATTGGATTTAGCATCCATTTCTACCATGTTTAACATATGTTGGATTACTTGCCATCTAGAGGAGGGAGTGGAGAAAGGGAAGGGAAAACTGGAACACAAGGTTTTGCAAGGGTTAATGTTGAGAAATTATCCATGCATATGTTTTGAAAATAAAAAGCTTTAATTAAAAAAAAAAATCAAGCAGAGTTGGAGGCTTCCAAATGGGAGAGTATGTATTTGCAGGTTATTAAAACAAAACTGGCTGATGGCTTTTTTAGACCTCACATCTAGCCCACCTCTCAGCTCATCAGCTCTTTTGAGGGGGGAGGGGTTAAAGTTCCCATATTGGAGGTGGGGGCTTCCCAGGTGATTAATTGGGGAGGAACATATTTAAAAAAAAATGACTCAGTCCTCATTCTTGAGGAGTAAGGGAATTAACAGCCACACAGTCCCTAAAACCCAACAGTCTTAGTTTGCGCATTAGAAGCTTGGTCTGGGAGTCCCCAACGACACCAAAAATAAATCCCTGTTACGGCAGAACATGGGCATGCATATCAGTCTGCCTGTCCTCTGAAATATAGCACCTGCTCTCTCCCCTCCTCCCCCTAGTTTTGCTGACTCTTCCAATCCCAGTGGCACACACCTATTTTTGTTCCTTGTGGAGTCAGGAAAAAACCCAGCAGGCTCTTATTCTCTTCTTCATTGCTGGAGATCCCCCCCGGTGCCTGGCGTTTCCCCAACCCTAATCTCCTACGAATCAATGTTATCAAACCTGCCATGCACTGTTTATGGGGCTGGGTACCTGCAAAAGCTCCTGGACCTCCGTCACCAGTGAAGCTGAGAGAAGTTCAGGACTCGGGTTCTGTGGAACTGGTGAGCTCCCAGGTATGTGGTCCCTGTCTCTGGGGTCTCCAAGCATCTTTTGGAGTTATTGAATACAGGGAAGAGAGGGGGAATCTCCAGTAGAAGCATAAAAAGGTTAAGATTTGGCAGCAGCTCTGAGTTGTTTCTCACTCCTGTTTTTTCTGATGTTTAAATCTTTTGGAAACCTATAGCTTGAGAGTGAATTCTTCCTGAAGGATGAGTCCCTGTGTCCTAAGAACTTTTCTAAGCTACAGTCTTGTCTATAAGTATAGGACCGAGGAAGGACCATTCTTCAGGGTCTCTGTGAAGATGAGTTGGGATATTTTTCCAAAGAGCATTGTCTGGATTTGGAGGATATGTTCAAATCCTACCCTCACTTGTCACTTGACCTCCACGCACCTCATCTGTAAAATGAAGGGTTGGAACTTGATGATTCTGAGGTTCTCCCAGTTGTAGGTCTAGGATCATGTGATCTTCCTTTCTCTCTTCCAATATCTTCCTCAACATTTTTCGTTTGAGCAAACCTTTCCTGGATATTCAGCTCTTCCAAGGCTAGACTCTTTGAATGCTACTGGTAGAAAGGTAACTTGGGAAAAGTGAGACCTGTTGAGGTTATGGTTTGTACTTGTAGCAGTCCTAAACCATTAGGTCAGTTGTAACAATAAGAAATGAGAGGAGAGAGTATGGTTCCCCAGAACCAGTTTGCTTTTGTTGCCAGAGGGCTTTTGCCACATGAAAGAAGATGGATTAGGAAGGGTGATTCTGGACAGTGATGAAGCTGCCGTGGAAACAACTAAAACATAGCAATGATCTCAGCTCCTCTTGGGACAGATAGTGATGTAATTTTCTTGTTTTTTTTAAATTGATAAAGAAAAAAGCAAAGGAAAGTTGGATCATTGCAGATAGGAAGACTTGAGGGTGGAGAAATGTATCTTTAGGGAGTGGTGGCCTTTCTTTTCCCCATTTTGTAGAGATGCTGAGCAGCAAGTCATGGTAAGTGACTTAATTAAAGATGATGTAGCTTGTCTGGTGGAGGAGGGGAGACTCAGGTCCAAAACTCAACACTTTCTGGACTATTTCAGTTTGCTATCTGAGATCACTCACCGAGTTTCCTAAATTAAGTGTGTTGGAGAGGTATCTAGGAAGACAGAAGAGGAGTAGGTGCTTAATTTTATGTCTGGAAAAGAGAAAAATTCTAGATTGTAAGCTTATTGAGGTCAGTAACTAGTCTACCTGTTGTTATATCTCCATCAGCACCTAGGACAGCACTATGCATTTCTTCCTGCATCTTTTGACCAAATAAATGAATAAGTTGAAGAAGGGAGAAACTGGCATTTGAAGGGACGACTTAGGTAAAATTCATTTCCACCTGAGTCAGGGAGCTAGTTGGGTATAGTAGAAAGAGCTTTGGTTCTAGAGACGTGAGTCCTGGGTTCAAATCCCACTTCTGATGGTTAATATTGGTATGACTGTGAAAAAATCACTCATGGTACTTTTGCAAAAGGAGGACATTAGATGACCTCCAAGATCCCTTCTAGCTTCAGGTCTAAAAAACTATAATCCTGTTTCTTATTTCTTCATTTGTAAAGGGGGGGAGAATAATGGCACCTTCTTGACTTTGACATCCACAGCTCAAGTAGTTGGGTACAGTGGAAAGAATTCTGGGTTTGGAATTTGGAGACAGGTTCAAAACCTGCCAGCTGCTTAATTGTCTGGGCAATTAGGTTGTAAGTAAGTTGTAAGTAAGACTCTGGGCAAGTGAAGTTACTTAATTAACCTCTTTGAGCCTCAGTTTACTTTTCGGCAAGCTAAGAGGTTGGGGGTGGACTAGGTGACCTCTGGGTGCCTTCCATTCCTAAGTCATGATCCCCTGACTCTGAGTCCCCTGCATTTCCCATCTCCCAAAGAGGGAACAGCTTCTGCTTGGATCTCTGAGAATGAGAATAAGATTCTGGTCCCACACGACCCATAGGAAGAAGATACTGGGGAGAGCAACAGCTGTTCTTTTGGGGACTTGGCCAGATTTCTTTTTTGGGGGTCACTGGATTTTTACCCAGGCAGAACTTTTAGATTCATGTATTCATATTCCCTTTAGAAAAATCCTCACACTAGTTTTTCATGTCTCTCAATTTCTGTGTCTGTCTCTTCCTCTCTCTCCCTCCTCTCTTTTTCTCTGCCTTTTTCTCTTCGTCTCTCTGTCTCTCTATCTCTCTCTGTCTCCATCTCTGTCACTTTCTCTTTTTGTCTCTATTTCTCTGTCTGTGTCTCTGTCTCTGTCTGTGTCTCTGTCTCTGTCTCTCTCTGTCTGTTTCTGCCTCCAGGAGTCGTAGTGTTGGTTTGGGAGTCAGACAACTGGTCTTGAATCCTAGGTTGGTTTCTTACTTCACTCATGTGACTTTGGATGAATCAACTCACTTCCCTTTTCTGGGAGTCCTCTTCTGTATCATGAGGGGGCTGGACAAATGACCCCTAAGACCCTTTCCTGCTTTGTCCTGGGGTGCTGAGTCTGTAAATCCCTCCTCTGAGGCATTGGATGTGCAGAGGTGATTTCAGCAGAAAGAAAATCTGTTGCTCTGCAGTGTCAGGGACGTTTGTCAGGGAGGCTTGTCCCCTGACCTCTGTCTGAGTCATTATTGCTTCTGAAGCAGCAGACTATATTACTGAGTCATTAGGTCCTGGCAGGTGTGTTCCTTAAGCAGTTGCTGGCTCTGGGGAGATGGGGAGGAGCCCGGTTGCCCCTGGCCAGTGTGGAACCGGACCCCAGAGGGGGGTATGGGCAAATGAAAACAGAGCTGAGTTCTGACAGGGCTCCATCTCTTTTTCCACTTCCCCAGCCCCCATCTGCAGGGGCCCAGGCCAGCTAATTTTATATTAAGCCGCTACATATGCCTGGCACATGAGGGCCTGCTGGGAGAAAGCTGCTTATTCCTTTTCTTCTTTTTCTTTTTTAACCTTCCTTCTTTTCCCCTTCCCTCCTCCCCATAGGACTTAAAAAGCTTGATACTAGGTCCAGAGCACAGGCAGGAGGCAGACCTAGAAAGCCTGGCTGAGCCAAGGTTGCGGGGCCTGTTGAGCCAGCCCCACGAGTGTTTAATCCCCTTATAAACTTGCCTATCGCTGGCTGCTCCTTTTGCTGAAATTGGACTCTGGTCAAGAAGAGCCTAGTGGCCATGAGTTGTGGGTTTCCCAGGAGAAGTGTGGGTAGGAAGGAGCTTGTGGATTTTCAGCTGAAAAGAAGTTATCTATAGCTTTGGTACGGAGAGCTGGGCTGCTGATGGGGGTGGGAGTGGAGGACTCCGTCTCCCCGAGTTGCCTCAGTGGGGAGATTATTCCTGCTTTAGCTTTGGAGCCTTGGAAAACAGCTCTCTGTAGTCTAGTCTTGGGGGTGCAATGGGCACACATCCACTTAGGCACTGGCCAGGCTGTTACTTCTGGGGGCCTGTTTTTCACCGCCCCCATCCCTATAAACCCTTCTTCCCCTGTATGACTGTTACTGACTGCCCTCTGGCCGGGTTCTTCCCATTCCCACCTCCCTTCTCAAGTGTGACATACTCCCCAACCCATGCTGGGTTTAGAATGGGCTGAGCTGCCTGTGTGAAGGAGGCACTTGGGCAGACACTGAGATCCAGACCCGGCTCATGGTCTCCCTCCTTTGGGGTGGTTCTGGGCTACATGGCAGGAGCTGCCCCACCCGTGACCTCTCTTCCCACCATCCTCCAGGCCCATCGGCCCTCTGGCCAGCCTTCATCCCCAGGCTCAATCAGGGCCACACTCAGACTAGTTCCCGTCCTTGGCAGGGAGTGTGGAATTAGCCTCGCCTCACATAGCTGAGCTTTCTGTCCAGGGTCTGGTGCTCTGTACATATTATCTGGATTCCTGGGGAGGGGTCCTGATTCAATTCAGTTCTACAGATATTCATGGTCATCTGAAACACTTAGGGGGCAGAAAGCACCTCCTGGGCCCTTCACAAAGGAGGAAACTGAGACTAAGAGACATTATGACTTGTTTATGGCACACTAAGCGTCAGACGTGGGGTTTGAACACACCATTTCGTGTCACACTATGTTTTAGACACTGGGATTTTTTTTTTGGGGGGGGGGCTTTAAGGAAAGGGAACCAAATCTGTAATTTCACTGGAATATGAAACTCCCTCTTTTAATGCAAATTGGCAGCCACTTTGTGATTTTATAACCTTGGTGAATTAATTAAGAAGCAAACTGACTTCCTCGGGGTCCCACAGCCAGCATGTTTCAGAAAGAGAATATCTTTTTAAGCTGGGGATTCTCCAACACGGAGCCATTTGGGCTCCTTGGATTGGACAAAAGCCCCTGGGTATGAGTCTCTCTCTCTCTCTCTCTCTCTCTCTCACACACACACACACACACACACACACACATGCCTCCACCTGGGTCAGTGAGAAATTGTCCACTTTCCATTAAACAATCAATCCCCCCTGGAAATGGGCTTTTTGTTCACAGTTATGTTTGACACTTTTTCCGCAAGTAACTGAATTTAATAATAATGCTAGGTCATATTCATGTGTCACTTATTGTGTGTCGGACCCTTGCTTTAGAATCATTGTCTCCGTTTGGTCGTCACGACAATCCTGGGAGGCTGGTGGTTCTCTAGTGGCCGGTCTTTTAGCCCTTGGTGATGGGGGCCTTGAAATCCTTCTGCTTCACCCCTTGCCTGCTTCTGCTTGGGTGTCATGGTGCCAGAGACGGTTCCCACTCCTCTCTGCTGCTCCTGCTTTTATTGCTCCCTCTAGTTTTGATAAAAGGGAATTGGGTTTAAAGTCAGGGGTCCTTCATTCAAAGCTCCTGCCTTGCCCCTGAATTTCAGCTTCTTTGATTGTGAAATAAAAAATTTGAGCTGCCTAACTGAATCTGAATCAATCTCTCTCTCTCTCTCTCTGTATATACACATATATACATGTGCATGCAGACACATACATATACATGCATGCATATACACACAGACATGCATGTATACGTATATGTGGGCACATATATGCTTATTGCACACATATACATGCACATGCAATGTAGACAAACACACCCATCCATATCTATCTCTATCTCTATCTCTTTTTTCTCTCTATCATCTCTCCTCTCTCTCTCCTCTTTTCTCTTCTCTTTTTTTCTCTTCTCTCTCTCCTTCCCCCCTCTCTCTTTCTCTCTCTTTCCCTCCCTCCTCCCTCCCTCCTTCCTTCTCTTTCTCTTTTTCTGTTTCTCTCTGTATGTCTGTCTGTCTCTCTCGCTAAGTGGTACAATGGATAGAGGCAGGCTTGGAATCAGAAGGACCTGAGTTCAAATGTGGCTTTAAACACTCTTGGGAAAGAAAGCCCCAATATAAAGTCAAATATATGACAGATGACGGTGTTGGGTTTTTGTTTACTTTGTATAACATTTCCCAATTACGCTTTAATTTGGTTAAGGCTGCGCTTGAGGTTTATGAGTTTAAGAGGGGAAGGACTAGATTATCTACTTCTGAGGTCCCTTCCAAGTCTCTGAAGCTTGTGACTCATCCTTTTCCCCCGTCCACACAAGTGGGGAGGCAGTGGGAGAGAAGGGAGATCCCAGGGTGAATGATTGCCCCCAGCTGTTGCATGCTCCGGCTTCTTTCCAAGCACAGCCACCCCCGAGGGCTGCCCCAGTGGCCTTGGGTTTGGGGTGAGGTCATGGAATCTTTTTGCTGTGACTTTGGAAGGGGATAACGTGCGCTGAATGCACCCTGCCCTATCATTTTAATTTTATAATCATTAGAGAAGCACCTACTGTGTGCAAAGGGACTGTACTGAGAACAGACTAAAATGGATGATTATTCCCAGCCCCGTTTCGGTCTGGATGAGCCTGATTTCTTTCGTGTTCTGAGTCTAGACTTCTGCCCCTGTGTCAGACTCCCAGGGTCAGTGATGTCAGGGACTTCTGAGGCCTTCTCCTCCAGACTTCTTTTTAGAAAACCAGACTTTTAGAGAGAAGGGAAATCATTTGCCCAGGGATACCAAGCTAATTCCTGGCAGAGCTGGGTTTAGAGCCACACTCCTCCTGGGCTGGGGAAGGGGAGGGAGGAGCACCTAGTATGTCCAGAGGAGAAGGGGATGTTCCAACAGGAGGGACCCCATTCCGAGAGTGATGGGAGAGCTGGAATATTGGGGGGGATGCGGGGTGTGGAAGGAAGATAGGCCTTGCTAGGGCCGCTCAGCTTCCCAGAGATGGGCTGGTCCCTTCATTTCCCTGCCAATCTCCATAGAAACCCCCCTCTCCAGGCTGACGCAGTTAACTGGTTAGGCCCCTCCTCTGCCTCCCAGAATAGCCAACTATTCTTGTCCTCGTGTCTCTCCTCCCTCTCCCTAAGGTCACTGCCTGAGCCAGCAGGAAGAAGTATCTGGGAGGGGGCTTCTTGCCAGTCTGGGGCCCAAAGGCTCCCATGGCAGCCTCAGCTTCCAGAGGGAATATTCTGTCAGCGGGTCTTTCTGGGGCCTCCAGCCTCACTCCTCAGCCTGGAAAATATGGGGCTTTCACTTCTTGGAGATGTCCAGCAGCTGCAGAGAGACTAGACTAGTCAGTGACTTTGAGTTGAAGGACCTGAGTTCAAATCTTCCCTCTGGCATTTAAGTCATGATCTTCCCGAGTCTTAGTTTCCTTTTCTGTAAAAGGAGAAGGAGAACTAGATGAACTCCACCTCTAGATCTGGAATCCTATATCCCAATCTTGGGGAACTTAGGTTGATCTATAATAAACAATTAACATTTGTATATTATATATAAAATATTATATATTGTTGTCATTATCCATCTTCAGTATTAGCTGCGCAAATCATTTAACTTTAGAGACTATTCCTTCTACATAAATTAGGAGTGGGAATAAATACTTTATGCCCTTTACCAGGTTATTGGGAAGATAATACTTGGGAAGAACTCAATCAATAAACCTTCATCAAGTTCTTCTGTGTGCTCAGGGTTAGGACTAGAAAGGACAAGAAACTTCTAAAATTTTTGTCAGTTTTAAAGCACTATAGAAACGTCAATTATTTTCTAAATTCTATTTTAAGTCTATATAGTTTGAAAGGTTTTTTTTTTTGTAATCCTGCTTATTTCATTTTATGCATTCAATGGGATGATTCTGAGAAGGGTCCCTTCCTAGGAGTCACCAGCCTGCTGCCTAAAGGCTCCCCAGACTTGGCATTCTCTAAGGCCCATTCCATCTCTAAATGTGGGGCACTTTTATTTTTTAATGTTATATTATTATGTTTATTATGTTATCTTATTATTTTGGCATTTTAACACTGGTTTCAGAGGGACCTTCTTCCATTACCAAATCTATCCAAGGCATAAAAACTTAATATGAGCTAAGAAGTCAACCATCTTTCTATTTCTTTTTTTTCCTGAGGCAGTTGGGGTTAAGTGACTTGCTCAGAGTCACACAGCTAAGAAGTGTTAAGTGTCTGAGGACAGATTTGAATTCCAGTCTTCCTGGTGCTCTATCCACTGCACTACCAACTACCCCCATCTTTCTATTTCTTTACCCTTTTTCATCCTGCCTTGAAGGAGGCAAGATGGGTAAATACCCTTCAGATAACAGGAAGTTGGGGTTGGGTGGAATGGCCCTTTTTTTGGTTGTCCTTATCCCAGAGGAGAGGGACCTGCAGGTGTTCTGAGATCCCAGGCTAGGCTGCCACATCTTGGGGGTGGACCACCCTCTGCTTCAAGGTGGACAGGGGAGCTTTTAAAAAAGCATTGATCTGAAGATGAAGTAGGGGCCGTCTATGGCAGAAGTGTGAAACCGTGGCCCCATGCAGCTGGCAGCACTCAGGAGCCACCCTAATCAGACTGAAGTACAGTTGGGAAACACTGAACAAAACAGATAAGAATACAGTAAAACATAGATAATGTTACATTTTAATTTAGTCCATGTGTGACCTACAGGGATCCTTAGCAACAGATTGATGACCTCAGTTTCTATTTATTTGATACTACTGGTCTAGGAGGTCTTAAGGTGAAGAATGTCTATGTGGATCAATCAAGTTTTGCTTTCTGTCCTGGGCTCCACTGTGATGAAGATGGATTAAGGATGCTGATAAAACAGGAGTATCCAGTTTGGTGGAGAGCTCTTGGGACAGTGAAGGGTCTTCAGTCTGGGTCACATGATGGTCAGTCGAAAAAACTGAACCTGTTGAGCCTGGATAAGATTGTGGGCGGGGGTATGGTCACTATTGGAAGGGCTGCCTTCTGGCAGAAGAGTCAATGGTGCTCTGTTTGGCCCCTAGGAACAGGAAACAGAACTGGCCAAGAAACTTCCTAACTTTGAGGGCTGCCATAGGAGGTGATGGTTTAATGATAGTCGCTCACAGTTCTGTCTCTTAAAGATTTACATCTGTTATTTGATCTTCAACCTGGAAGGTGGGTGGTATGATATTTTTCCCATTTTATGGATGAGGAAACTGAGGTAAACAGGTGAAGTGACTTGCCCAGGGTCATGCAGCTAGTATGTGTTGGAGGTAAGATTTAAACCCAGAACTTCATTGTTCCCAGTCTAGGCCAACTAGCTGCCATGTTTCTCTACTGTGCACCAGCTCTTTAGCTAGAGTCTGCATGACCATTTATTAGGTATGTTCCAGTGGGGAATTCCACTGGATTTCCAGGATGGGATTTCTATGATAACCTAATTCCTAGCTATGATTACCAGCTCTCTGATTTTACAGGTTTGAGTTGAATCAATCCAACAGGCACTTACTAAGTGTTTTCTGTGGGCATTCCAGGTGCTGAGGAATATAAAGGAAAAACAAACCAAAAAAAAAAAAAAAAGAACCAAACTATGTCTCGCTTTCCTGGAGTTCACCTTTTCCTCCAGGATCCAAACGTGAATAAATGGAAGTTGAGGAAGGAAAGAGTATTAATAGCTGAGGTGATCAGGGAAAGCTTCCTGTAGGAGGCAAGTCTTGAGCTGAGCCTTGAAGGAAGCTTAGGATTCCAAGAATGAGGAAGAAAGAACTCTGACCTGTCCAAGCTCACATAAGCAGCCAGTAGCAGACTGGCTGAGTTTCAAATCCAGGTCCTATTGTAAGGAGGCTGAGCCTCAGTTTCCCCATCTGTCACATGTTTATTATCACCTCTGCAACACTTGGCTCTCAAGATTTTGGCAAGGATTGAATGAGACTGTAAAGTTTACATCTTGTCAGCTTTAAAGGGTTATGGAATTGTCAGCTGTCATTATTCTTAGCCCTCTGTGCTGGCCCGTACCCCCATTCCCATGAGCCAAGGATGGAGAGAGCAGATGGTCAGACTTCTTCCTCATTCACTGGAGGGGCCCATCCCTGCCAGTGTGCCTTCTCAAGAATCATCCAGTCTCGTTGAGTTCCTCTTCATGCCCAACTGAGACCCCCATTCTAAGGGGATGCTATTGGGGGTAAGAGAGTGGACATTGAACAAGCATTTATTATGGGTCTACAGTATACAGTTAATTGTGCTAGGATCTAAAACTTCAGCAAGGGGCTAAGTTTAGAGGGCATCCTGGTCCACCCTTTGCTCAGATGCAGTGAGATGGCTCAGAATATGGGGCCTGCAGGCAGTAAGTTACTCACTTGTGCCTGATGCCCCATTTCCAGCTGGGGTGGAGGGTTATATGAGGAGCTTTAGCAAAGTCAGAAAGGGCTGGTTTTTGTTTGTGTGGATTTTGTTCTCTATCAGGGGTCTCGGTGGGCAAGGTGAGTGGCGGTGTGGACAGAGCAGGGCAGGTAGGTCTGAGGGCATGGAGTCTGGGTAGGATCTGTCCAGGGTTCTGGCCTGGTTTGGGACAGAGGGACCTCACAAAAGCTCCTCACTGATGGCACTTCACCAGAGCCACTGGAATTCTTCAGGAAAGACTAAAGATGCATTGTAGAACCAGAAGGGACCTCAGGGAAGGGAATTGACTTGTTATGGTATGTCAGACATGGAGTTTGAATCCAGGTCTTTGTAATTTCAAAGCCCAAACTCTGTCTACTGTAACATGCAGCCCTTCAACCTGTTGTACTGCTGAAGTGATTCTTGGGTGATGGAAATCCCCTCTGCCAATGAAAATCCCAACCTGCTGTGTAATTTGTGATCTGCCTGTATCAGAAAGTGAGACTTGAATCCAAATCTTCCTGCCTTGACAGCTAGTTCTTTCTCTACTGTACCAAGATTCTCCTTTTTATTTATTGCCATGTTTCTGTAGCGGGCTACGCTGCTAAAAATGTTAAGTTCCTTAAAGGCAGGACTTGGTATAGTATTGTACCTCCTCCCCCCTGCCTCTGCCAAGTGCAGTGCTGCATACAGTAGGTGCTTAATAAATGCATGTTGAAAGACACAGATGGTTGATCATAGGATCTTCTATTTATTCCTAGGCAAGAAAATTAAGCTTTCTGCCTGAGACTTCATTTTTCCGGTTAGTAAACTAGGGAAGCTAATTCCTCCAAACCACCTTCATTTATTAAGACAAAACCCTTTATTTAACATGGGAAATCATTAACCTTGGGAACTGATGCTGAACAAAAACACAATGTCGAATTTGCTTCTCTTTTGTTCTTTCTCTAAACATTAGTCAGAGACCTTAAGGATAGTTAAGTGAATTAGGACTCTGGTCTAGAACTGGGAGAGATTTGGGAGATTCCTCAGTAGAGGTGGCAGTGATTTGTTCAGACAGCCATCATCATTTGAATCCAGGTCCTTTGATTCCCAGCTCCCCTTTCTTTAGCAGGCATGGTTGGTGAGTATAAAAGGGAATATTTGTAGAGTCAGCAGATCAAGGAAATTTAGAAATTTCTAAATAATCAAATCACTGTTTCCAGAGGGGTAAATTGAGAGCTTGAAAAGAGAGAGGAGACAGTGGCCAGTGTCTTGTGTGAGGTCATAGACTCTAAGTGGTCAAACTGGCAGAGTCCAGGTTATCTCTTTCCAAATCCAGTTTCCAGGGCACCATTGATACCTTTTAGTGTTTACACAGACACAAGCCCACATATTACATCTTTCTGTTTTGCTGGTCGCTTTTTCCTTGACCACCTGTTCAACCTGTAAAGATGATGATGATGATGATGTCTGTGACCTTTGTCAAATCATTGCTTCCTAAGTATAGGTTCTAATGTCATAGTTCTGCTGAAAGTTTTAGGTTGGCAAAATTGAGATACTTGACCCAAGCTACCCTCCTCACCCCTTGTAATAACCTGATCTGTGACTTCTCCTTCCTTCTCCTTTCCCTTCACTTCCTGTTCACAATAAAAAAAAAATAAATGCAAGAGCAGAGCTGAAAATTATTATTTGCGTTTTGGCAGAACTCATTCACCAGCATAAAAACAACTGAACTTAGAAAATAATAAGCAAGACTTTTTAATTAAAGGAAGGAGCTAATTAGATGGTCTGTTTTCTTTACTTCTCTCTAGGACATCCTCTTCAGTCACTCTCCTTGATCTCTATTTTCTTCTTCGATTCTCCTTGCTCTTAGGTAATAGACACTCTAGCATCAATCTCTTGGAATCTCAGGATTTCAATCAGTCAAAATCTGCTCCTACTCTCACCATGGAGCTGGTGCACTGAAACTTCTCCTCTTCAGTTGATAATGATAATTACTGTATTGTTTTCATGTCATTACAAAACTGATTAGAATCTCTGATTGGTATTATCTGCCCCGTGTGCAAAAATCTCTACTTCATGAAGTCATATTGATTAGGCAAGCAAATGTTCTGCATCTATGTGGGAAATGCTTTAAAACTAACATCCTTCGCAGTTCACCTTAGCATCTAGGGTTCTGATAAACCTTAGGTTATGCCTTTGGAGTTTGAGAGAGGTCAAAAATTATGTGATAGAAAGATCCTAGAGCTAGAAAGTTGTACCCAAAGTACAAATCTGAATACCCACAAAGTTCATTAAAATTTTTTAAAATTTTATTTACACACATATATGTATATATGTGTGTAAATGCCCCCCTGAATTTTTCCTTTCCCCCTTCTCAGACCTGTCTATCAAGAAAAAAGAAAGATGGGAAAAAGAAAAAAAAATCAGCAAAACTAATCAATATTCTCATTTTTTTTACTCTTGAAAATAAAGTTTTATTGATATATCTTTTTTTTCATTGCCCATGTAAAATACAAGAGACATAATTTCTTGGTAATTAATAATCAATTTATTAATTATGGCTAGCAAATAGTTAATAAAATATGGTCAGTGATACTCTTGGAAGCCAAAGAGGAGCCTTGGGAGCTACTAAATGTTGAAATACCCTTGAGTGGATGTTTCCAAGGCAGAATCAACTCTGATGGGTTAACAATTGATGTGAGAATGAATATTATAAAGAAGGGTGATCTTATTCTAATGAAGGGTTATATCACTATTGGACAAAGAGACTTATCTCTACTCAGACCACTCCCTTCCTACCTCAGAAATCTAGACAGAAGGTTCTAATCTCCACTCAGTTTTACCTAAGTAGAAGAATGGTCTTTTCATTTCTTCATCTTAAAATGTCCTAGCTCTAAATCTATCATCTTTCCTTTGTTTCTTATGGAACTTTGTGCCTTGGGAGTAATTCCTTTATATTGGGGTTGCTGGAAGTAGGATGCCCAATTGACCCTCTCTCAAAGAAGATCCTGTAAGGTCTGCCAAAACCAGTTTTATAGAAATTGAGATTCTTGGATTTAAAGCCAATTTGTTGCTTTGTATTTAAATCAGTAAATATTTGTTTAATATCTAATGTATGTAGAACACAGGATCTAAGGGTAATAACAAATTTAAATAAGTTTCCCAAAGAATTTAGTAGGGAGAATGATACTTATTAAAACTATCTTCCTCAGTCTAATATAATTTCTGGCATGTGGTGGGTATTCAGTAAATACTTATTAAATTGAATATAAACCATATTAGTACATCATAGTAATAAAATGCAAGTGTCTATTTTTTAGTTTTCAAACAAATTCAATTTTACTTGATTTTCAGATTCACATTCGAATTAGATAATATTTGTAAAATGCTTAGCAGTTTGATAACTGTTGGCACTGTATAAAAGCTTATTCTTTTCCTCCATTTCTCCCCATCTTTCCCTCTTTCTTTCATTGAGAAAGCAAGAAAAACAAATCCTGTTACTACAAATATGTAAAAGAAAGTGGGTAACATGTTTCATCAAGACTCCTCTGAAATTAAGGCTGGGCAGTGAATCGATATGAATTTTTTGGTCTTCCAAGATTAATACAAATATGCTAGAGAGAAGTAAAAAATGGTTTTGCATAAAGTGGTGTTTCATAAAGTTGCAAAGGAGAAAATAAAGGGAAATGGGGAGGAATAGAGGGGTATTCATTACAACTAAGAAGACTGGAGAAGAGCTCACAGAAGATAAGCCATTTAGTTGGTTGTGTAGCATATGTCAAGTTCTCTAGACCTCAAGGATTGTTAGATTGGCTCAGGGTTAGTGAAACCAAGAGAGCGTCAAAGTCGGTAGGTTAACCTTTGATTTCACTTCCCAGAGGTGGTGAAACTGGCTCATTCATCTCTTTCCATTTTCAGTATTATCAAGAAAAATTGAAAGAAAATCATTTTGACTCAGAAATTTCTCCAGTGAGGGGGTTGGATTGGATGATTATTTCTCATATCCCTTCCAGCTTTGACATTCTGTGATTCAGAGTTTCATTATTCCTCGACATAAGGGGCAAGTCTTCAGTGCCATTTGAGCCTTTTCTTTTTGGGGGAGAAGCAAATGTTCCCACTCACTCCCCACTTCAGTCTGAAAAGGTTAGATGATGCAGTTGAAAGAATTCCTGCATTGAGAATGAGAAGTAATGGGGGTTCAAATTCAAGCCGTAACTTGCGTGATTTTCCATAAACTACTTCATATACCTGATCTTCGTTTCATTGTAAAATAGGAGGATGACCTCTGGAGTTCCTTCTAATTCTAACTCTGTCCTCCTGAAGGTTACAAAGGTGAAGTTTAAGACTCCAAAGAGGTCTTAAGCCAAGGAGGAAGAATTGTAGGATCCTGGGGACCATAGGGATAAAACTAGAAGGGAATAAAGAAGAATAACTATCCCATTTTGTAGAGGAGAAGACTGAGTCCAGAGAGACAATGCCAAAAGTAACCTCCACTCCATTGATCAAAGTCAAGGTTTCATGGAGTACGCACTTGCTTGGACTCTTAACTATGTTGTAGAGTATGAGAAGGTTACATCTCATGTCCCAGCTCTAAATCTATGATCTTCCATTCTCTCTTATGGAATTTTGTGCCTTGGAAGTAATTCCTTTATTTTGGGGTTGTTGGAAGCAAGATGCCCAATTTGACTCTCCCTCAAAGAGAGTCCTGTAAGGTGAGACTGTGCCACATATGCTAAACCACACAAGTGAGTCTAATCCAGGTACAGCCGTGGATGGAGCTGAATCTGCAGTCAGGAGAATCCAATTTCAAATCCAACCTCAGACTCTTACTAGTTGTGTGACTGTGGGCAAGCCATTTAATCTCGATCTGTCTTAATTTCCACGTCTGTAAAACAGATCATAGTAGCACCTACCTCCCAGGGTTGTTGTGATGGTCAAATCTGATAATATTTGTATTATTGTTGTTGTTATCATTCAGTCATGTTCAACTCCATGGAATCCCTTGGACTTTTTATCTACAAAGATACTGGAGTGATCTGCCATTTCCTTTTCCAGTGTGTCCCCATTTTATAGACGGGGAACTGAGACAGAGATTAAGTGGCTTGCCCAGGGTCACACAGCTAATAAGAAGCTGAGGTTGGATTTGAACTTAGATTTTCCTCACTCCAGCACTCTACTGAACTATCTAGCTATCCTTAATATTTACATAGTATTCCACAAACCTTAAAGCACTATATAAATGCTATTATTTATATATCATAGTATATATATTTATATAATATAGAATATAATTTATTATGTATTATATATTTATATATTTCATTATATATTCACACAGTATATTTAATTATGTATCTATATAGTATATTTTATTAAGTATTATAAATTTATGCTATATAACATATTATATATTTGTATAATATATTTATTAAATATTATATATGTGAATGATATATAACATTTTTATTACCTGTTATATATTTGTATAATATACAATATAATAGTATATATTATTCTATATTATAGTACTATTAGTATCACTATCAGTATTATCATTTGGGATACTTGCTACACAAGAAAAATCAAATCAAACAGGAAAAAATGAGAACAAATAAAATGTAAGCTAACAACAAAAAGAGTGAAAATACTATTTTGTGAACCATACTCATTTCCCAGTCCTCTTTTTGGGTATTATCCCTGGATCTCTTACTTCCTATGTGGTGCTTGATAAGACACTTTTCCTCTCTGGACTAATTTGTTCATCTATACCATAAGGAGGCCGCAGAGAATAGAAACCCATATGTAACAAATATTTAAGACAGTTATTTTTGTCGTGGCAAAGGACTGGAAGCTAATGGTGGACTCTTTAATTGGGGAATGGCACGAACAAATGAATGGAATATTATTGTGAAATCAGAAATTACAAACCTGGGGAAGAGACTTTTATGAAATGATGCTGAGGGAATTGAGCAGGACCTAAAAAACAATTTCACAACAATAGCACTATAGAAATAATATTGGAAGCCTTAAGAACAATGCTTCATGCAAGAACTGATTAATTCCTGAGGCCCAATGATGAAATATGTTATTCTCCTGATAGAGAGGTGATAGATTCAGGTTACAGAAGACAGACATTTTTAGATATGGCCAATGTGAGATTTTTTGGTGTATAGTGTGTTTGTGTGTACACACATACATATATTGTTGTGTATGTATGTATATATGTAACTATATATAAAAAATGTATATTTGTTACAAGGAGTTTTGTTTTCATTTTCATTTTTCCAATGGAGAAGGGGAGATGAGAGAAAAATAAATGCTTATTAATTTTTAAAAATTAAATTAATAAATCAAGAGCTTTGTTGAGAGTTGAGCTGGGTAATTGACTTCCAGGGGTCATTTCTATAGTTTTGTGATCCTCTGTATAAAAGGTATGGGAAATGGGAGAGGGCTGGTGATCTGGGGCAGTAGGGTAAAGCTTCATCCAGGATGTTAGAGTTGGCCCTCAGGAATAGTAGAATGTAAATTGGTTGGAAAAAGGGTGGGGAGAGGAAAATGAGAAGTAGTAACAACCACTTTAAAAATTAGTTGTGTTTATGTAGTGTGCTGTTTTCCTGACATGTTTTTCCTCATTTTCTAAGCTGAATCTGTGAAGTGAGGAGTTTTATTTTACCCATTTTGCAGATGACCAAAGCAAAGTTCAGAATAAATGAACAGACTTGCCCCAAATTACACCGTGGGAATGTTATGCCATTGGATGAAATTTGGGGGCAGGCCCAGATTTCTGGCTTGTCTCAGATCACAGTGGTAGGCAGGGAGTTTTTCCATTTCCTTCAATTAAGTTCAAATCCTACCTCAGACAGTAGCTGTTGACTCTGGCCCAGGCTCTATCAGATTTTAAAATAAGAGTGTTAGACTTTATAGCCTCAAAGCTTTTTAGCACCAAAACTCTCATCCCATCAAATGTGCCTCCCTCTCTTTACAAAGATGAGCTACTCTCTATTTTATTCTTTTTTCTCCTTTTCTCCTTCCTTCCTTCCTTCCTTCCTTCCTTCCTTCCTTCCTTCCTTCCTTCCTTCCCTCCTTTTGTTTTTTTAAGGCAATGCTCTAACTACTGTACTATCTAGCTGCCTCCAATGAGAGACTCTCTGTGTGGAATATTGCATATACACTTAATATTTAGTTTTGATAAAGGTTCCTTTTTAAACAATTTTAGTCACAAGGGCTAGCTGCCAGAGAAGGGAAACAAAAACCAATATATTTAGAAATGAAGATGATGAAAAATAAAAGGATTATCCTTTTTAAAAATTTCCTCCTTTAGGAAAAGAAAACTTAGGTGCCACCTCCATGAAGCCTTCCTAGATTCAGCTTCTCACTGAAAGTGATCTCTACCTTCTACTATTTCTCATCACATTTTGTCTGGGCCTCTTGTTTCACCTTATCATATTCTGCCTTGTATCACCTCACATTCTAACTTATCTGTGTTCATCTCTTCCCTCTTCTTGCCCCCATGAGTCCAGAAGCTCCTTGGGAGTAGGCCCTAGACATTTTCTCATCTTCCCATCTTAACACCTAGAACAATGAGTGCCATGTCTGATCTTAGATTCTAGTTAAAGGCTATTTAATTGAATGTGGAATGACTCTTGGTTTTCTTCCCTTTCCCCATGAGCCATCAGTGGGAGAAAGAATAATTCAGTGAAGGAATATTGGAAAGGAGGGACAGAATTACTTGAATTTTTTCTACTTTTTGATAAAAGATCCTCATCAATCTTGTAAATCTTGTAATCTTGGTGGGATTGTTCAGAGCAAGACCTTATTTCTTGGAATCTGAATCCTGATGTGCTATTGACACCTTTCTGTCCCTGCCCCCATGAGAAGGTGAAACAAATGGGAATAACTCTCTTTAAGGAGGTGGAGATTGTGCCCTCAGAACTGATTCTATTCAGGAAGGTAACTGCTCATAACTTTCTTCTTAATCTAGGATACTGTGTCTTTTACAGCCTTGTCAAACCACAGAATTTCAAAGGGATCCTAGCAGCCACTTCTAACCCCCTAAACAATCCCTTCAACAACATACTGATCAAGTCTCTGCTGGATGGTCTCCAGTGAAAGGGAACCTGCCTCTGTGTTCTACTTTTGGCAGGCTCTAATTGCTGTCAGGCCTCTCTTTGCAGCAAGCCCATATCTTCTCCTCCTTAGCTTCCAGTAGCTGTTTCTCTGGGGCCAAGCAGAAAAATCTTTCCTTAGATTAAGAGTGATCTTATCCCGGAGTCTGGTAGATTTCAGGGTAGGGGTTGGGAAATTGGATGTGAAAAAATGACATTTTTCTTTTTGCTAATCTCTAACTGAAATTTGCCATTTCCTTTAATTGTATATAAAAAACCATTCTTTTAAAAAGGTTTAGTAGACTTCACCAGATTGCAAATGGGATGGATGATAATAAAAAGATTTAAAAAGTCTTCACTTAGATGCAGAACATTTCCAGAAATTTTGAAGCCATAGAAAAACATGTTTGTGTTTTTCCTTCTTAGGGAAAAAATAAAAGGTCATTTTTTTTGCACAATTTTAAAATAAATATGGTATTAAAAAATCATACTTTTTGGTTCCCTGTTAGCCTAGGGGCAGAAATTGGATTCTGTAAAGTGTAAATGACTCATAAAATGACATTGTGTGTTCAGTGGAGTTCACTTCAAAGCATAGTTTGTTTGGGTGGTGGTGAGAAATATGCTAATTGAATTTACTTTGGAATATTTAATTTTTTTTGGGGGGGGGGTTGGCAATGTAGCTGCTGGAGATGGAATCATTGAATACACTGAGCATCTCTTAGTTTCTGTGATTTCAGCAGAAACAGGTAAAATGGGAGTGGAAAAAACCATCTATGTGGTAGTTCAATAGGGAAAGATTGTTTGTCAAGCATAATTTCCACCATGGCAGGGACAGCTATGTGGTACAATTGATAGAGTCTGGAGTCAAAAAGATTCTTCTTCCTGAGTTCAAATATAGCCTGAGATACTTACTATCTGGACAAGTCATTTAACCTTATTTATTTCAATTTCCTCTTTTATAAAATGAGCTGAGGAAAGAAATGGCAAACTCTGGTATCTCTGCCGAGAAAATACCAAATGGTTTCACAAAGCATCAGACTTGACTGAAACAACGAACAACAGTCCAGCAAGCCCTTACCTTTTTATATAAAAAACAAACAAACAAACAAAAAACACATAACAAGGAAAGAAATGTCATTTAAGCAATTTGGCTCAAATGAACAAATATTAATACCTGTTTTGTCCAGAACACTTTGAGTTTCTTTGGGAATGGAAAGACACAAAAGAAACAGACCTTGTCCTCAAGGAGTTTACATTCCACAGGAGAAAGATACACCCTTTATATATATATATATATATATATATACAAAATACAGAGTTATTTAAGGAAGGAGGAGGACTAACAACAATTTTCTGGGATAAATGAGCCATATTTTGAATGGAAGGTAGAGATTCTAAGAAGAGAAGATGAGGAAAATGGGCATGCTAAGAACAGTGGACATCCCCTACAACGGTCTGATGGTTGGAGATGATATATGTATAAAGAATAGCAAATAGAAATACTTTGGCCAGAATAGACAGCATAAAAGGAAGTAATTGAAAAATAACAAGGAAGTACTTCCCACCAAAATTTTTGGCATTGGTTTGGCGTCAGAAATGGTTATGATTTTTAAAATGATACTAAAAAGATACATTCCCAGCTGCTTTGCTGCTGAATTCTAAGGATCATGGGGCTTTTCCATGTGAGCTGTGGCAGAATTCATCCATATATGTTGTCTTCCTCGTCAGAATGTGAGTTCCTTGAGAGGGGCTGTCTCTGCTTTTTTATGTGTATTTCCAGTACTTAGCACATTCATACACAGCAATTGAGGCTTCCAGAGATAAGATGACCTACCCAGGTTGGCAAGCAGTGGCTTGCTTGGATTCAGTCTTGGATCAATAATAAAGTCAATCAGTAAGCATTTATTAAGTGCCTACTATATGCCAGTCATCATGCTAACTGCTGATTTCTCTTGATTCCAAATCTGGTGATCTTTCAGTTACAAAGTATTTGACCATTGACTGATAGAGTTAGAAAGAGCCAGAGAGGCTAGTTACCACAACCTTTTTTCCATTTTACAAATGAGAAAATTGAGCTTGTCTGAGCTATAATGGTTTGCAATTTTATTTGCATCAACTTTTCAAACTTTAGGAAACTGAAAATTGGCCAGGAAGGCAAGCCAGCTTTTCTCCCACTTCATATGTTAATAACAACTGACATTTATAAAGCATTTTTTTTTTTTTACACATTATGTCATTTGAGCTTCACAACAACATTTTGAAGTAGATAGTCCAGGTACCAATAGTCCCATTTTATAGGGTATTGATACAGAAGTTAGAGGATTCAGCCATGTTCACATGGTGAGGAAGTGTCAAATCTTTTCTGAGTCTAGGAAATCAGAAGGACCTCTCCCTTATGTCATCTTGCAGAAAGATTTTGAAAGAGCAATTTCTTTCTATACCCATAGAGAATGGAGACTTCAAGGAAAAACTGAGTTCGAAGTCCTGGGCATTACAGGCACCATATTATAGGATGGTTGTCTCTGGCAGAATCCCTAGCTACTTACTTGGGTCAGAATGTCAGTTACTGTCGGAATGTCCCCATGCCTAGCCTGACGGGCTGATCTCACCTGGTGGTCTTGTCACCTGGTCCTGCCAACCTTCTATGCCAATTTTGCCCCTTGCTTCCTTCTTGTTCCAAATGGTTCTTCTGGAGCAGGAATTGGCTCATGACAATTCATCCCATTTCTTAAAATAAAATCTCTGTGCTTTCTCTTTGTAAGTGGAAATCCACTGAGAGTCTCTAAAGCAATTAATTTTATCTGGACCTTTTCCCAGATAAGAGTATTGAAGAGACTAGGGGAGAGTCAGATGCTTTGAGGGGTTTACCCACAGAGTCTATTTAGAAGTTATTGGTGGGAAAAGGGGGTCCATAGATTTGTAGCTGAATGAAAACTCACAAATCCTCTAGTCTGCCATAAAGGTTCCAGAAAACCAAAACCAAGAAACATACTTTTTCATGGTAAAGAGATGGGGGGAAATTATGACAGAATCTTAGATACATTATTAGACATGGTTTCAGCATCAGATTTTTGCTTAATGACTATGATATAAAGGTAGAAGGCATCAGTGAGACATTTTTGTCATACTAGAAGGGACCTCAAAGACCATCTGGGCCAAGCTTTTCTTTTCACAGATGATGACACGAAGGGCCCATAGCTGTTAAATGACTTGTCCAAGAACACCCATTTGGTGTCAGTGATGGAGCAGAAACTAAGTTCTTTGACTCTAGAGACCAATTTTTATTGTTCCATTTTTGTTCTGTTGGCAATTTATAGATGAGGAAATTCGACTACCAAGGTAATAACAAAGCTTTCTTAAACCATCTACTTTTTCTAACACACACCAAAAATGCTAGTAATATGAAGGAAAACCAAGAATAAATAGGCCCTACCCTCAGGGAGCTTACATCCTTATGAAAGAGATAACATATAAATAATGAGATACCTACAAAGTAGGCACCAAGTAACCTTAGAAGTTAGTTCCAGCTAGATGGTGCCATAGTGCATAGAACTATGCACTATGAATTAAATTTGGCTCAGACACTTACCAGCTGTGTGACTATGGGCAAATCATTTATGCCTTTTTGCCTAAGTTCCTCATTTATCCAAGTGGCAAACCACTTCAATATCCTTGCCAAGAAAACCCCAAATGGGGGGTTAGTTTGGGCGTGACTGAAATGACTGAACAACGTCAACCTCAGAAAGATTTCTTGGGAGGACGAAGAAGGGCCTCCAGGAGGGAAATAGCATTTGAATTGAGTCTTGAAGGAAACGATGGAATTTCAAGAGGAAGCATCCCCGGCATGGGGGAAAGCCAGAGAAAACGTCCTGATTCGGGAGGGTCTTTTTCCAAAGAAAAGGATGGGGCTGCGTAACTGGAACTTGGAGTGCATGAGGGGATATTAGGTGTGAGAAGATTGTAAAGGTGATAAGGGGAGAAGGTTATGAAGGCCTTGAATGCCTGAGGATGAAGACCTTGAAATAGCAACATATATGAACTTCTATTTGATCCTATTGTACTTGGGAGCCATTGCAGTTTATGGAGTAGGAGAGTGACTTGGTCAGATATAAGCTTTAGGAAAATCACTTTGGCAGCTGCTTAAAGGATGGACTAGAAAGGAGATGCAGAATGGAAGTAAGGAAGCGATTGCAGTAGTCCAGTTGAAGAATGATGGGCCCCTGAACCAAGATGGAAGCCTTGGTTGTAGAATTTGGAGTGGAGAGAAGGTGTATATGAGAGATGTGGAGATAGGAATGTCGGGTCTTGTGATGCTAATCCAGCCCCCTTTTCATGACCACAAAATAGAGAATTGTCTTTTTTCTTACTTAGTTTAATCATTTTGTTATTCTTAAAATTAAAAAAAAAAATCATACTCTAAAAGCTTATTTTCCAAGGGGGAAAAATAGACACAGTAAATGAGGGTAAAATATTCTCTAATTCTCCCCCACAAAACTATTGATTTTTCTTCACCCACCAGTAACCCTGTTGTGCCTTCACCCCTCTGTCTCAGCTGCTGTTTTCTGGAGAAAGGAGGCGGGGAGGGGGGTAATATGGTGGTACAGAGTCTGCTTCCACAGACAAGCAGCTGCTTCTGGGTAGAGGCCAACTTAGCTCCAGCTGCCCTTGCCACTCAGCTGCTGTTGGGCAGCCAGAGGGAGGGGAAGTTCATCCTTCGGTCTTTGGTCACCCACCCTCGTTTTGGGGGCTGTGACTCTCTGGAGCTGGGGGTGGCAGACAGAAGGGGCATCCCCTACACACCCCCAGGCTGCCCGGGAGCCGTGTCCAGCCACACACTCACAAACACACTCTCTCTCTTTCCTTCCCTCCTCTGTTTCTCTTTCTCTCTGTCTCTTTCTCTGTTTCTCTCTCTGTCTGTCTCTCATTCTTTTCTTTCTTTTTCTCTTTCTCTCTTTCTTTGCTTTTTTCTTTCTCTCTCTTTCTTTTCTCTTACCCACCCCAGAAGATCTCCGGGGAGCTCACACTGGATGCTTTGCTGGAGATGAACGAGACGAAGGTGAAGGAGACCATGAGGCATTGTGGTGCCAACGCCGATGAGGTCAGCCGTGTCCACTACGCCCTCTCCTGCCTCCGGAAAGTGACCGGCTTAGGTAGGGCTTCCTTTGCCTTTCCAATGTGGGCCTGAAACCGAAGCTCTCCCCAGCCATCTACCCACCCTCTTCTGTCACTCAGGGCTCCTGGAGGGGGGCATGCTCAGGGGCTCTCAGAGGGTCAGGACCTGCTGCCCCACAAATTGGGTGAGATTGATGGAGACCATGAGAAACTGAATCAGTGACCCATTGGTCTGGATTAGAAACTGCCAGGGACTTTTTTCATTGGATGGGAGTGGGGAGGGGAGGTAAGAGTACAGTAGGGTAGGTCAATGGGGTAAACAGACAGAGGGGCAATTTATAGAACCTTCTATCTGGGAAGTCGGGGTTGTTCTTGTTTTAAGCTATTATTTATTATAAATTATATAATTATTTTGAAAATGATCATATTTATCAATATAACCTCAGGTCTGGAAGGGACCTTAGAGGCCATCTAGTCCTACTCCTTCATTTTACAGATGAGGAAACTGAGGCTCAGGGAGGGGAAGTGACTTGCCCAACTTCACAGCAGGTAGTAAGTGGCAGAGCCACTTGAATCCAGGTCCTCTGATGCCATATCATGTCTGTTCATCTGTTTTCTTGTCTGTTTGTCTGTCTTTCTGTCTAATCTTCACTAATTAATCAGAACTAATGTTTTATAGACTCTAAGAATGATTTTTTCCTTCTCTGGAAATAACCTGTGAGGACTTTAAATACCTAAACCAAGCAGCTTCCCCTGGGGTCCAACAGCTGTGTGCTCTGGGAACTCACAACCCCATTTTGCAAATCAGGAGGCTAAGACTTGGCAAGGTGAATTACCTTGCCCCAGGGTCCCATGGAGAGACAGAGTGCTCCAGTGGAAGGAGGTTTGGATTTAGTCAGGGAGCCCGAATTCGAATTCTGAGTGTCCTCCACAATTTGTGTGACCCTGAACAAGGCTGTTCACTGTCTCTGAGTTTCCTCCTCTCACAGTGAGGGGTTCAGATCAAGTCATTTCTGAGGTCCTTCCTGCTCTAGATTTAGGACGTGTTCCAGTCTGGGGGAGCCCAGGCCTCCTCTTCCTGGTTTTCAACCTCATCTTGTCTCAGTTTCTACCCGGCTGAGGCCAAGAGCAGTCTTCTGCCTGGGGGCTGGGGCTAGGGGCGGCCCACTTAGAACTGAAGTCTTTCTGGCTTAGGATAACATCTCTGACCAGGGATGCATCATGGGTCCCAACCATCCCTACCTGAGAGGCTCCATAAGGTCAGGGCGGCACGCCCGGCTTTTCCAGATACAGACACATTCACGGGATGGGAATGGGGGATTTCTAGACCTGGTAAGGAAGGACCTTGGGCCAACCCTCTCAATTTACAGAAAATGACACTGAGCCAGGGAGTGAAAGTGTCTTGTCTAAGGTCATATGGCTAATAAAGAGTCGGGCTGGCGTGGAAACCCAGGCTTTCTGTCTCCAGCTCCAGGCAGCTCTCTCCTGACTCATGCAAGTTCCCCCAGCTTGCATATCTTGTTTATTCTTATTTAATATATATATAGTATATGTCTTGTATATCTGATTGAATAAAACACACAAGTGGGGCGGCTGTGACTAAGAACACTGTAAGGCAAGTGAAACCTGCCTTTGGAGAGTCGACCTCTGAAATGCTGCATTTTGGCAGCTTAGGTTTTCTCAGAGCGAGGGTCCCCCAGACCCCTTACTAACCTCTTACAGATCTGCCTGGGGGGTTGCTTCCCCACCTTCCTCCACCCTCCCCCGAGCTCTGCTCAGTAACTTGATTAGGGTAATGTAGTGGGCAGAGGCCTGGTTTCTAGTCCTAGGTGCACGGGCCTTGGACTTCCTGGGGGGTTCCGGGCGAACTCCCACCCCTCCCTGGGTCTCAGCCTGCTCCTCCGTCAGGTGAGAGGGTTGGACTAGTTGGTATGGAGGTGCCTTCCAACTCTGACCTTCTCCGGGTCTGTGATCTGACCCCCTGGGCCCACAGGTGGGGAACCAAAGGAAGACTCAGCATGGAGTCCCCTGGATGCCCGGCGCGAGAGCGGCTCGGGACCTCCCCCGGACACCCTTTCCCCAGCTGGCTTGACCTGGACTCCTGGGGCCTCCCAGCTTGGCAAAGGCACCGGCAGCCAGCAGCCCCGCTCCATCTCGGTGTCTGCCCTCCCCACGTCGGATGCCGCGCCCCAGGGCCAGGGCCTCGGCGGCTACGGCGAGGGCCTTTCGGACAGTTACATCTCCCTGCATCACAGCGGAAGACTCACCCCTCGCACCCCGCACAGCTTCATCACGCCCCCCACCACGCCGCAGCTGCGACGGCAGAACAAGCTCAAGCCCCCCCGGACGCCGCCCCCACCCAGCAGAAAAGTCTTCCAGCTCCTTCCCAACTTCCCCACCCTGACCAGGAGCAAATCCCATGAGTCTCAGCTTGGAAACAGAATCGACGAGGTGCCCTCCATCAAGTAAGTGTCTCTGGGGAAACGGAGGCTGGTCAGAACGCTGGCTCTGGCCCATCCTAGCTGTGGGACAAGTCTCTGACTCGATTTTCTTAAAAATGGGGATAATGATACATGCAATACCCACCCTCTAGGGGTGAGAATCAAGTGCCTTGGACGCCCATTTCACAGCCTGCTATTTTTGTGCTGTATTTTGTAGAGTTTGGCCACTTCTATCCAACTCGGAGCCCCAGGCCTTTCTCTGCCTAGATTTCCCAATCTGTAAATAGGGTTTGTTGGCTAGGTCATTAAGTGAGTGGAAATCCCTTATTTGTAGGCGTGACTAAGAGTAGTCTACCAATAAGAGGTAACCCATAAAACCATTTGGAGTTTGCAAAGTGCTTGCAGATGTCTCTTGGGATTCTCCCAACAACCCTGGGAGAAGGTTATTATTGCCATTTTATAGATGAGGAAACAGGGTAAGTGACTTGGCCAGTCATTCAGCTAGTAAGGATCTGAGTCTGGAAGTGCTTGCAGAGTCTCTTATGATTCACTGTGCTAGAAAGTAGACAAGTTTCAAAGCAGAGATTAGAGAGACCCCCCTGCCCTCTTGCAGCTGATACACATTAAGGGGGACAAGGAGACAAGGAAGAGACCTGTGTGAGATAATGCCTCAAGATAATATGGGTACTAAATTATGGAAGGCCTTGAATGTCAACTTAAAAGTTTGTTTTTTATCCTAGTGGAAGTGGGAGGACAGGGAATGATACGGTTGCTTTGGGAGATTCAGTTTACAGGCAGGCTGTATTTTCCCGATTATTTCCTGTTCCTCTCTGAAGCCCACTCCTCCTCAGGAGGTTTAGTTTGCCCCAGGTTTTCTTCCTCTCTCCTTTAGAGGAGGAGGTTAGAGGTTCATTTAAGCCAGCTTTGCTGCTATGGGAACAGGGGGACTTTGATGGCTTTGTCCTTTCACGTTTAACATCTTAGACCAGCAGAAGTCTGGGATTCAAATGTTAAATCTCATTTTCTACCATGAAGTAGACTGAGTTACAGGATCCATAACCAGGGGCCAACAGAAGCAGTAGTTCAAGGTGTTGGTGGCCAGGATTGCCATAGGCATCAAACAACCATATAATGAAATGAATATAATTCATTTATGTGAATTATAAAATTCATATAAATTGAAAGAAATCCCAGATCATTTAACAATTGCCTATCGTTCTGCAGATGGAGAGACTGAGGGCTCATGGAGGGACAGAGACTGCCCTGCACAGAATATGGATAAAGGCTATTTTTTTTTTTTTACAAACACTGGCAAAACAAAAGGGGAGGTAGTTCATTAAATTGTGACTCTCCATTAAATAGATAGAACTTGCTTTACACAGCTTTGTTGATACAGCTCTGTGTGGGCTGATAATGCAAATATTAATAATTTTCATTATTAATGAAACCTAGGCTTAGAGGCAATAAATTGACCACAGTCACCCATCAAGTCAATAAGTATTTAAGGGATCCCAAGAATACAAAAACAGCCCCTGCCCTCGAGAACTAATGGAGGAGACAATTAGGTGGATATATAAAAAGCATATCTCTCTATCTATATTGGATATGTTGATAGAAAGAACTTATAGAAAGAAAACTAAGTAGATAGAAAAATAGAATGAAACACAGGAGGAAAGATTTAGTGATAGAAAGAAAGAAAATTGGTAGAATGAAAGATAGATTGATAAAAAGTTTGGTAGATAGAGAAATATAGATAGAAAGCTCAAGAAGCTTACTTTCTAATAGGGGAGATAACTAGATAGATAGATATAGTGTATATCTGAATCTATTAGATATTACTTCTATCTATAATATAGTATAGATTGTAATCTATACTATATCTATAGATTTTTTTTATCAATCTATTAGATAGATTGATAGAAAGATAGAAAGTAGGGGCAGCTAAGTGGCACCATGGATAGAGCAACAGCCCTGAAGTCAGGAATACCCGAGTTCAAATCTGGCCTTAGACATTTAACACTTCCTAACTGAGTGACCCTGGGCAAGTCACTTGCCTCCAGTTGCCTCAAAAAAAAAAAAAGAAAGAAAGATAGAAAGTAGATAGAATGATAGATTGCTAGAAAGGTAGATAGAAAAATAGAATAAAAGATAGAAAGGAAGATAGATTGATAGAAAGATACATAGATAGAAGAAAAATCAAAAGAATGAGAGCTAGACTGATAGAAAGAAAGTTTTGTAGATAAAAAGAGAAATGGAAAATAGTTAAGGAAAAGTAGATAGAAAAATAGAATGAAAGAGAAAAATAGAGAAAAAGAAAAATAGAATGAAAGACAGAAAAATAGATAAAAAGAAAAAGAAAAATAGAATGAAAGATGGAAAGATAAGAAGATAGGTTGATAAAAAGAAAGATGGAAAATAGGTTAAAAGAAAGATAGGTAGATAGAAAATAGAATGAATGGTAGAAGGAAAGAAAAAGACAGATGGTAGATAGAAAAATAAAAGGAAAGAAAAATAGATAAAAAGAGATGCAAAGATAGATAAAAAGAAATAGAAAATAGAATGAAAGATAGGAAACTAGATAGACAAAAAGCTAGAAAGATAGATACATAAAAACAAAAGGTAGAAGGTGATGTCTGGGAGGACAAAGTATTGGCAGTGGTCATTTGGGAGAGGTTTCCTGGAGCTGGTGGGGTCTGAGTTGGGTCTTGTAGGAAGCCAGAGGTGAGGAGGGAGGACCTTCCAGGTGTCGAGCCTGACTGGCCTGCCCCAGGCCTCCGGGCCCTGATTCCATTAGCTCAGGCGTCTCTAACGGTCACCTTACCCCGAGCAGGGTGTCTGCCCCCTGGAGTACCAATTCTCCCTTCTTAGCCTCCCTTCTTAGCATTTGGGAAGAGGGAAAACCAACCTAAGTTAGGGAGGGAATCCTAGCTTCCACCCAGTGCTTGTGACTGACAGCTGCTTGATAGGTCAGACAGCTAAGTAAACACAGTAAATGAATCGATAGCAGTGCTCCTTGATCAAGGGTGTGGCTAGGTTGAGAGCAGGGGCTCTGACGGTGCAAGGATGGATGTTTCCTGGATCTGGGATGGCCCAGTTGGCAGGACCTTGCCATGCCCTTTGTTCCAGAGGCAGAGAGCAGGCTGTATCCTGAGGGCGAGGGCAGAGCTGTGTGTGCCCCAGGAGAGCTTAGGCAGGATCCAGTCAGAGAAAATTCTCACCCTTTATTCCACCATTGCTGGGACCCAGGGAGGAACAGTGATGATTTTACCTCTAAAAATTATAGAGAATAATTAAAGCCTCGGGTTAGCATATGACAGGAGGTAGAGAGAGGTGACCTATGCTGTCTTGTTGTGATCTTGGCCAAGTCCCTTAACTTGTGAGACCCCAGAGTTAAAGACCGATGCGAACATTAGTTTCCACTGAACCCGGAGAGGAAGTTTCCCACATGGAGCTTGATGAAACTACAGGACCAGTCTAATACACATTTAAAACATGTACCTATACATATATAGTACACAAACATGTGTACAATGCAATATGCATGTATATTATAACACACACACACATACATGTGTGCTAAATTATACACAAACAAAAGCACCTGTTTGCCCTAGTTTCCTTCTCTGTCAAAATGAGCTGGAGAAAGAAATGGCAAACTGCTCCAGTGTTTTTGCCAAGAAAACCCCAGATAGGGTCACGGAGAGTTGAACAGGACTGCAATGACCAAACAGCAAGAGTTCTGGGAACCAGAAGTTTGAGAATTATTCTAGGGACTGGGACTAGTAGGGCACAGATTCTGGAAAGGGCTCCAGCTGTGGAGGCAGAGGACCCAGATTCAAATTCGTTCTGCTACATACTTCCCAGTGGCTGTCGGCAAGTCCAAGTCCCTCCGCCTCTCTGGAACCCAGATTCCCCTTCTGTAAAATGAAACATTATAGGGAGGGCCTCCAGCTGGAGATCTGTAACCCCTTGACCTGGAAGACCTTGGATCACTGGGACCCCTTGGTTTCCTCATTTGTATAATGGGCATAATGTTTTAGTACCCATATCCTCAATCCCAAGAGGCAGACAGTGGCTGTAGCACAATCTTTGAACTTTGACATCTTCAGAAATGTCCATTATTCTCGGTATAAAGCCAACTTGACAGGATGTCCCAACAGCCTTTAGTGTCACTTTGAGGTTTGGGGCTTTAAAATACTTTTTCTTTCATTAATCAAGAGATTTATTTTGAGTTCCTGTTGAGTACATACTGCTGTGGGTGGATACAAAGAAGTCAGGGCCTTGGTCCCCATTTTCAATAATTATAGGGATCCAAGGCAAGATCCATGTGCATCAATCAATCCATCAATCGATCGAGTCCTATTAAGCATCTCTTGTGTTCCAGGCCCTGTCCGAGGTGCTGAGAATACAAATTAACTAAGAAAGGAACAAATATTTATTTTTAGTACCTGCTATTTGCTAGGGCTGGAGACACAACTCAATCAGTCAATTGGCAAATGCTTATTAAATTGTGGTATAAGGGATACAGTGATTTAAGAGTTTACAAGAGGAAGCGGTCCCTCTGGGCTATAGGCAGGGAAGACTTCCTGGAGGAGGTGACATTTAATTAGAGAAGAACAGGGATTATAAGAGATGATGATGGATTACCTCCCAGGACTTTCCCATTCAAACATCTCCTTTTAAACTGAGTCAAGAGCTGGCAGATCTTGCCCCAAGTGGCACAGCCAGGTTAGGTTCCAGCTCTAGCCTAGAACTTCCTCTCCAGAGGTGAAACGTTCTAGAAACCAGCTAGACTTCCTGGAAGAGGTGACATTTAATTAATTCAGATTTTGAAAGGAGAATGGGAATTATAAGAGATGATGATGGATTACCTCCCAGGATCTTCCCATTCAAACATCTCCTTTTAAACTGAGCCAAGAGCAAGCAGATCTTGCCCCAAGTGACACAGCCAGGTTGTGTTCCAGCTCTAGCCTAGAACTTCCTGTTCAGGGGTGGAACTAGAAACCAGCCATCCCCACTCTGCAGCTTGCCTTGTGTGACCTTGAGCCAAAGTCCTGACGTGTTCTTTCTCTTCTCTCCTCTAGGTTCGGTAAGAGAGTTTGCTTTCCCCCTGATGCGTGCTTGTGCCTCCTCGAGGGTGGGAGAGCATCATCCTCTCCCACACTGGGGCTGCCCTCCTGGGTCCCTCCTTCCTCCATCCTTTGGAGCTTGAAAGCAATGATGTGGCCAGATGTGTTTTGAAATAGCTGGGAGCTCTGAAACGAGTGGAATTCAACTACAGCAACATCTCAGAGAGGGCCCTTGGGCCCCAGGGACCCCACAGCCAGTTTGACGTGTGCTCCATTCGCTGGGGTCCCTTGAGTACCCACATATGTCTTCTCTGAAATTTGGATTATTTCTTTATTTGCCGTGAAGCAGCTGGGGTTTGGAGGAGGGGAGGGACTGGTTGGAAGGTTGCAGAGTTTTTTAGTACATCTGGGCTGCTGCCGCTGATTAGGTTCAGGCATAATGCAGGGCGTCTTAAACTTTTTCCACTAGCGATGACCCTTTTTTGCGGGAGAAATTTTGACATGACCCCGGGTATATAGGTATATAAAATAGGTTCATGAATCAAACATATACTAATAATAAATCGTAATTTCGTGACCCTCACATTCAGTTACATGGGGTTTTGACCCACAGTTTAAGAGGCTGGAGACTATGGCTTCCAATGCGTTTTGTCAACTGTCCGCCCCACCCTTGCCAGGTTATTTTTGCCTTTATCTCCGAACTGGCTTCTTGGACCTCCTTCCTTTTCCTGAGAGGAAAGCCTCATAGAGGCACAAAAGCCATGCTTGACTCAATCATCTAAGAGTCGGTTCCATCAAGAGACACTGGCCGAGCAAGCACGCACTCTGTGTTTAGCCTGGCTCTCTCTATTATTGTTCCGCTTCCCCAAGTAGGATGTGAGGGAAAGAATTCTGGACCCAGAATCAGGACAGACCCAACTTTGAATATAAATACTACTAGCCCAGACCTTTTTCCTGGCCATATGCTATGGGCAAGTCATGTATATATCCATATGGCCTCCATTTCCACATCTGTGTAATGGAGATAAAAATACCAGTGGCTTTTCCTTCCGAGGATTTTGGGGAGGCCAGCGAGATATTTTAAAATTAAAAAAGAAAAAAGCTAAATGTAGATCATGGGATCTGCAGCTAGCAGGGAACTCAGAAGTTGTTTCAACCCCTTCATTTTGCAAATGAGGAAACTGAGACAAAGGAAAGTGACTTGCTTGGATCACACAGAAAATAAGCATTGGTGGGATTTGAAACATGCCCTCGGAATTCTCTTTGCAAATGTTAAAAGGAACCATAGAGATGGCATTGTTGTTGTTGTTATTGCTATTACAGTTTGGCCATCCCTAATTTCCTTTAATTTTCCTTTAATTATAACTTGTTATCAATAAGTCTTTAAAATGAAACCTCCACCATCGACAACTTTCCCTCAAGAAGTCTGTGCAGAAACAGTCAACTACCGTGGCCTCTTCCTGGCCAACCTAAGGTCTATGGGTTTTATTAGTTGAGTGGGGAGACAGAAAGCCTTGGGAATATGCATGTATCTCAATTGCCATCGCAGTCTATACCCAGGAAACAGCCATGAGGGACCTTGAATTGTAGAGGGAGGAGCGCCACCTAGAGATGGCCAACTGGAATTTTCCACGCCATCCCTCATAGATTGTGATGATGGTGATGGCGGTGGTCATGATGGTGATCGATGATGGTGATGGTGACGGTGATGTTGGTGGAGATGATGATGCGATCTCTGATTTCACTGGTCTAGGAGCTCCCAACGAAGGAATTTCCTCTACCAGGGCAGCTCTGTGCCTTTGAAATTTAGAGTCTCCAAGCAAGGGTTCTTAGATTTCTGTCACAACTCCTTCCAATGAAGCCTATAGCCATAGGCTATAGAATAATAAGCTTCAGAATAATGTTTTTAATACATAGGATATGTATTAAATATGTGTTAATTATTATATGTTATATAATTAATGAATAATTATGCATATATGTAACAATGCATATTTTATATAATTAATAATATGCTATTATTAATTATATATAATCAATAATCTCATTCCCTCAGTATTCAATGATATTATAATTCCCTCTATCAGTCCAGCTCTGTATCTGCTTTGAAACTTAGACTCTCCAAACAGGGGTTCTTAGATTTCTGTAACAGACTCCTTCTGGTGAAACTTATGGCTCCTCAGAATAATGTTTTTAAAACATAGGATGTGTGTTGATTATTACATATTATATAATTGATAAATAATTGTGTACAATATATAACAATTCATGTTTCATATAATTATAATCAATATTATAATTATACATAATGTATTATTTTCAATTATATATTATGTAACATCAATAATATAATTATATACTATAAGAAAAATATTACATAAGCATTAAATATTATGTTTTTAAAATGCATAGGATAACAAAGGAAAGCAGTTATTGACATGTAGTTATCAAAATGTTTTTAAAAACAAGCCTACAGACTACAGGTTAGGTATCCTTATTTTACAGAGTTTCCTGGGGCCACTTAGAGGTCAAGCATCTTGTCCAGGGGCACAGCGCCAAAATTTGTTAGAGATAGAAGCAGGAGCCAGGCTTTCCTGATTCCAAAACCAGCTCCCTGTCCCTCTTGGGAATATTACTTTCGTTTTTATCATTATCATTCTTGACCATGTAACCTTCCTCCGGGGCATGAACCCAGGAGGAGGAGGAGTCTATTGGGAAAGAGTGCCTAGTCTTGGTTTCATCCCCACCCCATGGGCATGAAACACCTTAGTGAAATGGTCTACAAGCTCTCTCTTTTCCAAATGTCCTTTAAAAAGAGCACAGAGAAAAGCTACATTCTTTTCTTCTGTTTACAGTCCTTGCTAACATGGGGCAAGGAGCATGGGATATTGGGGAGAAGCACTGATTTAGGAATATGATGACTCGGGTTGAAATCCTAGTCCTACTTTTTAGTAGTTGTGTGACCTTTGGGGAAATCCTCCCTTGTGATGTGAGAGGGCTAGGCTAGATTATCTCTTAAAGAATTCTTCAAGAGGTTGGTTCCAATTTTAGGTCTGATGATTTGCCTTAATTATATGTCAGAGCTGCTTGTGCCCGATCTATGGCAGAGCACTCCAAGCTCATATTGGTCTGATCAGCCACAGTTGGGCACACTAACTCAACTTGAACATAGTGATGCCATCTGGGGACCTTTTGAGAACTAAGGACAGCACTCAACCTAACCAATGTCAGAGTACTTTAAGACGGCCTTCGATAGGGGCTAGAAACCTCCCTCCCCCAGACCAACCGATTCTTTCCATTGCCATGGAGACTGGAGACTTTGTCCCCGTACTTGCACAGGAAACCTAAAGAAGGGCTTCAGGCTTGTGGTCCAGTGAGATTTTCTTAAGTCCTTGTTTGTCCAAAGCCTGTTTTTCTTTTCTTAAGGTAGCTGCTCAATTCCTTTTAGGTCCAGGAGTCTGTCTGTTTTAGGTGGTCTCACTTGTGGCCATTCCATTTTGGACTTCTCACTGTTTGGAAAACTGAAATTGTGTGTGTGTGTGAGAGAGAGAGAGAAAGAGAGAGAAAGACAGAGAGAGAGAGATCTTTGTATTTGTAAATTCTGTATTGGGAGAGCTAGTTAGCCTGTTATAAGCCATGTGATTGGTAGAAAATCTGATTTTGTGTGTATATGTGTGTATATATATGTATGTGCGTATATACAAGAAGCAAGGGAATGAAGAAATGAAAAGGCATGTATTAAGTGCTTACTCTGTACCAGGCATAGTACCAAGGCTGATTAGGGATTCAGATACAAAATAAGACAGTCTCTGCTCTTGAGAAATTTACAGTCTAATGAGGGATGGGGAGAAAGAATGGATATATTGAATGAATGAAAAGTCATGCGTTAAATATTTGTTGTTTACCAAGCACAATACTATGCCTAGCTAGGCTTACAGATACAAAACTGAAGTGGTCTCTTATTTCAAGAAATATTCTAATGGGGGGGCGGGGAGAGACGAGAACAGATATATTGAATGAATGAAAAAAGCATATATTAAATACTTATTGTATACCAGGGATAATGCTATGACTTATTAGGGTTACAGATACAAAAATGAAATGGTCTCTTATTTCAAGAATCTTACATTTTAATGAGGAAGGGGGGAGAAAGAGAATGAATGAAAAAGCATGTACTAAGTATTTACTGTTTTCCAGTCCTGAGTCTGGCTAGGGAATCTAGATGCAAAAGGTAAAGTAATCCCTGCTTTCAAAAAGATTACACTCTAATTGTGCTGAATTAGGGTAGGAGAAAAGAAAAAGAAATGAATGGAAAAGCATTTATTTAGTGCTTGCTGTGTACCAGATACAATGCTAAGCCATGGATGGGATGAACAAGCCCTAGCTGACTCTTTTAGCATCCAGCCTTGTATGGCATCTCTGAGCCCTGATGAATCATCTCTTTGTAGATGTCTGTTTTTCCCCTCTGGCCTTGGGGCTTAATGCCTGGATCAGCTGTGGGCTTTGCCACTCTCACCCTGCAGAGCTGATACATAGCAAGGAGTGCTCTTTGCTGGACTGAGGGGCTTGGTGAGAAAGCTCTCCTTCTCCGAGCAGATCAAGCTCCAGTTCCCTTCTAAACTGACTTAAGAATATGTGGGCATTTCCCTCCAGGGCTCGTGGCCCAGGAAGCCTCGGGAAGGAGCCATATGAAGGGGCAGGACTGGCTAGGTAGCCCTTGGAATGAGAAAGGATCGAGTTTGAATCTTTAGATACTTTCTGAGTCACTTCACCTGTGAATCTCAGTAAAGTCTATAAGGGAGGAGGTTGGGCTGCTCTAAATCTGTGTTGTTGGGATTTCCTCACTGTGAATAAAAATCACGAAAGGCTCGCTCTGTCTGCCAGGGGCTCTGATAAACACAGAAGATAAAAATACCAAAGCAGGACATTCCCTGACCTTAAGGAGTTTACATTCTAATAGGAGATGGTACCTAGAGGGAAGCACTAGCCTTGTCTTGTTTTGGAAAGTCATGGGACTGAGGGGTGCATCTCACAAGGAATCAGCTTGCTCTTTGAAGATGACAATATTGATTTGATGGCAATTTTCAAACCAAGAAAGCAAAGGGGATGACAGGGTACATGTGCAGATGGCAAGAAGACACCAGGGTAGATGGCTGGAAATGTGATCTGGGGCAGCTAGCTAGAGGGACATGCTCTGCCCACCTCAGGTGGAAAGACTTTTGGATTTGAACTCAGAACACTTGGGTTTACATCATTTGTTACCTGTTACCTGTCTGACCTTGGCAAGTCATTGGGCCTCCGTTTCCTCATCTGTTAAATGAAGGGCCTGGTCTAGATGGCCCTTCCTAGTTCTGAATTTCTCTTTCGTTGAAACTATAATCTGGGATTCAGGTCCCAGGGCTTCCATTGATTACCTGTGTGAGCTTTGCTTCTCTGAGCCTCAGTTTCCCCATCTATAAACTGTGGGAGTTGGCTTCTGAGGTCTCTTCCAGGTCTAAGTCTAGGTTCTTAAATGTGTGGATGTGTCATACATACAACCCTAACCTGTTATTCCTTATAGTTCTGAGATTTTCCATGTTAGGATGTGTGGAAGCTCGATGATGGGGAGTCACGGGATCTATGACATGGTCTGTAAAAGAGAAGAAGGCAGGGGAGGGGAGCATGGAAGCAGCTTAGAAATGATTTCAACAAGAGAAATGTGCAAGCTTAGCTTGGAGCCCCCAGGAAGGGAGAGGGACCACTCGGTTTTCCTCTTCCTCCCCTTTCCTTTTCTGGTCTGAGCTTGGTTTCTGACATGTACCCAAGAAGGGAAGGCACTCCTCACCTTGCCCAAACCCCATTCTTTGCCATCAGATCTCCACCACGGATCCCCACAGACTGAAAGAAGAGACATTGGCCTCTCAGTGACCCACAGGTAAGCCCTCTTCAGGAGATGTCCTGAAAAAGCTGGCTGTGACCACTCAAGCTTCCTCCTTCCTGTGGGGTGGGGGGGGGGGGGGGGGGGGGGGGAAGTTCCATGAGGGATCTCAAAGTGCTTAGTGTCTTTTCCCTCAGGAAAGTCCTGTTACCTCTGTGCTCTGTCCAGTTTCCAGGCTTCTGAAGCTTTATTTAGGTTAGACCATACAAAATGCCTGGTATTATTTTGTTTTGTTTTATGTACTAGCCGGGGTCCCAGACAAGAAAAACAGAGATAGAGAGCAGCAGAGAGCACTACACTGGAAGTTAGGAAAGCTCTTGTCTACTGAGCAAACTATGTCTCCTCCCTGACCCTCAGTCAGCTAAAGAAGAGAATTGGATTCTCTGGTCCCCAAATCTTCCTAAACTTTGATATCTCTGTCATCCTGGGGGCCAAATAATTTTCTGAGTCAGGGTTCCATCTAGGAGGCAGCTAGATGGCACAGTGGATAGAGCACTAGTCCTGAGTTCAGATCCAGCCTCAAACGCTTAATACCTCCTAGCTATGTGACCCTGGGCAAGTTACTTAACCCCAATTGTCTCAGAAAAAAGAAACGGGGTTCCAATATAGCCTGCTTTTCCTCTGAGGAAACAGTGAGGGAACTTCCTCATTCCTAATGAATAGGTCACTATTCATTATCTTTTTTTGTTCTTCTATATTCTTTTCTTTTTTATTGTAGTAAGTTTATTTTTAATACACAATGCTTTATGAATTATGTTGGGAGAGAAAAATCAGAGCAAAAGAGAAAAACCATAGGAAAGAGGAAAAAAAACAAAAAAGAAGCAAACATAAGATGTGTTGTTTTACATTCAGTCTCCTTAGTTCTTTTTCTGAATGCCGATGGCATTTTCTGTCCAAAGTCTATTGGGATTGCTTTGGATCACAGAACCATTGAGAAGAACCAAGCCTTTTATAGTTAAGATTCATTATTTTTCTCCACTGTTTTTCTACTTCTTAGACTTCTCTTCACTTACCTTCCTGGGATTTGACTGACTTACATTAGAACTGGGGAGGAAGGGGCTCCAAAGCTCAGCCCTCATCACTTGGGGCAGGGGTTATGTGTTATTTCATTTTGTTCAGGTTCTCAACAAAGTCTTGGCTGTCCCAAATTTGTCACGTGTGCCAGAAGAGCATGATGTTTGGAGTGAAGTGTAAGCATTGCAGGTGAGGACGGGACCGGGGCTGGGATCACAAGTGGCCCCTAGGATGGGTAGTGAGCCTCTGGCCAGGTGGGCAGGGGTCCCTTGGCTCAGGCAAAAAGACTCATGTTATCCATGTAACCCTCTGCTCCTTCCTGGCTTCCTTCCCCCCTTCCTCTTCTTCCTCTCTTTTAATTAAAAAAACTTTATCGATGTTGTAAATAATAAAAATAAGCAGTAGCATGGGCAAGCAGATTTGTTCTTATTATTTATTTCAGCCATATTTGGAGTTTTCTTGGCAGAGATTCCTGAGTGGTTTGCTATTTTCTTCACTAGCTGATTTTACAGATGAGGAAACTGAGGCAAGGAGGATTACTTGACTTGCTGAGAGTCATCAAGATAATAAGTACGAAGGCCAGATTTGAACTCAGGAAGATGAATCTTCTAACTTTAGACCTGGCGCTTTGTGCATTATGGTACCTCTAGTTGCCTTGCATAACAGCTAAAGTTGGCCTAAAAGCCAGGAAGACTATTTGACTCTATGACCCTCAGCAAGCCACTTACTTATCTGCTTATATTTCTAGGCTACTATAAGACTTATCATTTGCAGAGAAGATGTTGACCTGTTTTGGTAGAAGGGATTTCCTTACTCAAGTATTTCCTAAACTGGTGAAATCATAACATCCCTAATAACATGAATAATTGTTGCAGAAAAATTAGGTCTTACTATTATTAAGGACTACTATTATTAATAGCCAATAATTAACAAATATTATTATTAAGAACAAGATGTGTTGCTGAGAAATTATTTATTAATAGAATTGGAAGAAGAAAGCCCGGTTTAGAATCCTGGCTCTGCTACTTACTCTCTGTATGACTGGGCAAATCATTGGTTCCCTTTAATTCTATCTATGTATGATGTTTCCCTCCTTTTTTTCTCTATAATTTCCATTATTCTTTTAGAGATTCCTTGTGCTCCCTAAGTTATCCTTAATTATCAGTAGCTCCTACTTACTTCCTCTTTTAAGTTTTTCCACCAGCTTTTCCTCTTCATCTTTCCTGGACTGTCTTTCTAATATTTAACAAGTCCTTGGATACCCTCGAGGCCCATTAACCCCCTGGATCCTGTTGCAATACAGCCAGTCTCTAATTTATTTCATTAATGCCCCCCTCTTGCCTTGCTTAAGGGAAGTCTCAGATCCCTCAGCAATACACTCATCCTCTAATTTGTCTGTTTTGTTCATTCTAATTTAGTTCTAAAAGTGGAGTCTATCTGTGCTAAGAGAGTGGGACTGGAGAGAAAGGGCAGGGATGATTGGCCTCCAAGGAAAGCAGAGGAATAAGGGAAAGGAAAAACAAGAAGTATACCATTTGGGAACATTGAAATTTGGGATCCATGCACAGGAAAGAAAAACTGAAGAAACTGCTCTCAGTCCTTTCTTCCTGAATCAATGGCGGGACTGCCTAGGGTCCTTTCAAGTGTTTTAGACATCCCCATGTGATCCTCAGGAGAGTCTCATGAAGACTGTTACTTTGAAAGAGCCCTTAGAATTTTTTTCTCTACTTTGTATTTTCAATTTGGAAAAGCGGAAGGGGGAGAATGAGAGATAAAGGAAGGGAGAAGAGAGAAAGAAAGAGGATGAGGAAGAGAAGAAGAGGAAAGGAGGAAAAGAGATAGAGAAGGAAAGAGAGAAGGGAGGAAGGGAATGAGGAAGGAAGTATGGGAGGTAGGAAGGAAGGAAAGAAGGAAAGGAGAGGAAGGGAGGGAGGGAAAGAGGGAGGTCAGAAGGAAAGACAGAAGGAAGGGAAGGAAGCATTTTTTTAAGTGTACCAAGCAAAACAGAAGAAAGGCCAGAAAAAAATCACAGACAATTGAGACAGCTTTGAAAGTTGAATGTTAAAATGAACATATATTCGAAAAGAAAAGTAAGTTGCACATAATGGAGACTTTTGCAGTTCCATGTACAATCTTTTTTTCCCCTGTTGTCCTATGCATATGGAAATGCTTGTGTTATTTGCTGTTTTAAGTTCAAAATGGAAAAAAAAAAATTAGATGAACTTCTTGACCCACTCTTGGTTCTCTTTCCTCCGCAGGTTAAAGTGCCATAACAAATGCACAAAAGAAGTCCCTGTTTGTAGAATATCATTCCTACCATGTGAGTCTCTTGGGTTTTTTAAAATCTCATCTGCTTTTCCAAACTAGGTTAAGTCTTTTTTGAAGCTTTATTGAGATTCTAGCCCACCCTGATTTTCTTCTCCCCAGTGTCTAAACTACGGAGGACAGAATCTGTGCCTTCAGACATCAACAACCCAGTGGATAGGTCAACAGAGCCCCATTTTGGAACCCTCCCGAAAGCACTGACAAAGAAGGTAAGGTAGAGACTGGCCCTGATTGGATAGAGGATGAAAAGGGCCCAAGTAGAGCTCTATCTTACAGCCTAGATATATATCCTAGCCCTCATCCCTTTTCAAATTATATTTCTGGGCCCCAGTGGGCAAGATCCAGCTTCATATCGATACTTAGGGCATTTTAAGATGACTTTGGGAAAACACATTTGCATAAAATGCCCAGATTACAAATGATTCTTACTTGGGCATTAAAGCAGGTCTGATAAAACCTTCAACAAACAAACCCTTATTCATCCTTGCTGTGAACACTTATGCTTAACTATACCAAGGATTTGTAATTTTGTAGGTGCTTTCCACCAACATAGATCAACCCTCTCATGCCTTGGTCACTGTTCTCTGAGAGTTGTTGTGACTCTCAAAATCCACTACAAGTGGATGGCCTGGGGAGGGACGAGTATCTTCAAACCTAGTGAGGACACTCTGCAGATGATGGAGATGCTGACCATTTATAGACTCCTAAAAGGCAGCTAAGCAGCAGCAGGGGCTGGGTGGGGATGCAGGAAGACTCATACTCTGAATTCAGATACTCACTAGCTATGTGGTGAGTCATTTAACCCCTCAGTTTCCTCACCTAAAATGAGAATGATTATAGCAACTACTCTGGAGCTGGTGTTCCATCATCATCAGCCAGCTACTCTGAAGTATCAGGGAAACGCTTTGCAAATGTTCAAGTGAAAAGTGTTATGTAAAGTGTAAAAATCCTCTTAGCTCAGGAGCTGAACAAAAATAATTGGGGGTCCAGATTTGACCCCGGGGTCACAATTTTCAACTCCCTTAGTATACATTATGAGTTTATACTTCTGCTAATTTTTTCTTAATTCAGACTTGTCTCCTTTACTATGGAGCATTATATGCTCTATGAGCGCACACCTCCCCCCCTGACCTTTTTTCCTTGAGTATCCAAATCCCATTTGTTTTCCAAGACCTAACCCAACCCCCATCTATTGATCTGGACGCCCAGAAAATGTAGTCCCCACAATCCATTTGGGCGTCCTTCAGTCACTTGTAGGTTCTAGAGGAAGAAGAGGATTTACAGACTCAATGGAGTCAGGGATCAGTGGATCTGCCTCTTCCCGGGTGTGGGGATCTGGTGGGTGACCAGGTCAGCTACAGTTGGGGCTCTCCCACAGTGCTACGCTACCTCCGTGACTAACCCTCATGTCTTTTTAATTTTTTTTTTATTATAGTAACTTTTTATTGACAGAATCCATGCCAGGGTAATTTTTTTTACAACATTATCCCTTGCACTCACTTCTGTTCCGATTTTTCCCTCCCACCCTCCACCCCTCCCTAGATGGCAAGCAGTCCTATATATGTTGAATATGTCCTAGTATGTCCTAGATACAATGTATGTGTGCAGATCCAGTTTTCTTGTTGCACAGGAGGATTGGATTCAGAAGGTGAAATAACCGGAAGAAAAACAAAATGCAAACAGTTTACATTCATTTCCCAGTGTTTTTTTCTTTGGGTGTAGCTACTTCTAGTCCATCATTGATCAATTAAACTGAATTAGGTCCTTTGTCAAAGAAAATCCACTTCCATCAGATTACATCTTCATACAGTATCATTGTTGACGTATATAATGATCTCTTGGTTCTGCTCATTTCACTTAGCATCAGTTCATGTAATTCTCTCCAAGCTTCTCTGTATTCATCTTGCTGGTCATTTCTTACAGAACAATAATATTCCATAACATTCATATACCACAATTTCCAACCATTCTCCAATTGATGGGCATCCACTCAGTTTCCAGTTTCTAGCCACTACAAACAGGGCTGCCACAAACGTTTTGGCACATACTGGTCCCTTTCCCTTCTTTAGTATCTCCTTGGGGTATAAGCCCAGTAGAAACACTGCTGGATCAAAGGGTATGCACAGTTTGATAACTTTTTGGGCATAATTCCAGATTGCTCTCCAGAATGGTTGGATTCGTTCACAGCTCCACCAACAATGTATCAATGTCCCAGTTTTCCCACATCCCCTCCAACACTCATCATTATTTTTTCCTGTCATCTTAGCCAATCTGACAGGTGTGTAGTGGTATTTCAGAGTTGTCTTAATTTGCATTTCTCTGATTAATAATGATTTGGCATAATGATTGGATTAATAATGATTTCATATGAGTGGTAATGATTTCAATTTCATCATCTGAAAATTGTCTGTTCATATCCTTTGACCATTTATCAATTGGAGAATGGCTTGGTTTCTTATAAATTAGAGTCAGCTCTCTATATATTTTGGAAATGAGGCCTTTATCAGAACCTTTAACTGTGAAAATGTTGTCCCAGTTTGTTGCTTCCCTTCTAATCTTGTTTACATTAGTTTTGTTTGTACAGAAGCTTTTTAATTTGATGTAATCAAAATTTTCTATTTTGTGATCAATAATGGTCTCTAGTTCGTCTTTAGTCACAAATTTCTTCCTCTTCCATAAGTCTGAGAGATAAACTATCCTATGTTCCTCCAATTTGTTTATAATCTCGTTCTTTATGTCTAAATCATGGACCCATTTTGATCTTATCTTGGTATACGGTGTTAAGTGTGGGTCCATGCCTAATTTCTGCCATACTAATTTCCAGTTATCCCAACAGTTTTTGTCAAATAATGAATTCTTATCCCAAAAGTGAGGATCTTTGGGTTTGTCAAACACTAAATTGCTAGTTGACTATTCTGTCTTGTGAACCTAACCTGTTCCACTGATCAACTAATCTATTTCTTAGCCAATACCAAATGGTTTTGGTGACTGCTGCTTTATAATATAGTTTTAGATCAGGTACAGCTAGGCCACCTTCATTTGATTTTTTTTTCATTAATTCTTTTGAGATTCTTGACCTTTTATTATTCCATATGAATTTTGTTGTTATTTTTCTAGATCATTAAAATATTTTCTTGGAAGTCTGATTGGTATAGCACTAAATAAATAGATTAGTTTAGGGAGTATTGTCATCTTTATTATATTTGCTCGACCTATCCAGGAGCACTTGATATTTTTCCAATTGTTTAAGTCTGACTTTATTTGTGTGGAAAGTTTTTTTGTAATTTAGCTCATAATTCCTGACTTTCCTTTGGTAGATAGATTCCCAAATATTTTATGCTGTCGACAGTTATTCTGAATGGAATTTCTCTTTGTATCTCTTGCTGTTGGATTTTGTTGGTGATGTATAAAAATGCTGAGGATTTATTTTATACCCTGCAACTTTGCTAAAGTTATGGATTATTTCTAATAGCTTTTTTGTAGAATCTCTAGGGTTCTCTAAGTATACCATCATATCATCTGCAAAGAGTGATAGTTTGGTTTCCTCACTGCCTATTCTGATTCCTTTAGTCTCTTTCTCGACTCTTATTGCCGAGGCTAGGGTTTCTAATACAATATTGAATAATAATGGTGACAGTGGGCAACCTTGCTTCACTCCAGATCTTACTGGGAAAGATTCCAGTTTTTCCCCATTGCATATGATGCTTACTGATGGTTTTAAATATATGCTCCTGACTATTTTAAGAAAAAGTCCATTTATTCCTATACTCTCAAGTGTTTTTATTAGGAATGGGTGTTGGATTTTATCAAATGCTTTTTCTTCATAACCCTCATGTCTTGCAGGAACACCCTCCAGCTGTGAACCACCTGGACTCCAGCAGTAACCCGTCCTCCACCACCTCCTCCACGCCATCCTCCCCCGCGCCCTTTCAGTCTTCCAACCCTCCCAGTGCGACGACACCCCCGAACCCCTCGCCGATGGCTCAGCGGGACAGCAGGTTTAATTTCCCAGGTGACCGCTCAGGATGTGATGCTCAGGGAGCTCCGTGGGTCCGCGGCATGTTCTGTCTGGGTGGTGGATTCTTTGTGTCTTCAGTGAGCTTTCTCTGTTCACTCCTCCTTGGGTCTCCAGGGTAACTGCTGCTGGTCAAGATCTGCCCCTGTCCAGCCTTGGACTGTACTTATGATTTCACTCTTTATTGAGTGGATTTTACAGTATTGGATTTCAGGTCTATTCCTAGGAGCCACACTCATTCTGTCCATATTTCTTGAGTTTTTCTTTTGTTTTACTTTTGAGAGGCAGTTGGGTTAAGTGACTTGCTGAGGGTTCCACAGCTAGTAAGTGTTAAGGGTCTGAGGCCGGATTTGGATCTAGGTCCTCCTGGATCCACAACTGATGCTCTCTCTACTGTCCCTCATATTCCCCACTGGGCCTTTGTTCTCAATACACATTAAATCCAGGCCGATAAATGTATGTGCTGGAAGAAGGATTCCCAGCCCTGGGAATCTTCCGTGTACCCTGAGGGGTCTTGCAAAGCCCTCAAAAATCCTTAACATACAACTTAACGTGATTCATTTTAATTTGAAGATTGCACTTTTATGGTAAAATAATGTGCTGAGCATGGGGTCAAGAAGACCCGAGTTTAAAGTCAGCTTCAGTCACTCATTAGTTGTATGACTCTAGGGATAAGTCACTCAGTTTCCTCATGTGTTTCCTCATTGGAGAAGGAAATGGCAAACCTGTCCAGTATCTCTGCTGAGAAAACCCCAAAAAGGGGCTACAAAGAGTCAGACGTGACTAAGAAACAATGTTTATAGTAGAAGACAGTGTGGTATCATAGGAAGCACGCTGGACTTGGGGACAGGAGAGACCTGATTCTGACACTTACTAGCTGTTGGATAACAGACAAGTCCCTTAACCTCTCTGAGCCTCAGTTTTCCCATCTGTAAAATGGGAATAATTCCACCCATTCCACAGGGCTGTTGTGATACTGGGGAAGGGTATGTCTTCAGAGTACTTTGTCAACCACAAAGCACTTTATGAACACCAGGTGTTCACTTTAGAGCCACGTTTTGAGAAGGGGGTTAGGGAAGGATGTGAGGTTCAGTGAGGAGCCCATTTAGAAGGAGTCATCTGGGAGAATCCCATCTTCTCAGCTTTCATTCATGGCCTGCTTCCCGTTTCTCTTACATTTATTTGATGGGTAAAGGACAATAAAATGGATTGTGGGGCAGGAGTGAGATCTAACCCATAGAGGAGACCTCCTGTGCTTTCCCCTAAACAAATTTGACCCCAGTCACGGCCTAACTGCCCATGCCATCTCAGCTCCTCAGCCTGGTAATCCTTTGGCCTTCCTTGGGGACAAAGAACAATGACCTCAGCCTCGGGGCTGAGTTTTGGGGGGCAAGGTGGATGATGGGAGGATTGAGTGGGGAGGGAAGGAGGAGGAGGAGAGTGGGCAAGAGTCTGGTTACAGCTGAGAGCTGCTTTCCTCCCGAGTTCTTGTCTCAGTGCTATGCATATGCTGCATGAAATCTGGGTGCCTTAAATTGGGAGCAAATGTAAATCACCACAAGCTCGTGTCAGATTGAATGATCTCAGCATGAATGCATGTCTGCCCTTCTCTTCTGCTTCTTAAAATCCGTTTCTGAGCAGCTGCTGCCTTTCTCTATGACCTGTTCACCACCTCGAGGATGATGGGGTGTTCGGTCTCAGGGATGGTTTGGTAGGCTGAGGCTCTTGTGGATTAGAGCGCGTCCACAGGACCTGGGCCCTTCCTCTCCTGGGACCCCCGACACTCCTCTTCCTCCTCTCCTGGGGCCCCCCGCTGCTCCCTCCACCTTCCGATCTCCCAGTCTGCCATTCGTGGCTTCCAGGGTGGGGATGGGGGCTGCATGGATGCATTGCTCCTACCTCTGATTCCTTTCTCTAGTGCGAAGTCTCTCCCTGAATGTCTACTGCACCTCCTTTGTACAGACCCAGTACAAAGAGTTTGCTCTGGTCCCTGAGTGAGCTTCATCCCTCCCCGTCCTTATTCACGTGTGAATGGATGGCTGAGGAGAGATCTTCACGCCTCTCAGAGAGGGGAGTTACCCTCAAAAGTCCTACACCGAGGCTTTCCTACTTATAGCCCTACCCCCAAGTTGGAGAGATGCCCTTTGCACCCTCATACCAGTTTGTTATACAGATCAGCAATCTGAGCCCCCACTCTTTGGTTAAGGGATCATTGACAAAGAAGATCCTGACTTGGCTTTCCAGGGAGCACTTTTTACTTTCCCAAGGTGCTTTTACCATTTACCTTCACCCATAACTTGGGGGACTGAGGGCAGTTAACCCTCTTTTAGACAATTAGGAAAATGAGACCCATTGAGCCATACTTTGAGAGAGGGATTATGGGGAGTGATGAGAAGGGCAGGGCCCCAGACCCTGTCTCCAGAGAGTCACTTGGGAGATGCAGGCCTTCATGAGTGGCCTGTTTCAGTATCTCTCATACATGTATTTGGGTGAGTTGGGGAGGGGCAGACAGTCTAAGATGCCAACTTCTGACCCATGTCTCCTATCTCTGAGTCCTCCTCTCTTCCCACACAGGCAATAACACAGAGCCCTTTGGCTCTGGGCTCTCTGGGGCCTGTCCCCATTTCCAAGCAGCCCCTTCTCCCCCTTTCCCCACCAGCTTTATTTGGTCCACACCCCCTGCCCTCTTAGCCTGCTTCTCCCAGAGGCTTGTGGGGAGCAGCCACGGGATCCAATTAACCATTGCCCTGAGCCTCCCCCAGTCTGGCTCATTGAACGCATGTGCCTGCCACTGACCAACTCTGCCATTTTTCTCCCGGCTGTTTGCTGTTTGTTTGTGTGATTGGCTCTCCTCTTGTATTTCAAGCTGCCCACTACATCCATCATAGACAGCAGTTTATCTTCCCAGGTGAGTATGGATTCTACTAACCACTTCTCACTTCAGTTAATGCTGCCTTTCTTGTGTGGGATGACCCTCTCTTTGGAGGACTCCTGTGGGATTGTGAAAGCCATGTTGGATGAGGGGCTCCCATGGCCCCAGGTGGACTGTGAGAGTGGTGTTGGGTGGACTTCTCTCTGGAGGGCACTCGTGGTACTGGGTGGGATTGTGAGAACTGTGTGGGGTGACCCTCTCTCTGGAGTGGACTTTGAGAGCTGTGTTGGGTGAGCCTCTCTCTGGAGGGCTCCCATGGGACCAGGTGGAATTGTAAAAGTTGGCCCTGAGCTCAGTAGACACAATATAGGAGCATAGAGAGGGCAGTGCAGTTGGAGGTGGGGATGGGAATCATCCTCTACCTGGTGTGATGCTCCCTTCTCCTTAAGTGTAATCAACCCAGTCCTGGCCTGAGACTCAGGTGACCCAGGAGTAGATCTAACTCTGTTCCCAACTCCACGAAATAAGGAGATTAGCCTAACTGATTTCCAAAGGTTCTTTTCTCTTCCTGATGATCCAACACTTTGTGCCTACCATGTGCTAGCACTTCATGAATAATATTTCAGTGACTCTGACAGTGGGGATGCAAAGCAGAGAGAGATGAAGTGACAAGTGTTTGGGGCCATATTTGAACTCAGATCTTCATCTCTGTAGGCCCAGGGCTGTATCTACTGTGTTACCTACTTGCTTTTAGGAGGCAGATGGGATGGAGATGGGAGAGGTGTGGATGACTGAGGCAGCCTAGGAGTCTTGAAGGAACTTTGAAGGGGCAACATCAATGAGAAGGGAAGATGAATTCCACTCTGGACATGTTAAGTTGAAGTTGCCCTTGGGACGTCCGAAGTGGAATCATCCAGCACACAGGATTGGAGCTCAGAATAGAAACTGGGGCTGAGCAAAAAGACATGGGATATATCTCCCTACATATAATTGCTGAACTCATAAAAGTTGATAGAATCACCAGGATTGGAGAATGGATGGAGATAAAAGGAGGCCCATGGCAGAGCCTTGAGGGATACTTGGGCTTAGGAGGAAGGTGGTAGATGATAATCCAGCAGAAGTTATTTAGGAGGGTGACAGAGGAGAAGTAGGAGAGAGCAGTGTCATGGAAACCAAAACAAAGTGGGTATCTTGTCAAAAACTGAAGAGACCATTGGATTTGGAAGGTAAGGGATGGATAAAGGACTTAATTTCAGTTAAATGGGGGAATTGGGAATCAGGTTGCAAGAAAATGAAAAGGGAAGGGGCAGGGAGGAAAGAGCTCCACTGAGAGGAGACCGTTCTAGGATTTGAATCATGAACAATGGCTCAAAAGTGGGGGTGGGTGGGTATATTTGTAGGCATTGGGAAAGAAGCCAAGACTATGGAAAAGGAAACTGTGTCCCCAGTAGTTGAAGTACTTTTCATGAGGACACAGTCATTATCCACTGATTTTTATCCTTCCCCCCAATACATACACATTCATGGGATACAGCAGGATCTCAGATTACAAGATAAGCAGGACCCTTCTTCTCCTTCCCTCTTTATACTGGTGGTACTCTAAGCTTTTTTTCCACTCATCTTCACTACCTGTGGTTGCAGGGCAGATACTATCCCATTTTACAGGTGAGGAAACTGAGTCTCAGACTTTCACCCAGAATCTATGCTCAATCCATCTCTTGATACAGCCATTGACCTGCCTAGACTTGTTGCACAGCGCCACCTGCTGATCATATTAAGAAATATCTCCAGATCACAAAAAAGTTTTTGGAGCAGTTTGATGAAGGGACTAAGCACAGTTTTTGATTCTGGGATCAAAGCTAGATCTGACAGGAACTTCATAAACCATTAAACCTCAACCCCGTCCTGTTACAGTGGAAGAAACTGAGTCCTAGAGAAGCTAAGGACTTACCCCTGACTACCCGGGAATTTATAATAGAACCAGGATTTGACCTCAAAGCTCCAAGTTTTCCCACTGCACCATGCTAGCCGATTGGATTTAGAGTCTGTGTCCACTTTGGAATGTAACAGGGAAATTCTTGCCCTTTAGTCCTATAGTATCTATGGGGAAAAAACTTTAAACAGGAAATTCTTTGGCTGCCGGACACTGGGCGGTGCTAATGAGTAATGTGGGTACAGACACGCTCTTCAGCAGCTGCTGCTATCAGTGAAGTTTTACCTGCTCCTAGAGTTCAGAATGGCAAAGCAGAGAGGAGCTTTGACGCCTTTCCCAGGGACTGATCCCTATTTTACAAAGGAAGAAAGAGAATTCTTTCTAAATATTGAGTTCTTTTCCAGAGGCCACATATTAGGAGGAGGGTAGTAAGCTGGAGAGTCTCCAAAGATGGCGATCAGTGTGACAAAGGACCTTAGACTGATGGGATAGTAGAGCTGTCTGAAGGACTGGGCGTTGTTCAGTGGGGACAAGAGACCGCTGGGAGGGGAGAAAGAACAAGCAACTGAAAAACGGAAGAATGGAAGGATCCTATGGAAGAAGAGTTTGGCTTGTTCTTGACCCCAGAGGGCAAAACAAAAAGTTATGGGTGGGAGTTACAAAAAGGCAAATTTAGGATCAGACTCAGAGGCTTAAAGCTCCAAGGCACCCCTTGGGTTAACATCTTCATTTTACAGATGAGGAATTTGAGTCCCTGAGAGGTTTAAATGTAGCAAAATGCAAAAAATTTGAACTCGGTACAGCATACAGTGCAATTGACTTGGCGCTCAGTATAATTGACATAGTATACCATGACAGTTGACATGGTACAGGAAAACTGATTAGTTAGTGTGTTTGACATGTGTCAGTACCATTGACATGACTCAGTGCAGTTGATATAGCTCAGTACAATTAATATGGTATAGTACACTTTGAGACAATAAAGTATAATTGACATGGTGTAGTACAACTGATATAGGTCAGTGCATTTGACATGGCTTTGTGCAATTGACATGATACAGTGCCTTTGACATGATACAGTGCAATTGACGTACAGTACATTTGACATGATACAGTGCAATTGACGTACAGTACATTTGACATGGTATAGTGCAATTGACATGGTACAGAACAACTGACATGGCTCAGGGCAATTGACATAGCTCAGTGCAATTAACATATGATACACTTGACACAGTAAAGTACAATTGACATGATATAGTACAGGTGACATGGTATAGTACACCTGACATGGGTCAGTACAATTGCCTTGGAGATCTAAGAACCTGAGTTCAGATCCCAGCTCTGCCATTACTAACAATTAATTTTTTTCCTCTCTCTGGCCTTCAATTTCTTAGATTAGATAATCCAGCTCTACAATAATCCTAGGGGAAAATTTTTTTACAATTAGAGCTACCCAGGAGTGGACTGGGCTATCTGGGAAGGAACTTTGGTTGGAGATATATCTTCATTGACTATTTCCATCCAAAGGCTGGCTATTTATTTGTTTGGTCTGTTGTAGAGAAGAGGCTTGTGGAGGGACAGGTTGGACTGAGTGGCCTCTGAGATCTATTCCAGTTCTGAAACTGTGACTATTAGTAAGTCAGATAAGGTTCAATTCCAGTTCAGATGAATTGGCCAAATTCCCTCAAAGTCGGAGCTTGCATTCATGGATGTTCATTAGTCATACTGAGTTGTCTCTATCGTCTGGTGGATGGTCGATGATCAACACTATATTTCTCTCTCCCTTCTCCTCCTCCCTATTTACAGAGTAGGGGACACACAGATAGACAACTGGTATAGAGGAAAGATTGCTGGATTTGGAAGCAGAGGAGCTGGATTCTGCCTTGTAATCTTAGGAAAGTAACTTCTCTCTCAGATGCAATTCCTCATCTTTAGAGTGAAAAGTTGAACCAGATATTGCTGATCCCTTTCAGCTCTAGATCTATTTTCCTATATATCCCAGCCACAAATAAAATTCAGATTTCTTGGTTCTTATAGAGTATATAATATTGGTTCTTATATTGTATTCTGTCCAAACTGCATACTTTTCTACATCTTAAGGACATTATATATGTATATATATTTCAAATTTGAGTTATTTGTCGTGTGTCATTTAGGTTCACTGTAATATATCAGTTAAATATTCATTTTTTTAAAACATGAATTCAATAAATTCAAAATTCTATATTATAGTTCACAAAAATTTACCTCAATACTATTTTTGAATTGAGTAAAATCAGACTAGATTAGAAATATCTCCTTTTTTTTCCCCCCCTTTTCAAATGAGGTCTCTCCATTTATCCCAGACTGGAAATATCTAGATTACTCATGAGCCCAATCATACTACTGTTTGGCCTTTTTCTAACTTTTAAAGTGGGTTGGTTTGCCCTTCCTTAGACAATCTGATGATCCAATCTCAGGGGTTTACCATATGGTGTTGACTTAGAGCAGAGACCCAATTAGCATAGCCTAACCAACTCCTAAGTTCAAGAAATCCACCAATTACAGCATCTCTGGTAGCTAGGATTACAGGGTGCACCATCTTGCTAAACAGCCTGACTTCTTTAGTCATATGGAATGAGTAGGATAGAGGCAAAGAACAAAAAAAATAACACAACCCAACTCTTTACATAAAGAAAATTTGCCTAGAAGGGGTATGAAGGGTAGACGGGAGAGAGACAACAGTAGATCAGGAAGCTCTTTGGGGCTATTACTGCAACAGACTTGGTGGTTGGGGATGAGGTTCAGAGTCTGATTGAGAGCAGTGGGGTTGGGTCCTAGCATGAGACCAGCTGAGTCCCAAGAAAAGTAAACAGTCTGCCCGGGGTTATACAGTTGGTATATGTTAGAAGAAGGACTGCTGGCTTCAAGACCTGCCTCAGTTCACCACCTCCTAGACTGGTGATTAACAAATGTTTTTTGATTGATCATTTAACTTGCAAAATGCACTTTTATTGAAGTGGAATGCATGGTGGACATGGAAATAAGTCTGTAAAGTCTTTCCTTTGGTTTAGAAGATAGAAATCAATTTGCTTAAGAAGTTATTTCCAAACAAAAGTTTGAACCCATCCCAGCTCTGCCCCCTTGACCTTCAATGACTGAGAAACATGGCCCCTCATTCTTAGTGTCATATTTTTGTTTTTTCTAGACATCTCTACCCCATCCCAAGCACCCCAAGTCCCTGATGCAGCTGAAGAGACGCGGTAAGCATCTACCTCACCTTCATATCCCTCTTTCCAGCCAACAAGGAATTCCTTCATCTCTATTTAATTCTCTTTCCCTCTGCTTTTCTAAGTTAATAAAAAATAAACTCCAAATTTCTTCAAAATAACATGGTTGTGAGTTAAACCTTCCTGTTCTTACCTGATTATTTGTGGAATTGGTATTAGTAGATTAAAGTTAAGCTTCCTTGTCAACATAGATATTTGAACGGATTACCCACTTTGGTGGCCCAAAATATTTTATTGGCTTAATGTTCAACTAACTGGGAAGTAGTGGTGGTGTTAATCCCTGTTACCTACATGTAACATTGGAAGGTTTTGTGGTATACTATGGATGTAATATGGGAGAAAGTGAAAGATTAGACCTAGAAAGAACCCTATCAGTCTGAGTGAGTTACCTCATATTTTTTTTTTCAATTAAAAAACATTTATTTTCTCTCCTTCCCATTTCACATCTAGTTTAATAAAAAGAAGAGAAAAAACTTTTGGAACAAATATTCATAGTCATACAAAATATTCTCCACATCTTGAGGTAGAATATCATGTTTCATCATTGAATCTGGAATCATAAGTAGTTATTGCATTGATCAAAGTTCTTAAATCTTTTAAAGTTGTTTGTGTTTTCCATGTTGTTATTGTCTAAATTATTCCCTATATCAGTTCCTTCCTTTTAGGGAAGAAGAAACAAGTCCACATTGGGGAAGTGTCTTTTCCAAGATCACACCAAAATTAGTGGTAGCAGAGCTGAAGTTAAAACTTTGGTTTCCCCATTCTAATCCTGTGGGAGCTTTTTAATCCTCTAAGAACCCTTATAGGGACCTGAATACCACCATATCCTTTAGAGATGAATTAAAAACATGTTTTCTCCAGGAACATTTAGTAACTTGACCATAGATAGTTATCTGACATTAAGAATCATGGTTTTGGCTTGGGGGGAACCAGGCAGAAATCTCTAAATCCAAACTTGCTTACAGCTTAACTTTCCATCCTTATGAAAACCATAATGCTCTGCCTTTAACTCTCTTTGATAAATTCTTCTCTCCCTAGGGTCAATGACCAGCCAAAAGCCAGCATGACTGAGGACCATGAAACAGAGGTGAGCTTGGAGATGGCACAGCAGAGCTCGCTGGGTCAATCACTCCTCTCCTCTGCCCCACAGAAGCCTTAATGATACTATCAGAGTGCAGTGGGTATAATTCAGCTTTCTGTTCATTTGGGAAAGTTGAGAAATGGAGTTGTAGACAGCTTCATTGACCCAATTATGTTATAGAAGGTTCTAACAATCCACAGAAGGAAAGAACAATTTAAAAATTTGTGAATTATGCTTCCCTTTACATGTGCATCCTTAATACTAGTACTTAAGTACTACTTCTAATACTAATAGCTAACATTTATGTAGCTCCTTAAGGTCTGCAAAGTGTTGTTATGTGTTAGCTTATTTGATCTTCCTAAAACCCTGAGAGGCATTTTTCAGATGAGGAAGCAATAAAATGATTTATCCACAGTTATACAGCTAATAAATGTCAGAGGCAGGATAAAAATTCAGGTCATCTTGCATTCAAGTCTATCTCTCCAGCTAGCTGCTTCCTTAAGACCAATTTGAAACCAGGTTCTATGCATTGGGAGCCTAGAGTACCAGGCGTGGAATCAGGAAGACCCAAGTTCAAATGTGACCTCAAATACATGATAAGCTGTGGGATCTTAGGCAAATAATTTAACCTCTGTCTGTCTCAGTTTCCTCATCTATAAAATGAGGATAATAGTAGTCCTTATTCCAGGGTTGCTATGGAGATAATAATTTTAAAGCTTGGCACATAGTAGGTGCTTAATCAATGTTAATTGTTATCATCATCATCATCATTATTATTCTACAGCGTGATTATAGGATGTGGCTTGTGAAAGGGAGAGAGATTTTGATTTACTAATGGTCTAAAGGGTAGAAACAGTTTAATGATAAAAATTATTTACCAACCTCCCCCCCCGCCCCCCCAAACAAAAACACATTGAATTGACCATTCTTCCTCATTGCTGTGGCCACTAGCAAAAATCTGTATAATTCTCTAATGCTGCTCATTAGTCACTGACAGATCATGGAATATAGAATGTTGGGGCCAGGTGGAGTTCTTGATGGCTCATGGAATCCAACCTAACCAAAGCCCAAATTGGGGCTAGGATTCCTACATGGTCGCTCAGAGATAGAGCCAGTGGCTCCCTCATTGGACCACACAGCTTCTATCTATCTCATAGATTCTTTTTGTTTGTTTGTTTTCATTCTAGGTGGAAGAACAAGAGGCAAGTAAATCAGAACTGGAGGATGATGAGGATGAACTGGATGATCTCCCCAATTCCCGGAAGCCGTGGAAAGGGATGATCTCTCGGAAAGCCAGCAAGACCAGCGTCTACCTGCAGGAGTGGGACATTCCCTTTGAGCAGGTGGAGCTGGGGGAGCCGATCGGGCAGGGACGATGGGGGAAAGTGTACCGGGGCAGATGGCACGGGGAGGTGGCTATCCGCCTTCTGGAGATCGATGGCAACAACCAGGACCATCTCAAGCTGTTTAAGAAGGAGGTCATGAATTATAGGCAGACGCGGCACGAGAATGTCGTGCTCTTCATGGGAGCATGTATGAATCCCCCCCACCTTGCCATCATCACCAGGTAAGCAGAGGGCCTGTGGCCCAAGCTCACTTTACCTTTTAAAATTAATTTTATCAGTATTTTTTTTTCTATATCACATTCATTCCCTAATACATCCTTCTTCTTTTTTTTAAATAGCTTTTTCTTTACAAGATATATGCATGGGTAATTTTTCAGCATTGACAATTGCCAAACCTTTTGTTCCAATTTTTCCCTTCCTTCCCCCCACCCCCTCCTCCAGATGGCAGGTTGACCAATACATGTTAAATATGTTAAAGTATAAATTAAATACTATATATATATACATATATATATATATATATATATATACACACACACACACACACACACATACATATACATACATGTCCAAACAGTTATTTTGCTGTATAAAAAGAGTTGGACTTTGAAATAGTGTACAATTAGCCTGTGAAGGAAATCAAAAATGCAGGCGGACAAAAATAGAGGGATTGGGAATTCTATGTAGTGATTCATAGTCATCTCCCAGAGTTCTTTCTCTGGGTGTAGCTGGTTCACTTCATTACTGCTCTGTTGGAACTGATTTGTTCTCATCTCATTGTTGAAGAAGGCCACGTCCAGCAGACTAATACATCCTTCTTACACTTTTGATCTAGAAAATCATCTCATTAATAAAATTAACCAACTTGTCAACCAACTTGGTTGTGACCCACACCCAAGTCATTTAATTTCTGCCTGTCTCCATTCTCTCAACTGTAAACTGTAAAAATCTCCCAGAATTATTGTGATGATCCAAAGAAATAATATTTTTTTAAAAGTCTTTAGCATAGTGCCTGGTACTTATTAGGCATTTAATAAATACACATTTCTTTCTTTTTCTTTCATGTAGCGAGGCATCAAAAAAAATCTGATTTCCCAGATAATTTTTTAAAACAGGATCTTATTGAATAGGATTGCTTACCTTTTTTTTTCAACTTCATAGAGACAGAGATCTTGGCTACAAGTCCTCTTTGACTTAAGAATTTTCCTTGACTTAAGGCTTGGCCCTCAGACCTAGAAAACTCAGTACAAATTTATTATAGATTTTATTAAAGCATTAATAAGAACTTATTAAATCTCTGGAAAACTTGTTATAGAATATAGAATAATGGAATATTATATCTTTGCTGCTGTATCATCCATTTTTTCTTGGCTATCCCATTTATGAGGGCAGGAACCATGGCCAATTAAAACTTTCTCACCCAACAGCTATTGCAGAAATCTACAAACAGTAGCAGTTTACCAAATCTCTTTTATTTTATTATGTTGTATTGCAAGCACAACCTCTGAAATTTCTGCACTGACATCATTAAAATTCAAAACTCCCCCAACTGGTACATGGGCCCTTTTTTAAAGTTTTTTTTTTTTTAAAGCTTACTTTAAAAAATAAAAATGTATTACTTACATCCATAGTCTTCCCTTAGTGAAGGTGAAGGGGAGCTGTTCCAGGATAATACAAGAAGGGTCTCCCATGTTGGAAAGGCTTCAAGCACTTCTATTGTCTAAGGACCAATAGAGAGACTGTTATCTAGTTGGCTAGAGAGGGATGGATTTTTTGGCCACAGCAATACTTAGGGACCATTTAAGTGTTAGAGCAAAGCTTAACCGGGGGTCATGATCCCATATGGGGTCTTGTAACTGAATGTGGGGGTCATGAAATTCTAATTTGTTCCTATTTTAAATGTATATTAAATATTTTATATACCTATATACCTGAGGTTCTGTAGAATGTTGGGGGTGAAAAGGAGTTGTGAGTGGAAAAAGTTTAAGAAGCCCTCCCTTAAAGAAAGTTATTATCTGAGTGTATGGAGAGAATAAAGCCACAGATCATCTGAGCAACAAGCATTTATTAAGCACTTACTGTGTGCCAGGCACTCTTCCAGATCCTAGAGGAACAACAACAAAAAAGTGAGCCAGTCTCTGTCTTCAGGAAGCTTACATTGTCTGGGGAGAAGCTACATGTAGCTCTATCCAGGTGAAAGAGAAAGGAAATAAAAGGGAATTGTTATGGGGCAACATTGGTGCTTGGGGGGACCAGGAAAAGCTTCCTAATAACCACACTAACAACTAATACATAAAACATTTAAAGGTTTGCATCTTCTTGTTTCATCTTTACAATAACCCTATGTAGCAACTGTTATTAATTATTCCCATTTTACAGATGAAGAAACTGATGATGAAAGCTAAAGTGACTTGTGGAATGTCACACAATAAGTGTCTGAGGCAAGATTTGAATTCAAGCCTTCCTGAGTCCAGATCTAGCATGCTGTTCACTTTGCCACCTGTTTCAGTGACATAAATCGATGTTGCTTCATTTCCTTGGGCTCAGTGAAAGAATGTTCCATTATTTGGGGCATGTCTACTTGTGGGTGACCGCCTTGTAGGCTTGGTCAGCCTGCATCCACATAAGCGATTGTTCTCAGTCTAGATTTGGAAGAGATCTCGGGGGCGATCTAGTCCAATCAGCTCATTTTACAGATGACAGAACTGAGTTTTAAGGATTTAAAATTACTGCCTTAGGTCACACAGGGAGAAATCATCAAAGGTGGAATTTTTACTGTATCTCTTTACTTCCTCTTTTACTGTATCCCATTCACCCTTCTTTTTACAGATGAGGAAACTGAGTCACAGGGAGGTTGTCTAAGGTGGCAGGACTAGTAAATGGGGAGGGATCAGATGGGACTCGAACCAAGCCCTATCGCACCAGAACCAATTCATTTTTCACTCTGTCCATCACTCAGAAGATGTGAGAACTGTCAGGGTTCCCCCCCTCATTGTACAGAGGAAACATGGGGTCTCTCTCTCTCTCACCCTCCCTTCATTCTCCTACAGTTTCTGCAAAGGGCGGACGCTCCATTCCTTCGTGAGGGATCCCAAGACCAGCTTGGATATCAACAAAACCAGGCAGATTGCCCAGGAGATCATCAAGGTAAGCGGACGGCTGCCTTTCCCGTGGGATATTCCTTCCAGCTCTTGCTTTCTTGCCGCCATGGCAATGGTGTAAAATAGATCAGAAGCTCCTTGAGGGCAGGTAGATACTCTTTATTTCATTTTTATCTTTGTACTACAGTGCCCAGCATGTAACTGATTGAAATGGTCAACTTTCCACCCATGTGTCCTCCAGCAATTCACAGAACCTTCCCTACCCGTGATTTATAAAAATGACTGTCGAATAAAATAGGGGATTCTTATGATTGTTTATGTCCCCGACCCTTTGGGTCACATTTTGGTGACACCTCTGGACCCCTTCTTAGAACAGTGAATAAAATAAAATATGCAGGAGGGGGAAGGGAAGGGAACCAACATTTATTAAGAGCCTATTTTAAGTCAAATGCTTTATAAATATGATCTCATGAAATACAACAATCTTGGAGACAGGTGCTATTATCATTCCCATTTTACTGTTTTATTTTGTTATTTTCGGGGATGAGTGACTTGCTCAGAGTCACCCAGCTAGGAAGTGTTAAGTCTCTGAGACCAGATTTGAACTCCTGATTCCAAGGAGTCTGTCTTTTGCACCATCTAGCTCCCCACCCTCCCACATTACTATTGAGGAAACTGAGGCAGAGATTATGTGTCTGTCCAGGATCACATAGCTCTAGGAAATGTCTGAAGCTGGATTTGAACGCGGGCAAATGAAACCGATTCTGTGGAAATGGAGTTATTAAAATACTGATAAACACAAATTCACAGACTCCGGGTTCTGAACCCTTGATTTGTCAGGAGGAATTTGTTTGGCTGTTTGGAGACTCCAGTAAGCTAGTTCATGCAGAATATTTTGCAGATTGGGCTCTCTGTGAATGTCAGTTATCATCATTATTTTTAATGCATACGAGTCCCCACCCCCTCCCCTTCCATGTGCAAATCAAGGAACAGGGGGAAATTGCTGGTTTAGGAGTCACATCATCACTTTGCCAGTTATTATGTGTATGAATTGAGCAAATCACTGTCTAGGTCAGTCTATGAATCTTTAATTGTTCCACCAAAGAGCATGCTGATAAAATGTTTAACAATCAGCTCTCCAAGGTGGGGAATGGGTGGGGGATGAAAACTTGTACTCAGGACACATTTTAAGATTATGCATTATTAATCTTTTCTCCCTCAGTTTCTTAAGTCTAAACAATCAACAAAACAATAAATCAAGCACTGATTTTTATCATTTGCTGATGTCTAAGGGGTAAATGATCATCCTGAGATATCTCTATTCTGTTGTACCTCCCTGCTCTCACTCCCCCCACTTCAAAATATTTCCAAAGTTTAAATCTTCCCTGAAATAGGTGTGACCCTGTCACTTTTCCTGAAGATTCCTAATCCCTGAGCTAAGTGTCATAAATGTGGACTTCCCGTCCAGAGGGTTTACAGGAAATGGATGATATTCTGAGAGGAGGAATGATAACCCTCTGGAGGCTCCCTGCCTTTATCCTGATTGTACTTTAGTCAGTCAACAAGCATTTGTGAACCCATAGCACATTCAGCGTCAGGCAACCTCAGTCTTCCAAGTGTTTATGATCCAACATATGTCTCTAAGTAGGTACAGGACACAGGTAAAGGAAATGCGTGGTCATTTGGAGGAGGAGGTACTGGCAATTTGTGTGTGTGTGTAAGTGGGACAGAAAAGACTTCACGAAAAAGATGAACTAGGCTGAAGGGGAGAGCATTCCAGCCACAGACTCAGCTCCTGGAGTAGATGGGAGGGGGCTCCAGCTTTGGGCAGGTGACTAGAAAGGAAATGTCAGGGGGGAGAGGAAGGGCAGGAAAAATGAAGATGGCCCAGTTCACTGTCCCGGAAATGCTTGGGCCTATTTTGGATCCGGGAAATGCTCCTTTTCTAGAAATCTATAGCTTCATTTCAAGTGAAAGTTGATAGTCAGGGTAGTGAGAAAGGGGAAGGAAGTCTTCTTTCTGAGACTCAGGAGAAAAAGACCGAGCTGATATAGCAAAGCTAATTCTTCATGGCTAAGTCATGTTTCTGTTTCTGTTTCCCAGAAGTGGCTCCTTTTCCCCCTTATGCATTCATAGCTCCTTTCCATCCTCATCCCTTACCCCATACAATCAATAATCAATTAACCAATCAACCAAATAAGTATTTATTTTATGCCATGGACTGATCTAAGCTGGAGATAATCAAGAAAAAGCAAAGATAATCCTTGCCCTCAAGGGGCTTCCATTCTAAGCATATAAAAATCAGAATACACAAGATAAACTGAGTCTTTTTTTTTTTTTAAAGAATAGCTTTTTATTTAAAAAATATATGTTCCAAATTTTTCTTCCTGCCTTCCTTCCACCCTCTCCCCATGACAGCTAGTAATCCAATATATGTTAAACATGTATATAAAATAAGTTTTCAAAAAAAAAAAAAAGGAATTTTTCCTCCCCAAAGGCGGGTTTAGATACTAAATAGGCTGACATGGAGAAAATAGGAAGAAAGAGATTTGACAGGTCAGAGAAAACAAGATGAAAAACTTCACATCCTTCTGTAGAGTTAATGTCACTGAGAGAAGGCTCAATATAGGAAATGGTTTGCCCCACCATAACCTTGTTCAGCTGTTCATCCTTTCTTATATAGAGAGATTCAGTTTTGACATCTATGACTCTGTTTCCTCAACTAGTGAGTATTTACTATGTGCAGGCTGCTCATGGTAGACTTTAGAGTAACCTAGAATATAAGGTCCTTGAGGGCAGTGCCCATTTTCTTTTTGTCTGTCTGGCTTGGTTCCTATCTCAATGTCTTGCATATAGTGAGCATTCCATTAGTGTTGAATAAATCATGGTTTCTAGAGCTGGAAGAGACTTTTCCCCCAACACTCTTAGTTTTACCATTGAGGAAAAAGATACCCATAAAGGTCAAACTTGAGGTCCAAGATCACACAGATGGATCTTGGGTTTGAATCCCAAGTTTGCTACTTGGGGAAACTTGGGATTCAAACCCAGGGCCTCTGATTCTACATCTAGGTTCTTTCCACTACCCCATGTTTAGAAATTTAATAAATGCTTATTGATATAACTTGTTTGGACTTGATTTCTGATACTCTCTAGCTCTGTGACCATGGGCAAGAAAGTCCCATAGCTACTCTAAATCTCTGTTTCCTCATCTGCAAAATGGATGTGGTAATATTTCCATAACTTATACCTCAGTCATTGAGATGGAAGTACTTTATAAACCTTAAATTGTTTAATTCTATTCAATTTAACAAATATGAAATGCTTACTATGTTCAAATAATGATAATAAAAGCAAACATTTATGTAGTGCCTACTGTGTGCTGGGATAAGCTGGAAATAACCAAGAAAAAGCAAAAATAATCCATGCCGTCCTAAGGAGGAAACAGCATATAAAAGCCAGAATACACTGGGCTGAGTGCTTTACAGTTAGCATTTCATTTGATCCTTATAACAACCTTGGGAGGTAAATACTTTTATTGTCCCCATTTTACAGATGAAAAAACTGACAGGTTAAGTGACTTGCCCAGTGTCACACATCTAGTATAGACTGGCCTTGGGTTGAATCAAACCCATTTCTGAATTCTTTGGAATTAATGTCACTATCTTCATGTGTTTAAATATATACCTGTTACTATTTCTTCTTCACTATTTTGTCCCACTCCAATGTGTGTGTGTGTGTTGTGTATATATGTACGTATATACATTTATATATGTATGTATGTACACACACATACCATACTCCACTTTTGAGGGAGCCATGTCTAAATCAAGCAGCTTCGGAATCACAGTCCCTGGTTCTAGATTCAAGACCCTCCCTCCATCTGACCTGTTTTGGGGCTCTCTTCCAGGGTATGGGGTACCTGCACGCCAAGGGCATCGTTCACAAAGACCTGAAATCCAAGAATATCTTCTATGACAATGGCAAGGTTGTCATCACAGACTTTGGGCTGTTTGGGATCTCCGGTGTGGTGCAGGAGGGCAGGTGAGGCAGTCAAGGAGCCGGAGAGGCTCCATCGAGTCCAACTCCCTCATTTAACAGAAGAGAAAATTTTGATTCTGGTCAAGTAATGAACAACTCCCATCCCAGTAAAGACAATGAAATAATTTTAGAAACCCAGCCATCTGCAGAGAGCTGTTCACTCCTTTTGTGGTATGCCTTTAACAAACCAACGCAAAATTCCCGCCTAATAATGATTTGGGATTTTACAGATTAACTTTGCCTGCTGGGTGATATATTCATTTAGACCCTAACCTCTTAAACTGTGCTTCGAAATTCTATATAGGGTTTTATAATTGAATATGGGGGTTGTAAAATTATGATTTATTACCAGTAAATGATTGATTTGTATACTTATTTTGTATATTTGGATTACATAAAAATTTCTTGGGCAAAAAGGGGCCACAAGTAGTTAAAGTTTAAGAAGCTCTGATCTTGACTTTTTTGGCTTGTGTTTGTTTTGGACCTCTTAGGCAAACGGTGGGACCTCTTCTCAGAATCATGGCTTAAATATATAAGATAAAATACATAGAATAATAAAGAAAATCAATTCTATTAAAATATAGTTACCCAAGTATTTTTAAAAACCAAATTCAAGGACCCTGGGTTTAGAACCCCCTAATCTAATCTGTTTGTTGCCTTCTGTAGCTTAGATATGGTGGAAATTTCACTAATCTCCTGCATGGAAGCAGAGGGGAAGCTGGAATATACCAAACTCTCCCAATTCTTTTTTTCTTCCTTTTTACAATTCAGGCGGGAGAATGAACTGAAGCTGCCACACGATTGGCTGTGCTACTTGGCCCCTGAAATCGTTCGGGAAATGACTCCAGGGAAAGATGAAGATAAGCTGCCCTTCTCCAGAGCTGCTGACGTGTATGCCTTTGGGTAAGCAGAAGCCTTGGGGGACCTGCAGGGGCTAATCAGGGGAATCTGGGGCAAGTCTCCCTGTGTTCCCGTGTTAGCGGTCAGTGAGTCAGCAAGCATTCATTAAGTTCCTACGTATATTAGGCACCTTGTTAAGTGCTGGGAATACAAAGAAAGAATAAATAAACAGGAGCTTACAATCTAATGGAGAGCAGGTAATATAACATATCCCAACAAGACATAGACAGGATGAAATCTTAACGGGAGAAAGTACAAAGCTGAAGGTGAGAGCTTTGGCTGAGACTTGAAGGAACCCAACGAGGTCGGGTAGAAGGTCAGCTAATGATTAACTCTTTTTGGCTTTGTAGACCTGCCCTCTCCAGCGATTATACCGCTCCTGAAGGGCCCTTTGGCCACCATGAGTGAGTCATGGGAATAGTGGACCTTTATGAGGAGGAAAGATGGCACAAATAAATTGTTTAATTGTGTTTAAATAGATAAGTGAAAGAAATTTAGAAATTAACAATATGCAATTGTTGCTTGATGTGCCAGTGGTTACATAGCTGGTCAGTGGGAGAAGCAACATTTGGTCTGCTGGACCCTCGGGTCTAGCTCTGTATCTACTACTGCTCAGCTCAGTAGTAGATATATATATATACACAGAGAGAAAGAGAGAGAGAGAGAGTGTGAGTATATATATATATATATATATATATATATATATATATATGAAGAGACAGAGAATATATATATATAGAGAGAGAAAGAGAATATATATAGAAAATATTATATATAGAGAGAGAATATATATATATAGAGAAAAAAATATATATAGAGAATATATATATATATATATATATATATATGGAAAGAGAATATATACATATATATATATAGAGAGAGAGAACATATATATATAGAAAGAATATCTAGAGAATATATATATATATATATATATAATATATATATATATATATATTCCAAGCTCAAACCTATTTTAACACTGTGTGACCCTGAGCAAGTATTAATTTGTTTGCCTCAGTTTTTGCAGCGTCAAATGAGCCGGAAAAGGAAATGACACAGTTTCTGGTGATCTTGGTGGGGGTTATGGCTCATGGAAGGCTTGGTTGGCAGTCATTGAATCCAGGCCTGGAGCAAGAAGGAGCCCAGAGGCCGCTCAGGCCGGCCCAGAGTCCAGCTTCGTCCCCCCTGGCCTGCTTTGCTTTCTCTATGGTCCTGATTCAGTCTGGATGGTCTTTCCAGGACGGTTTGGTATGAACTACAAGCAAGAGACTGGCCTTTCCAGACCCAACCTGCAGAAGCCCTGATCTGGCAGATTGGAAGCGGGGAAGGAGTCAAGCAAGTCCTGGCGGGGATCAGCTTGGGGAAGGAAGTCAGTGTAGTGCCCCCACTCAGCCGGGTGCCTCCTGGGGAGGCAGGAGGGCAGGGCCGGGCGGGAGGGGTGCCGGGGACCCGGGGCGTTGAATCTGGGCTCCATGAGCTTTCTGAAAAACTGTTTAATGGCGTTTCAGTAGAATTGGTGAACTCTGCAATCTTCATCATGTACTTTATACATTTAAAGAACATGATTCTGGAAAAGGGCTCTGTAGATAATGCTCATCTGGGGGCTTGTAAGTCAGCATGTGGCCCACCTTTGCCTAGTTCCCCCCATGCAATCCCTCCATGGCTCAGTTGCTGTAAGAAGCCTTTCCCAATCTCCCCAAAGATTAGTGCTTCCTCACTGCCTAAATTACTTTGTATTTCTTTATCTGTTGAGTCTCCCCATCCCTACCCCTAAGGTCCTTGGCAGCATGGATAGAGATATTTTCTTTTAGTCTTTCCCTCCTTCTTTCCCCCAACTGTGCCAGATTCACACTGGCTCTCATTGATTGACCAACCATAGGTTCCCGACCAAACCCCACTTGGCCATCGTTTGGGCCTAGATTGGCTAAGAGTGAATATAAATACTAATTGTTTCTGTTTGGGGTCTTCCCCTCCCAGACTAATTTTTTTTAACTAGGTAAAAGAGGCCATTCTTTGCCTCATTTCTTATCTAACCTACTAAGTGCTTCACAAATGCTTGTAGAACAAATAAACGAATGTTTATTCCTGTTGCAGGAGATCCTGTCTGCTTGCTGGGCCTTTGACCTGCAGGAGAGACCCAGCTTTCCCCTCTTAATGGAAATGATGGAAAAACTGCCCAAATTGAACCGGCGCCTCTCTCACCCAGGCCACTTCTGGAAATCGGCTGAGTAAGTATCCCCCAGAGCAAGAGGCTCTGCCCAGATTTCCGTGCCCACCCTTAAGACCTGAAGCCTGTGAAGGTATGGCCCTGACTCCCTGTCCAAAGAAAGTTACAATGGGGGCCATTGAAGAAGAGGGATCATTTATATGGCAAGGGGGCTTTGGGGAGGGAAATCAGGCCTGGTGAACACCTTTCCCTAAGGGCTCTCCTGTGCCAGTTTCCAGTGTTCACCTAAGAAAAGGAAGGGGAGGGATTCAAGAGATGGCATTTCCTTCCACTAAAGTGTTGGCTTTTACAAATTTTAATGCTGAGTGAGAGATGAGGAAGCATTATTTACACCCCTTCCGCTCCCCACTCAAAAATTATTTTTGTACAAAAATTGGATTTTTTTCAGATGAGCTTGCTCACACGATAACTACCTTTATTGAGGAACACCCAAGCTTCTGGGTTCATTTAAAGCCATTTCACATTTTCCCCACCTTCCCCTCAGGACAGTCCTGGGACATACATACACACACACACACACACCCAGAGGTATCATAGATGAGACCAGAACCTGGGGTCCCCTGGGTGGTTGACTTTGAAGTCAGACTCTACCAGCCTATACTATGTGTGACATAGAAGGCGGGTCACAAATATGGGGGGAACACCCAGGTGGGAAAATGTAAGCCAGGAGAGAGCCTGTGCCCTGCACGTGCTCAGTTTACAGGCAGTAAGTAGCTGAGCCAGAATTCACACCAGCATCTTCTGACTTTGCATCCAGGGCCATTTGTAGCATAGAAGAAAGCCCAGATCATAGACTTCATGAAGACCTAACTTGGTTAAGCAGAAGCTTAAATTCCTGTGTGATTTTGGGCAAGTCACTTAACTCAGCTGGGCCTCTTACCTGTAAAACAAATAAAATTACTAGGTGGTGCAGTGGATAGAGCACTAGCCCTGAAGTCAGGAGGACCTGAGTTCAAATCTGGCCTCAGACACTTAACATTTCCTCTGGGCAAGTCACTTAACTCCAATTGCCTCAGGGGAAAAATAAATAAAAGTAAAATTAGATTTTTTTGAAGTTAGATCCCCTCCAGTTCTAAATTTATATGTTTTTATATCTACATCATCTTGCCTCTGTGTAACTACAGGACACACACATACATATACACCCCCAAATAAAATATAGAAATCTCTTAGATTAGGTCCCTAACATGCCCAAAGCACAAATAGTGCCCCCTGAATTTTTAGGGTGCCCCATTTCAGGCCACCTGCTTAGAATATAGTTTCCAAATGCAGCCATGCCAGAAAGCTGTCTGGTATGATTGGTTCAAACACAGACTTGTGTTTTGAGGCGTTTTCATTTGTCAAAGATATACTGGCAATCCTGAGATGGGAACACTCAAGGGTAAAATGGCAGCCCCCAATGAGCTGTTGGTGAGAAGGAATATGGTTATACCCAAACCTCAAGCTGCATTTCTGTAGTTCTCCTCTGGGGTCTGTCTTTATCTTTGAAAAGGGAGGAAGTCAAACCTCCAGCTTTGAGCTAGCTGGAGGGAAGATCGCTGAAATCTTAACTTTGAGATTTAGGGCTAGAAGGGAACTTGGGTGGGGGAAGGGGTTGTTTATGCCCCCCTTCTTATTACAGATGAAAGCTGTAACATGGTAAGAATGGATTGCTAATCCAGACTCTGAAAGGCGTAAGATTACCCCACAAAACTTGGTATAACAGTTTGGGGTATAACAGAGATTTTATATATATATATATATATTTTTTTTTTAAAATTTTTTTCATTGTTTTATATACACATATATAACATTTTATTATATATAATGTAATAATTATATATAATACTTTATTATATATAATATAATAATTTTATATATATATATAAAACTCTGGGTATAACAGAGATTATCCATCCTCTCTGTGGAACATCCATCCAGTAATACAGATTGGCACTTTCTCTTGATGAGACTTTGATGGGTTATAAATAACTCACAGACCAAGGATATCTTACGAGATCTTAGACATTTCAATTTGAGTTCGTAGAGTTCAGTTTACTTCTCTGTAAAATGAGGAGATTGCACTAAATGGCCCCCAAATCCCTTCCAGTTCTAGATCATGTGATCCTGAGGTCCCTTCCCCCTCTTCTAATGTTCTGTGATTCTGGGATATAGCAATGCAATTCCATCAAAAAGAAACCTTAAATTCAAAAATTTTTTAAAATGATTGTTTAAAATTATTTTTTGCTTTACAATTGGGAAATAGTTAATGAAATATTTTAAAGTGATTTTCATTTAAAACAAAAGAAGAGATCCTTTTAAAAGGGAATGTTTTCATAATCCAGGGACCCAGATGCCAATATATCTGCTTGAGTGAATACCAGTACCTTTCTGTTTGTGATTCCTGCTTTCCCAAGCCCAGCTTCTAATTCTCATTTTTCTCTTTTCTTTTCCATTGGTGTCTGTCCTGGGGTATATTTTTCCTCACACCTGGCCTGTTACATCTCTCTCTCTACCGTTGCATTTCCTATCGTGTCTTCCTTCACCTTGTCCTCATCTCAACCCTCCGTCCTGTTGGCTTCTGACTGTCCTGGATGGCATTCCACACTCTCCAAACGTCAATATGGCGGCACGGCTCGGCCCCAGTCGCTGGCGGAATCGCTACTCCAAAGGGCGCTACTACCACCCAGAATTTAGGGGAACCTTCCGTCCCCTCTTGGAGGAATAGCGTGTGTCCTGTTGGGTGCTCGTTTCTCACCCATCATACATCCTGCATCCATTCTTCCCTTCCCTCACCCTTCTCCTCTAGCTCCTGACTCATGTTTTTTATTTTTTATTCCCATGCAATGAAGTGTGTTTTTTAAAAAGTTGAACCGGCAAGTTGAGACATTGATGCTTTCTTATTTTTCAGTGAATTATTTAAGTTCTCAAGTCAAAAAGCAGTAATGTAAACTTGGTCCAAACCACTTCCGTGTCTTCCTGGTATTCCCAAGAACCCCAGAGTTGGAGGTCCTTCAAATGCCCTCCCTTCCCCCAAATATAGAAGTTAATTATCACTTCATTGATTACCAGGGAAGGGCAACGTAGAATAACTGGCAGAGGACTAGCTTTGGAATCAGGAAGACATGTACAAGTCTTCAATCTGACAAAGCTGACTAGATCACTGAGTTAATATTTATAAAATCCTTTGCAGACCTGAAAGCGCTACATAAATACTGGTAATTATGATCATGATTTTAGTTTTGTAACTGGGCAAGTCACTTAAACTCTCTGTGATCCAGGTGAATTAAGTTACTGAGGAGTGGCTGATTTTTAACAGCAAAGGGACTTTCCACAATGGGAATTTCCCAAGACAGTGAAATCCCAGTTTTCTCTGCTATTTTTCCATTCTGGGTATTGGACCTTAAGGAAATCACAGGAAATCACAAAAAATGATAACTCCTTTCAGGGGCCCTCAGGGCAATTTATTGGTATGGTCTTTTTGCCCAGTCTGGTCTGAGACTTCACAATATCCTAGGCACATTTGACCACTGAAAGACACCCCAAGACCACTGCAAAAAGTGTTCTGATCATGGTTTTGTGTCTCACACATAAAAGGGCTCCCTTCCCCTCAGCACCTTTCTCCTTCAGCTGTAGCAGTTTTGGAGAGCATTCCCATCATTGGTTTATCATTAAAGTTCCTCTTTGGTTTAAAGATGGTGGTTTTCTCTGGGTTCTGGCTTTTATTTCTGCCTTCTCTCTGCCTGTACTGGCTTCCCTTTCACTGCCAAATTCTCTTGTCTGATAACCCTCTACTCTAGACAAATACACTGGGCTTCCTTTCTCCTTTTGGCTTTGACCTTATCCATTAAGCTTTTTGGGCAGAGGGAAGGTAGCAACAGTAATATGTTTCCTCTGAGGCTGATAGCTTAATGTGATTTTATGTTTGGATTTTGGAAGCTTACCTCGTTAAATCCCTTCTCCCAAATGAAGGGCAAATCCCAAGAGTGCAATGTTGCGCTATTAGTGCTCCATGTTCTTCTATTATCAATCAATCAATAAGTATTAATAAATAGCAATAACATCAACAAGCATTTATTAAGTACCTAATTATGTGCCAGACACGTGCTTTCTATATATAGTCCCTGTCTTCGAGGATCTTATATTTTAAGCATGTGCCAGACATTGGAGATACTGATTCAAAGAGTGTTGCTTGAAGTATATGAGCCAAAGCCTGGCTAGAGCTTGGAAATCTTATAATAGAGAATTTTACCAAAATGATATTTTTATTTTGAACAGAGAGCATTTCATAGTCCCAAGAAACTCTTGGGACTTCTAAAGTGCTTTATGTCACTAAGTGCAGAAACCTTAACTAGGGTGAGGCACTAGGGGTTCTGACTCAGAGTGCCAAAATTTATAGGGTGCCATTAGCACTTTTATTTCTTGAGATGATTGTGTGAAAAATCTTCCAGATGTAGATTTAGGATCTTACAAACCCCTGATGTTGCCAGGTTCCTGCCAATGGAGCAGCTGCCCCTTCTCTCCATCTGCCACTGCCCAAGTCCCAATGACCATAGCTCCCATTTCTACTGTGTTTCTCCTTGGGGGAAAAAAAAAAACATTTTGGGGGCTGAGGCAAGCAGCACAGGTGGCTTCCCTTTTGGATACCTGAGAAAGCAGAAGCTCAGACATGTTAATTCACTCACCCAAGGTCCCACAGCTAGTAAATGATGCCAACAGCAAACATTTACAGAGCATATTAAGGTTTCCAGATTGTTTCCCATGCATTTGATCTCTCCTCCAGCTTGGGACCACAGAGCTATTTAGCATCCAAGGCAGGATTTGCACTCAGCCCTTTCTGAGGCCAGGTGTGGCACTACCCATTACCCATTCTGCTTTTTGAATTTAATTTTTAGTTGTGAGTCAGTGTTATAAGTAATGTGGTGGGGAAAACCCCAGATTTGGAGTCAGAGACTTCAAAGCCTGCCTCTCCTATTTATTTCAGTAGTGAATTTGAAAGAATCACTTCCTCTTGGGGCCTCAGTTGCCTGTCCTCAGTAAGATAATCTGGGCTTGAATTAGTTCTGTAGTTCCCACAATTCTTTTGTTCATTCTTCGGGCACAGTCTAGGAGAGCCCCCGGGAGATTCTTTTCAGTAATAGAAACCCAGTTTTTGAGCAAATTCTTTACAAGATAAAGGTTGGGAGAATCTTATTTGTGAAATACGGAACTTGTCCTATCATGTATGCAGGAGAAGTTGCTTTTAAAGTAAACAAAATTATTTCTAAATTTCTTTTTGGCCGCAGTAACGTAATTTTCCAAACCTTGGGCACAGCCAGTGGAATTTAGGACCTAGTGGGGTGCTTTTGAGAATCCCTAGAGCAGCTGACCTTGAAGTCCCTCCCAGCCCTAAATCTCCTGATCTTTTGGATTTCCTGAGTCAGGGCTTGCAAGCTAATCATGTAAGATCAGGCACGATCTCAAAAGACATCATTTAGCTTGTTTATTTTCCAAATCTTGGTAAGAAAGAACCGAAAAGTTGGATATGGTTTTTAAAAATCTACATTAGTGATAGGTCAGCATTAACAAGTTTCGTTTGAGGGTCTGCTGGTTTGCGTGGTTGAGCTGCTTGTATCAGTTGATACTCATTTGCCCACCCTCTATACAGAGAATATTTGGGGTATTTATTTTTCTGGGTTGTCACAATACATGTTCAATTTAATTCACCAAGTATTTACTAAGTACTTACTGTATGTCACATGCTAAAAATATAGAGACAAAACCAAATTGCTCCATCCTCGAGGAGATTATATTCCACTGGGAAGGTAACCTATACAGTCCGTTACGGTCACAAATAAATCACACCATTTCCCCAGATCCAGAGAGTGTCCATTGTCCAGACCAGGATCTCTCCTAGGGACTTGGGCATATCCCAAGCTAACATTTCTCTAATGTCCGCTTCCACTATTTTTCAATGATCGCTAACTCTACAACGGTTTGTGCGTATTGGCTGTTTTTTGTCTGTTTGTTTCCTTTTCTAGGTTGTAGCTCCTGGCGCTGCCTTGCATGTCTCCTCGGCTTTTTTCACTCTCTCCTAATCGACTTCTCAACTTCAAACAGTTGCCTCTACTGACTAAAATGCAAACCCGGATTCTTTGCATTAACCAGGGGGATGTAACTTCTGCCTGGCTGAATGCTTTCTCCAAAAGTTTTTTAATTAAAGAAAAATCCTTCCTGTTTTGTTATTGTTATTTTTATTTTTTGCTTGTATAACACACTTTTTGGGAACTAACTCCTTCGCTAACTGTGGGATATGGCTGCCTCTGTTTAATCCCCCCCCAAGCACTTTGATCGGCTTTGCAAACTCTCTCCTGGATGTACCTTCGATGTTGTGAGCAATTCTTTCTCACTATTCCCGTACTACCAAGGCAGAGAAAGGGCTGGAGCCCGTGTTGTAGGGGTGAGGGATGTTTGCAGTTTACTCCAGTGACTCTTCCTATGAGCAGCATCCTAAGTTTGAGGATGTAACAAGAGCATCTAAATAAATCTGAGAAAGGTCTGCAGCTCTTTCATCTGAGGGAAGCGTCAAGGCAGAGTCCATCTCTGCTACTGACTATCGGAGTGACTGTGGGCAAAACACGTAGTCCAGCTGGACTTTAACTTAGGGGTTCTTAACTTCAGTGATGGCCTCCTTGGGCAGTTTGGTGAAGCCCGTGGACTTCTCAGAGTCATGTTTTTAAATGCTTAACATAAAATATGTAGGATTACAAAGGAAACCAGTTCCAATGAAATACAGTGATCAGAATTTTTAAAAGAACAAGTTCACAGACTCCAGCCTTAAATCCATGGTCCGATGATCAGGAGGACCCCAGCCTGGGATGTCCATGGAAGAAAATTTCTTGTAGCTGCTGCTTCTGTTCCCGTTATCAGTATGGATGAATGGGTCAATGTCACAAGGATTACCCTTGTAAAGATGACACCCCAACTTTTCCCAACACTTCGGGCCCCACAGTTAATGCAAACTTTTTTTTTAATACAGCAAAACTAAAGGGTGTGTTTTGTAGGGCAAAAAATATCGGATTAGGAATCTGAGGTTGTGAGTTCTGTTCTTTTCTCAATTCCTGTCTCCCTGTGTGAGCTTGAGGGAGTCACTTGCTCCCGAGTTAGCTCATCTGTTAAAAATGAAAGGGATGGGAGAGATGATCTCAGAAATTCCACTGGACCCAAAATTCACTCTGGGCATGGGCCGGGATTGCTGAGTGCTGTGAATTAGGACCATGAGAATTTCCTGATGGGAGGCAGGACTTCTGCAGCCATCTTGCTCATTAGACTCAGTTTACTTGTTAATCTTGAAAAGTCAGTTTAAAAAAAAAACACCACAGTGTTTTGTTTTTTTTCTAAAAAATTGTCTTGGTGCCTTTTGTTTTTACATCTGAATCTTTTCCAGATATGCCTCAATTCCTCCTTCCCCTGTAAAGTCAGCCTTCTATTATAACAGGATAAAAGACAATTAAATAAAACTAACTCACAGCGACTGTGTATGCAACATTCCACGCCCATAGCCCCCCGCTTCTCCAGCCCAATGGAGATAGTAAAGACATTAATTTCATGATTTCAAAAACGTCCACTTTAATGGCTCTTTACTCAAACAGCTGGGGCTCTCCGGTGCTTTAAGACTCCTGAAGCACTTTGCAGACATCATCTCACGTGATCCTATGGTTATTATTATTAGCCTCCTTTTATGGCTAACGATGGCTGACTCACCCTGGGCTGGGCACAGTAAATCACCAAGTTGGAACTTGAACCTCTATTTCTTTGATTTCTGGGCTTCCTCTGCTTATCAGATGGGATCCCCACCTCTAGGGCCCCTGTTAAGATTCTTTTTGTCACAAGGCTCGGCCCTTTGCTCCTCATCTTCCCCCCAAACCTGAGAGGGGTTTTCTGGTCCATCAGGACGAACAGCCACGAAAGCAAAACGGGGGCTCGTCTTCCTAAGAGAAGGGGTGGAAGGGTCTCCTGGCCTGGTTAATGGTGGCATCCCTGTGACCCTTTTGTCAGATGTCTGGGATCAGGGCTGGATTGTAGATTCACCCCCTCTCCCCACCTGTCTGATAAGTTTAGAGACTCCCGTGGCAAACCACCAGGGGCTAAAACGTGTTTCTCTTCCTTTTTTCAGCATTAACAGTAGCAAAGTTGTGTCCCGGTTTGAAAGGTTTGGCATGGGCATCCCGGAATCCAGTAATCCAAAGATTTAGCCTGATGTGCAATGTTTCTCACCGCTGTTGGATTTTTATTTTACTTTTTCCTTGGGGGTTTGTTATTCTCCTTTATTCTTTGTCTCTCCTCCTCCTCCTCCCCCCAAAAAAGAACTCAACTCTGCAAAACATCAGCCACCTTCTTAGAATCGTCCCAGCCCAGCCAGCCGGGAGGCTGCCGACCTGCCAACGTGTCAGCCTGTTTGCACACAGACCCTTGTGTCCTGAATGTAGAGCGTGTGTGTGTGGACACGTACACAGGTATATGTGCACACACACACACAGACAACTGTGCGTACGGACATCTACGGACACACGCACACAGCGGTTCTCGGTGTATATGTGTGTGTGAAATCCAGACAGACGATAAGTTTACATGTACTTTTTTGTTGAATGAACTTGGGTTTTTTTTTGCTAGGTAATAATAAAAGTGACCCACGTGTTTACTGCATGGATGTCTGGTTAACCTGAAAGGTGGTGTCAGGGTGAAAGCTTCCTTCCCTTAGGAAAGGGCATCCTGGAAATCCATCCGACTTCTCAAGCTGGGACACATGTTCAGGAGGGGCCCAAAAAATAGCAAGCCAGCATAGGATTTCTTGGGGAGGGGGAGGGACTATCTCCTGCCCTTCCTACCTTGGAGGTCATCAAGCAGAGTTTGCCGGGTGGCCACTCGTCAGGTACGTTACAGAGGGGAGCCGTTTTTGTCCTGGTTTGGTGAATTCATTCTGGGACTCCTATTACAAACATAGCACTTGCTGCCTTTAATTAGCCAGTGAAAAATGGGTCTTAAAAGGGAGATCCTTGAAACCTATGGGCCAGCAAAGTACAATGGAAAATATGGTATCTGATGCTGAAGAACCTGCGTTCAAATTCCACCTCTGATGTTTCCCACTCTGTGACTTTGGGCAAGTATTTTTTTAAGTCTCAGATTCCTTATTTGTGATGTGAGGGGATTGGGCTAAAGTTCCTTCGAGCTCTAGGTGTATGGTTTGAATCTATAATCCTTTATTCTGCTAAGAATATCAAGCTGGTTCCTCTAGGCAGACCACCCTGGATTGGAAGAGCTGAGCATACGCAGGGGTCCTCAAACTACGGCCTGTGGGCCAGATGCGGCAGCTGAGGATGTTTATCCCCCTCACCCAGGGCTATGAAGTTTCTTTATTTAAAGGCCCACAAAACAAAGTTTTTGTTCTTACTATAGTCCGGCCTCCAACAGTCTGAGGGACAGTGAACTGGCCCCTTATTTAAAAAGTTTGAGGATCCCTGATATAGAGCTTTGCTCCACAGTGGATGTCTCATGGGAGCTTTCAGGAAGATGTAGAGTGAGATGGAGCTGGTCTCTGTTAATGGGGGAGAACCAGAGCCACCACCAGAGACCCCTGGCCCAGGTGGAGACAAAAGTAAATGTCCAAGATGAGAAATAAGGAGAGAGAGAAGCACAAAGAGCACTGAACTCCATGTGTCCCTTTTCCCCATCCCCCAACACAGCCCATTGATGCTGTCTCAAGAGCCACTTTTAACCTTTCCTGGTTGTCTGACGCTTCTCTTTAATCAGTTATTAGTATTTATTAAGCACTGCTGTGTTCCAGGCACGAGGGACACATGTAACAGTACAAAGAATGAATAATCCCTCCTCAAGAGGAGTTGGTAATTTAATGGAGACAAGTTCCTCTTGGCAGGATCTTTTGTTATTCATTCATAAGTACTTATTTCTGGCACATTTCTAGATCCCTGCCCTCAAGGAGGGAGATTTCAGCTGTGTCATATTTGGGAAAGTTCCAACTTAGAAGAACACTTGTCTACCCCACAGTCCTAAGCTGATAATTGTCATGGGCTAAGAATAGCTAAAGATAGAGTCCTTTCCCATGATGTGAGCAGCCCCCAAGGGTGGATGTGTGAATTGGCCTTAGAGAGAATGTCTCAGGAGAGGGGAGAAGGGGGATCTCTGAAATCTTTCCTTTAATTCCTTAAGGATTCATGAACCCCTGATCTAGTCCCACCCTCTGGTTCTGAGGAGGAAGTCTTGCGAGGGCACATGAGTAGGTGGGCTTCGAGTTCCCATCCTCCAAGGCCTTCCATTGTGGATTTGGATTAAGTTACTGGATGTGTAGTATAGACATGGTCAACATTAGCCATTTGCCTCCATACCTCCAAAAATGGGATTTGGAAAATGAAGGCTAATCCAATAGGGATCATTAAACCTGGAGGAAGAAGAAAAGTTTGGTTAGAAGAGGCTGCCTGGAAAAAAGCCCAACTTTTCAGCCCAGCCCAGAGGTTGACTAGGGCCCGCTACTTGAACAATGCCCTTCTTTATTGCTACTGAAAGAGTATTGGGGTATTGTAAAGTCATGGTCAAACTCACCTCATCCGCATTCTGGGACCCATGGCAGTTAAATCTGGGGCCTTCCCCACAGAACTGGGGAGGGGCAATTACTCAAGCCCATCCCTCCTCCCTTATTCATCTTCACTGGTACTCACTCTGTCTTTAGCCTGTTTCCTCAGTCAGACCCGAAGGACCCCCATCCCCTATCCCCACTCTAGGAAAGGTACAAGCTCTTTGAGACTCTTTTTCATAAACGTTCTTGTAAGTCTCATGCCATCAAATGCCATCACCCTTCTAAGCAGAGGATCCACCCATTATTCCAGGACCTGTGGGGGTTCCAAGAGCTTTTTTCTGGAAATGGGTGAGGGTGAGGAGATGAGAAATCACCCTTTTCCAGCCTTTCCTTTGGAAGTATACCCTGCAGGCCACAGAGCCCAGGGATTGCTCCTGAGGGAAGATCAGGGGAATCTTGGGCCCTGCCGATTCCTCTCACTTTAGCAGAGAAGTTTCCTTTGAACACTTTGCATCACTTGTCCCATATTTTAGAATCTGAGTCATACAATGTTCGAGCCAAAAAGAGACTTAGAATCCACTGAGACCTTGTTTCAAGTGAATGAAGTCAAAACCCTGGGAGGGGAAAGGATTACTGGTGAGTTATTGGGGACCTCAAATGGGTCTCTGGGCCCCCAGCTCAATGCTTGACAAAGGAAGAGGGCAGAGGTGCTTATTTCTGTTGCATTTAGTTAGATGTCCTTGTGTGTGCATAGGGGTGTGTATGTGTGTTTGTACCAGATTCCACTGGGATTTTCCAGGCCAGACCTCCATCCCCCCTTTCCTAATTAGAGAATAGGGGTTTTCCCCAAACCTTTAGGGTGCTGGCTGTTTGCTCCCTTCAGCCTCAGCTTTACAGGCCACTCCTGTTTTTTCTCCCTTTCAAGCATCCTCTGCCCCACAGGCTGCTGATTTTGTGCCTCCCATTGAGAAAATAGAGCAAAGAAAGGCCCTAAAGTTACTGAAAGGGGACAAATACAAGAGATAAAGTAAAGAAAGGCCCTATAGTGACTGAAAGGGTGCAAATACAAGAGATGGAGCAAAGAAGGGCCCTTTAGTGACTGAAAGGGGGCAAATATAAGATACAAAGAAGGGCCCTAGAGTGACTGAAAGGGGACAGATTTGACAGTGTGAAGGAGTGACTAGGGACCCAGGTCTTCAAATCCTAATCCTTTGTTTCAAGTCCCTCTTTAAAGTTATTATAGTTCATTAGCATTTATTAACACACCCTATGGGCCAGGCACTGTGCTGAGTGCTGGGGATATCAAGAACCAAATATGTATGTTTACCAAGAATAATATTGCAGGCCATAGTGTCTATGTGACCCTGTGCAAGTCATTGTCCCCCTCCCCAATAATTCTCTATGAGCAGGTGTCATTCTGTGTGCAGAAGGAATTTCCTCATTTGGAATTCTCTACACCAATGAATTTTTAAGTTCATCTAAAAGAAAAAACGGGGGGAAATGAACATTTAATATTGTTTTGTGGTAGACAGGAATCTGAGTCAAGATCAGGGCATGGGAATAGAACAGACACCCCCTGGATTCCCTCACAGCTTGGTGGAATGGATCTCCCAACATGAATGTAAGGTCATATTTCTTTAGCACTCAAGAGGAGCCGTTAGGTCCCCAGTGACTCCATTCCTTTGTCAGAGAAGGGCTAACCTCCTTTTCTAATTCATTTCCTATGTACTTACTAAAGGAAGAAGCTAGCAAGCATCTAAACTTCCTTTCTCTCCTTGCCCTGTCTGGGTTGTTTTGGATTTTGGGGGGTAGGATAGCTTATGAGGGGGTGAGAACAACACCTAAAACATTTGACCCCCCAAATGGCTTTCTTGTTCATCTTTGAGGTGACTGTGCAATGAAATGTAACTGAATTGATTGCAAGTGCCTGTTTCCCTAGTTTTGTCTATGAAGTATTTTGGGAAAATAATAAATACTGTGAATTATTAGCAAGATAAAAAGCTCTGGAGTCCTTTATGGGCTGCAAAGACCTTTGATTAGAACCCTGTTTGGGAATTGGTTCTTACCCAATTTTTTAAAAAGTAAGGCCCAAATCCAAATTCTACTTGAGATGGGGAGTCAACTTTAGACCTTAGAATTCACTTCCTATTTTTAAACAAAGACTCATCGCTCCAGGGAAGTTCTATTTCTTGGCAATCCCTTGCTACCCCTCCTGATGCTGGCTGGTGTTCTTTATTTGGATGTCCAACTTGGTATTTTGAATTCTAGTAGGTTGTAGTTTCCTCCAAGGATGGCAATCACAGACTGGATTTCTCAATGGCCATTCCTTAAATATGCATGAGGTGATGGAGTCATTCTGTGGATTTATGATGTTTTTGATGATATTTAAAGATGTGCTTAGCACTGTCGACCTGTATTTTTATTTTGGGTTCTTGCTAATTTGGGGGGCACATAAATGTGAAACTCATGTGGGAGAGAGAGGGTCTGGTATATCCTCTATTGCTATATCCTCTGAGATTTTATCTGTGTGCATAAACAGTCTCATAGGGTTAAAAAAAATTGACTTTTTTTTCTCTTTGAATGTGATGTAAAATTTGTACAGCAAAAATTTTTATATTTTCTATCAACTGAGTTTGTCTTCCACAGATGCTATTAATTTAATTAAAATGGTTAGTGTTATTAACAAGTGTGTTGTATTAGACATTATGTTACTGGCAGGAGTACCTTCAGTGCCAATGGAATTCTGATTATTTGGAGAGCTCTTCAGTGAATAAAATCGATGTGCTCCATCAAACCATGACCTGCCAGAGTCTGTGTCAGTTTTTGCTTCATTGCAGCTAAGACCGGTGAATATTGACTATGTAGCCTAGACCATGACTCTTACCGGCTTGAGAGAGAATGAGAAAGGAGGCATACAAATAAATTATCTGTCATTAGTAACATGAACACTTTGGGGCCATGGAGAAACACAGAGAGAAATACTATATTACAAAATGGTAATCACCAAATCTCTTGGGTATTGGTTGAAAAATAGAAAAGTTAATCAGTGAAACAGATTAAATACACAAAACCGGGAAGAAATCAAACATTATAAGAAAACACTCAATAAATCCAAGCATGTTGACCTATAGGGATTAAGATTCCCTAATCAACAAAAACTTCTGGAAAAACTGGAAAACAATTGGGCAGAAATTAATAAGACAGCATCTCACACCATATTCCACAATAAGCTACAAATCAATTCATAACCTAGTTTTTAAAATAAGTTATATAAAATAAAATAAAGTCATAAATAAATTAGAGAAGGGAAGGAGATACTTCTCATGAAGAGTTCTTGACTTAACAATGAGTAAAGAAGATCAGAGAAGATAAAATAGAAAATTTTCCATAAAATTGAAAAGTTTTTGCACAAACAGCAATGCAGGGAGACTAAGAAGGAAAAACAGTTGAGTGGGAAGAAAATCTTTGTGGGAAATTTCTCTGATAAAAAGAAATTTCAGTTATGTCTTACTCTTGTGATCCCATTTGGCTTTCTTTTGGCAAAGATACTGAAGTGGTTTGCCATTTCTTTCTCTAGCTCATTTTACCGATGAGGAAACTGAGATAAACAGGGTTAAGTGATTTGCTTAGAGTCAACAGCTACAGGTGTCTGAGGCCAAATTTGGACTTGGGAAGATGAGTCTTTCTCACTTTAGACAAAGACTTTAGAAGCTCTATGTATTATGATACCCTGTAGCTGCTCTGAAAAAAATTTCTCCCTCCCTCTCTATCTCTGTCTCCTTCCTCCCTCTCTGTCCCTCTCCTCCCTTTCTCTCCCTCTTTCCCCCCTCTCACTCCCTCTCTGTCTCTCTCCCTCTCTCTATAATATTTGTAGATCTATAGATAATAGATAGATAGATAAATAATAAATTGATACAAATGAATAAGAACATGAACCATTCCCCAATAGATTAGTAGTCAAATGAAATGAACAGAAAGTTCTCAAAAAAGAAAATCTATCAACAACCAAAATATTAAAAAGGCTTCAAATCAATAATAAGAAAAGTTTCAATTAATTCTTTCCTGACTAGAACAGAAGTCGTGAAGACCCATTATCCTGGACTCTCCCTACTTTCAGGTTTAGGGATACACACCTATAATTATAAGAATGTTTAAAAACTAGCAGAGTAGGGACAGAAAGATCAGCAGGTCACAGGAGACCTAGAATTATTTGACCTGTAAAGAGACTTATGATATTACAGGGGAAACCAGTGAATTGTTTACACATGTACTCAGACAATACTAGTATTTGCCTATGAAAAGTGTGCTTTTTGTTCACTCTTCATTGATGCATGGAGTAATTATAGTATATTTGCAAGCCTTAGAAACACTTATCTATTATGCATAATTTTCTGTTTGCTTTTTTGCACAAGTGTTACTGTTTACACGTTATAGTATACATTAATTATTATAGCTGTATTCCTTTTTGTGCATATTTACTCTGCATGTATTATTGTAGAATGTACTGTCACAATATCCTGTGTATCATTTGGACCCATAGTCACAAGAAAAGTCCAGAATTTAGGACTAAAGACAAATATGCTCAGATATCCTGATTGATTTGCTAGGGGCAGCAAATATTTTACTGGGCGGGGGGGGGGGAATCTAGAACCTACTCACATATTAGGAAAAAAAAAATGTCAACACTGAAGTGATAGACTAAATGTCAATGAAGCAGACACAATAGATGATCCCTTTGAAATGAGAAATAGTCCCTTCAGTGAATCAGGAGGAATAAAAAAAAAAAAAAAAAAAAAGAAGAAGCTCTCTAGGGTGAAAAATTGTGCTTGGTTGGTTGGTGTCCTTCATTCCTAAAGAGGAAATAACATCACTGTTAGAGTCCAGTTACAATGTGTCCAACTGTGGCTGATCAGACCAAAGTGAGCTTAGAATGCTCTATCACAGGTAGGGCATGTGAACATTTGCGTTAGATTGTCTAATGTGCATCTCCCGTTTCTCTACATATTTACACATTAATCATGCTGCACAAGAAAAATCAGATTAAAAAGGAAAAAAAATGCAAAATGAGAAAAAAAGCAAACAACAAAAAAAGTGAAAATACTATGTTGTCAATCCACATTCAGTCTCCATGGTCCTCATTCTGGATGCAGATAACTTTTTCCATTGCAACTCTATTGGAATTGGCCTGAATCATTGTTGAAAAGAGCTATGTCCATCAAAGTTGATCATCACATAATCTTCTTGTTGCTGTGCACAATGTTCTCTGGGTTCTACTTAAGGACTAATTTTTCTAAAGCACATGTCAGATTATGTTCAATAAACTTTGTTGAGTAAGTTTGAGTATCTTTCTCATTGCTTGTAGAATAAAATAAAACTTGATCTGTTTTGGGGGGAAAACTCCGAGCTCCCATTTTATTTATCAAATTGGCAAAGATGGGGGCAGAGCCAAGATAGGGGAGTGAAGTCAGGAAGCTGCTAGAGCTTTCTCACTTTCCCTCAAAAACCACATGAAATCAAGCCTCTGAATAGAGTCTGGAACAAACTCTTCTCCAGCTCAAAATAGATTAGAAGGACTTCAAAAAAGGTCAGTCTCACCTGGGGTGAAAAGGGTGCTCAGTCCAGTAGATGATGTAGGAGAAAGGCAGTGAGAGAGTCTTAATCACAACAAATCAGCAACTGAGACCCTTAATCCTGGTTCTGTAGCAGAGCAGATCAGTGGAGTAATCTCTAGTCCCAGTGCAGAAGACAAATCACTAGCCCAGGAAACCAGTATTAGGTAGGGCTACCTTGCTGTGAGCAAGACACCAAACACAAGGAAACCCTGTGCTCAAAGTCAAGGTTCAAAGCTGCACAAGAAGCTTAGGGCAGAGCTCCCTGTACCTAGGAGCAGAAAGAAAGAAAGAAAGAATAGGAAGAAGGAAGGGAGGAAGGAGGAAGGAGAGAAGGAGGGAGAGAGGGAGAAAGAAAAAAAATTAACAAGAAACAAAACTTTCACCATAAGAAGCTGCCATGATGACAGGTATGTGAAATATGTGAAATCTCAAAGGATGACGTGAATTGGTCTCAAGTCCAAAGAACCTTTATGGAAGTGTTTGTAAAGGACTTTAAAAGTCAAAAAAGAGATGTAGAAGAAAATCTGGGGGAAAAAGTATGCAAGAGAGAGTCAGCAGTTTGGAAAAGGAAGGACAAAGGTTAACTAAAAAAAATTCCTTAAAAGATACAATGGCTAAATGCAAAACAAAAAAACAAACAAACAAAAAAACAAAAAACCCAAACCTGAAGAAAACGTTTTGAAAAGTAGAATCAATCAAATGTAAAAGGAGATACAAAAGCTAAGTGAAGAAAATTATACATTAAAAACTAGAACCAAGAAAATGGAAATTAACAACTATGAGACATCAAGAACCAGTCAAACAAACTAAAAAAAAAAATGAAAAAAATGGAAGAAAATGCAAAATGCTTCATTGAAAAAATAGCTGACCTGGTAAACAGATCTAGGAGGGACAATTTAGAAATTATTGGTCTAGCTGAGCCTGGATCGCATTCTTCAAGAGATCATCGAGGAAAACTACTCTGATATAGTAAAACCAGACATGAAATAGTCATTGAAATTGACAAACATGGCAATAAAAATTGCATCTTTTCCTGTGTAGATCTTTTCTCATTGTTTCTTCTTGGTGTACTGGTGAAAAAAAATTTTAACTTGCTATTAAGCTAGAACTGAGTATTCATCCACAAATCACACGATTTCTCCTACTCTTTCTTGGGGGCTTTCAAGAGAGGAGGAAAAAGAATTGTTGTAAGCCTCTAAGTTCAAATCAAGTGTCAGATATTTATTAGCTATATGATCCTGGGCAGGGCATTTAACCATGTCTGTTTTAATCCACTGGAAAAGCAAATGACAAAGCACTCCAGTATCTTTGCCAGGAAAACCCACAATCTCAGTCAGAGAATCCTGTTTGAGATGGACAGGTCACTGTGAGTTAGGTAGTCTGCAATCATTTGTGCATGACTCGGCTTCTGCTTATATAGGGAGTAAGAAGCAGGGCTCGAGACAGTTGTGCTGCCCATTCAGAGGGGCACCCTGCTCCAGGAAAGAAGGATGAGGCCTGGAGTAGCGCCACCTGCCCCCGCCCAAGATACAGATCTCTGAGCATGCACAGTTAGACCATCAAGGCAGGCAAACTCCGGACTTTAGAGGCCTGAAACATCCTTTGAGAAGGCTGAGATATCAGTTAAGAACCTGGGGTTACAGGACTGGAGACTGCCAAGGGCAATCAGGTACCTGATTTCTGGTTGTTTCAAAAACAACAAAAAAAGCCACACACTGACTCTGCCAGAGCAACTCCAACAGAATAAGGGGTTCCAAAGTTAAAGCATAATCAGCAGTCACATTCCAGTAGGTTTAAGCAAGGACTAAAAACAAAAAAGGACTGCTTAAAGGACTTCCAATTCAATCTAAACTAGTGAGAAAGGGGGTGGGCAGAATTACCTAGGGCAAAGTGAACAGGAAACTAGGGGTTCCCATTCTTCCTCTTCCCCCAATTTCCTATCGCTTCTTCTCTCTCTTTTTCACTCAGGCAAATGGAAACCTCAAAAAAAAAAAAAAAAAAAAAAAAGCAAGTAAATTGTCAAATAACCGTCCCACATATAAATTGCAAGAGTGAATTTCTACATATATCACAGTAACATTTCCCAAAAATCATTAAAACATAACAGTAGGAGTGACACAATTTTAACAATTTCCATCTCAATTTCAACACACAATAATAAATGACCCATTCAGGGTTTAACAATCATTCATCAACCATTGTCCAAATCTCCATATCAGTTTATCAGGGACAAGGGGCAAAGCATCTCATCCAAAAACTGCTTCATGCTGGTAAGGGGCGAAGACAGTCTGAGATAGAAAGACTGGTCCACAAGGACTGCTGCAAGATGTGGGGAGGCCAAAAGAGATCGGCCAGCAGAAAGAGACATGCTTGTCTCACAGGACAGCCAATCGGCTGTCAGCTGTAGTCCCAATAAAAACAGCAGTTAGGTTTCACAGACCACTGTCAATTGTCTTCTCATCATTTAGAAACCTTTAAAAGCCTGAAAATCTTTGGACACGAATGTCTAGTATCAGATAGATAACCAGGCTAAACACTCATTTCCCTAAGTATTTAGGATATAATGATTAGATATAACCAGACTGGAAACAGCAAGGTATGACACAATTGAATTGCATTAACAAATTCTGACCATTGGCTCCTATTAGGCACAGGAGGAGAAAAAAATGCAGAAATGTGAGTATAACATAATATAAAAACTGATCCTTCAGCACATACAGGACAAAGGATAAAAGAAGCCTTAACCCAGATATACTCTAGGTAATTGTCCCACTAACCATCAGAGGGTGGAGCTTAAAAATTCCCTATAAATATTAAGTACAAGCCCAATAAATTTTATCTCCAATAACAAATTTCATTGAACAAAGTTTCAGATAGATCCCAAACAGGTATTTACCATGATCTTATATTGATAACAATAAGAAATTTGTTCCTGTAAGTTCGAACTCATCTTTCAAATCTAAGCAGGCAGTGTCATAAGTTGAACATTATACAAAAAATTTTGCTTTAAAATACCTAATACTTTGAAAAATTCCAAATTACATATTGCCCATAACAGAGCATTTTCAAAAGGACAAAGAAAAACTTATTCTTTTCAGAAGTCCTTTAAATGATGGGCATACAATCAATACAATCAATTAAAACTTATTCAGAACATCCTATACAGAATATCCTAATACCACATAAAAGAATCTGAAAGATTCTTTAAAACATCAATTAAACTTTAAAAAATGACTTTATCAAATTATAGATAACATTTATGACTATATTCCTTAATCAAGGAAATCATTATGTATCCAAAAAACCCCAAAAAACAAAAAAGCAAAAACAAATGTAGGCTGTCTCTTTAAAATCACAGTTGCTCCTGTCAGCCAGCTTTGACTTGACAAAAAAGGCTAGAACACACCTAGTTGGGGGGTGGGAGGGGGGAGGAGAGAGGGGAAAAAGAAGGTGAGCTAAATCTGCACAAAAAATTCCCTCCTGTTCCCACTCAAGCTTCCCCACACAGAAATCCTTCCATTAAAACCTTCCTTTTTCTCTTCCTACTTAACTCTTCTCTTTCCCTCAGCTACATACGATGAACCCATTTTAATAACCCTTCTACTAGATGCTCCATTGCTAAAATAGCAGAAGCAGTGGTGTGGAGAGTTGTGAGTTGAATCTTTACTTTTGAAGACAAAAGCTCCTCTCCCATTTCTCTTCCTCCACCTCTTCTCTTTCCTCACTCCTAAAACCCTTCAACCTACAACTTCTCCTACAAATCAATCTTTCATAAATCACCATCATTCTCCTTTCCTTTTGCCGTCAGAAGTTTTAAGATTTATAATACAATAAATAGCTAATAATTCTATAAAACCCACATGTCCAGCAAACATAACCCATAACGTTAACAATGTTTCAGAAGCAAACCAAATAGTTTTTTTTTTAAGTTTTTTTTTTCTTCCTTCTGCCTGAGTGTTTCAAGGCCACTAGCAGAAACTTCTTTTTCCCAGGTGGCATTAAGCAGATAAGGTTTTATCGGCGTTACTCCTCTCTAGCAGGCTTTGAAAACCTGCTTTTCAGGGAAAACTTCTCCACCAGTTAAAATAGTCAAGTTTTTTGTTCTTTTACTTACAAATGTGTACAACAGGCTAAAAAGTTTAAAATCACAAAAAAAAAAAAAAGTTTTTATACCAAGCATAGTTGCAACATGGAAAGAACTAATTGCCAAATTTCTTAACCATTGTTCTTAAAACTTAACAGAACTGTTTAAATCAACACAACAGACAGACAAGTCACAAATACAGAACACAAATCACACAGCCATAGGTGGCACAATTACAACATTAAACAAAACATTTAACATATCCAGACTAGGGGCTATTCAGAAACCCTAGAACAGTCTTGAGTTCGGAAGTTATTGCAGCTTGAGAACCTTTCTCCCAGAATGCAAACGGAGCTGTTTAGGCTTTGGAGCCTCAGTTTGGTGCATTTCTCTGTCTTCACAGAGAATGCCCAGAGAACCAGATAGTGCCAAAAGGCACTCAGAACCAGACTTGTGCCACTGGCACACAGAACCAGATAGACACAAGTACACTTAAACACAAAGAAACAGTAGACAAACAATTCCGGAACACCACAGACAACCAACCAGCCAGGGCACTCTGACAGCTCCTGTGGAGGCCAGTAGGCATTACTATTGCTGCGTCCAGTGTAACCACCTACTATCCCAGAGTACTCACCGATAATTAAACTGGTTCCCAGAATGCTCAAAGCCAATTGAGTCAAATTTATGTCTCCTCTCCTGATCCAAAAAAGTGGATTACTGAGGTCTGAGGCAGAGGAACCTCTCTTGTTGGCCACCCTCTAGAGCCAGTAACCCCCTTCGTCCTCCAGGGAAAGGGACTGGCTGTCAAACAGAGCCAAAATCTATCTCACTGGAAAGCCTCCAAATGAAGTGCCCAGGTGAGAGAAAAACAGGGCAGCCAAAATAATGAAGTTTTAAGAGCATTTATTACTGACTAGGACTGATATCCCAACACCAAGACTGGAGGGGTCAGTAATGAGTGGCCTCAGGGCCATTTATTTATACATAGAAGAGAGAGAGAGAGAGAGAGAGAGAGAGAGAGAGAGAGAGAGATGAAAATTTTTCTTTGATACATTTATCATCATAAAGGAATTTCTATTCTAAACAGGAGGCAAAAAGTTATCACTCTAAGGGGGTCATTCCTGTGCATACCTTTGATCCAGCAGTATTACTCCTGGGCTTATCTCCCAAAGCAATACTAAGGAAGGGAAAGGGACCTGTATGTATCAAAATGTTTGTGGCAGCCCTGTTTGTAGTGGCTGGAAACTAGAAAATGAATGGATGCACATCAATTGGAGAATAGTTGGGTAAATTGTGGTATATGAATATTATGGAATATTATTGTTCTGTAAGAAATGACCAGCAGGATGAATACAGAGAGGCTTGGAGAGACTTACATGAACTGATGTTGAATGAAATGAGCAGAACCAGTAGATCATTATACACATCAACAACAATACCAGATGAGGATGTATTCTGATGGAAGTAGATATTTTTGACAAAGAGAAGATCTAATTCAGTTCCAGTTGATCAATGGACAGAAGCAGCTACATTCAAAGAAAGAACACTGGGAAATGAGTGTAAACTGTTTGCATTTTTGTTTTTCTTCCCAGGTAATCTTTACCTTCTGAATCCAATTCTTCCTGTGCAACAAGAGAACTGTTCAGTTCTGCACACATATATTGTATCTAGGATATACTATAACATATTTAACATGTATAAGACTGCTTGCCATCTAGGGGAGGGAGTGGAGAGAGGGAAGGGAAAAGTCAGAACAGAAGTGAATGAAGGGATAATGCTGTAAAAAATTACCCAGGCTTATGTTCTGTCAATAAAAAGTTACAATTTTTTTTTAAAGGACAACTTCCAAAATATTTGAAGCCACGACCACTGTTCGTTATTCTGGAGAACTAACTCTGGGGACACCTACCAAATAATGAATATTTTTCCCTCCTAACTTCTATTTGCAAAAAGTAGTTCTTCACTATTTAGCTTCTCTGACAATAACAGTTAGTTTTCATGAGAGAATTACATGGGCGAATTCAAGCCCTTAATGTTCAGTGGCATTTTATTGTAAACTTTTTATTATGTTTCAAGAAGGAAGTATGGCTTCTCAGACTTTTGTTCTCAGTATCTTAATACTATTGAAATTATTGAGGATCTGTCAAATAAAAAAGCTATATAAAAAAAAGAAAGAAATGGCCAGAGCTGAACTTGGACAGGTCCTTTGGAAGATGTCTGCAGTTCTGGCTATGTAGCCAATGAGAAAAAACTCCCCCAGCCACAATAGGTCAACTGGAAACAGTTACAGAATGTCCGTATGTGTACTTCCTTCACATATCACCACGATTCTCCTGGAAACAGCTTCTTGGTGTTCTCCACATTAGCTGTTGGAGTTTCCATATGAATCAGACTCCTCTTACACTTGCTTACACTTATTTCAGGTCATGTAAGTTTTCCTTTACATTTCTGAATTCTTTGTTTTATTGTTTCTTATAACACATATTCTATCTCATTCACATACCATAAGTTGTTTAACCATTCCCCAATCAATGGACATCTATTTTGTAATTCTTTGCTACTACTATTGAAAATTCCGCTATATGTTGGTATATGTGAATTAATGAATAAATTGATGTATCAAAATGCTTTTAGGCACTATTCTAGGACAGAAATACAATGTGAGACAATCCATGTACTCAAAAAGTTTATATTCAAATGGGAAGACGCTAATTGTCATTATTATTATCACTATAATAATAATTAGTAATAGTAGTACTTGTACTATTAGAAGTAATGAACTTTTTTTTAGGTCTTTTAAGATTTGCATAGAGATTCGTAAATATTACTTCATTTTATCCTCACAACAACCCTCAAGTAAACAAAAGGTAGGTAGTATTCTTTTTCACATTGTACAGATGATTGAGCAGAAGGACAACTGGACAGTGCCTTGATTAGAGAACTAAGTCTGAAAAAACTTATTTTCTGAGTGCAAATCCAACGTCAGACGCTTACAGTTCTCTTTTCTGTAAAATGAATTGGAAAAAGAAATGGCAAATCATTCTGTGATAGAATGTGCACCAGAAATGGTAAATATGAAATAGACTGGAACAGCATATGAAAGATCAGTGGAACTCACAATTACCAGTGGAAAGGGAGCATCCCATGAGGCTAGGGAATGCCCTTAGCTAGCAAAGCTAACTGAATCCTGAAAGGGACTTAGCACCCTAAAAGAGTTAGCTATAAGAAGGAGAAGTGGGATCAGGAATATAGTGGAGTTATGAGAGATACCATGTCTTATGGGGGAGGGTTAAGAAGAAAGCCACAGAGTGCCTTGGCTGACTGACCCAAAGGAGGGCAGTAATGAAACCATGGGCCATAAGTTGCTTTATAGGGAAAATTTAGCCTAAGGGACTTGACATGACTTGGATTTTTGACTGGATTCCTTCCAGAGGGTGGGACCATAGAGCTAAATAGGGCTCAATTATCAGAGGCTTCTTCTACCTGATCCGGAGAATAATTTTTTTTTTTAATCAATTCTTCAGTTTCTCTTAGCCAACTATACCCTCAATTCAGGACTTTATCAGGACCAAAAAGATGAAGCTCCATGTTAAGAGGAAACTGCTGAGTCTGGCTTTGGGTGACTCTGAGAAAGTCTTTCCCCCTCAGATTGAGATTGACTTGGGCATCAAATCAATGGAATTTTACTTTCTAAATGTGAAGGAATTCAGACCTGAATGGGAAAGTGAGACCTCCAAGTTACAGCAAGAGTTGAATTTGTATTTGGCTAGGACTGGCTACTTGTGATTTGTTTTGAAGCAACTCCTTAGGAGGCCCTTGACCCATATTCCATTGTTTGATTCAGGAGTGAGGAGAGCAGGAGATTGTGAACAAATACTCTTGATACCTTGGGCATCCATGTTGAACATTTACTCTGGGAGTAGCAAAACTGGCTGGAAACCTTCTGAAGGAAACTTCTCTGGGCAGTGATACCTGAAAATGTCTCTACTGCCTTCCCACCTTCCTACAAGTGGGCCTGAGAATCTTAACCCTCATTCAGTAAATACTAAGCACATCTTTACTATACTTATAGAGATATGTGGAGTATTCAGGGAGGGCCAGCATCTCTGGTGGGAGGGCTACCAAGCCCTTTTTTCAGGATTGCTCAATCACCTTTGGGTCCACCTTCACTGAATTCTCACCTACCTCCAAGAAACTGGAGCATGCTTACTGGCCACATCCCCATAAAACAGTCTGGACAATAAGCCAAACAAGGTGGAAGGTAAATCAATGGGTTTCAAACCTTCAGAGAGTTAGGGATGTTGACTCGAAGCACATGAAGACTTTGCCTGGTAGAATTGGCAGTTGATTCCAATGGGCATGGACATCAGTGGTCAGTGCTCTGGAGCAATTAGAGCTTTGTTAGATCCTGGATCCTAAACCATTGCCAGTCTTACTAATTTTTATCCTGCCACTGGACTTTGATGACTGGAACAGCGAGGCTGACAATTTTGTGCAACTTTGTCTCACTTAAAAACAGTTCATGAGTAGATCAGGACATTCCCCGAAATAAATGTCACTGGTCCTCTTTCAGGATGAAAGATGAACAACTGTGCTCAAAACATTGTAGGAGGATGAGAGGTCTTAGGACCCTAGCTGACTTTCAGAAGCCACTTAGTCCAATTACCTCATTTTATAGAGGAGGCAACTGAGGAACTGATCTTAACTGTCTTGCTGAATCCTCATAGATGAGATTTGAATCTGGGTCCCAATGTCTTTTTGTGCTCTTCCTATAAATATACTATGAGTATATTAATTTGAATAGGATAAAATTAGAGGCATTGGGGTATAGTAGAAGGTAGCCAGGACCAGGTGAGAAGTCTGAATGCTGTGTCACTAAAGAAATGTTTGAAAGAATCTTTATCCTAGAGACGATCTGAGAGTTGAAGAACTGTTCAATGATCATAGGGTTATTTGCTTGTTGTATTGGGCACTGGATATGTTAGGGGTCATAGCCACTCCCCCCTTCCTTGCCATTAGGACTGGAAATTGAGTTTTATATGCCATTGTGACACAATGAAGGATAGAAAAGAAAAACAACATCCAGGTGCCCATCAGGTACTCTGACTCCTTCCTTGTCCAAAACTACCCTGGGAATAGAATTATGTTATCTCACCTCCTGCCTAAAAACCTAAATTAAGCCCTCATAACATTATGTCCCCCATCCAAGAATGGTCCCCTCCTTTGTGTGACAGGCCTGAACCACAATCCCCAAAGTTGTAAATACCAAGTTAACTCCCCTCTTCCTACTCTCTCTCTGAAGTATAGACAACAACTGCCATAAAATGTTAGACTAATTGCATTCTCAGCTTCTGTATCTTGCTTGCAAACCCTAGTTAGCTAAAACCCTATATAAGTTCCCTGCCTCAGTTCTTCTGGGCTGAAATGCTTTGAACAAGAGTCCCATTTTGGTTGGCTAGCCTAAACTCTCCACATTAAAAGATTAAAAACCAATCTCTGTTTTGCCAAAGTTTCTCTGGTATTACACTAATAGTATCTATTGAGCCACATTTTAAAGAACGAAAGGAAGGGAATCTATATAAAGCACAAGGAATGGTGGGGGAGTACATTACCAGGCATGAAGTAGGGTCAGTGCAAAGCCATGTCCATAGAAATGGAGTGTCACGTGTTAGAAAGAGAAAAGAGGTCAGTTTGGTTGGACTGGAAAGTGCATGGCTGATCAGGAGGAAAGCATAAGGAAGGGGGGATGGCTATGACACCCAACATATCTAGTACCCAACAATATCATGGACCCTTAGGGCAGTCTGGTGAGATCTATGAACCCCTTCTTGTATAATGGTTTTAAATGCACAAAACAAAATCACAGAATTACAAAGGAAACCAATTATATCAAGGGCAGTATCTGTTTTTCATTTTTAGCTTTTGCTTTCCCAGAGGGGGTATGTAGGTGTTGCAGTGGATAAGGCACCCACGCTGGAGTCAGGAAGAAGTTCTGAATTCAAATGTGGTCTCAGATACTCAATAATTGTGTGATCCTGGGCAAATTACTTGAATTCTATTTACCTTAATCTATTGATTGAAAGGAAATGGCAAACCACTCCACAATCTTTACCAAGAAATTCCCATGGACAATATGGTCTATAGAATCACAAAGAGTTGGAAAGGACTTATCAATAACATTCCTGCCATGACTATCATAGCTCTTTGTACAGTAGGATATCAAATAAAAATTGCCACATTCTCTTTGTTGATTTTCAGAAGGGACCCAAAAGTTTGGGGGTAACAGACTGGTGTTGTGTGGTATCTCAGAATTTGCAAGCTTGAATCCATGTGCAAGTAAAGGGGCAAAGTTTATTATGTTTGTAATGCCAGTTGAAGGGGACTAAGTTCTGAAAGAATTTGGCAAAGAGCTAGGAGCAAGGTGACAAATTTTGTCACTTCATGTCACTGAAATGCTAATTTTATGGTCCAGGGGTAGAATTGGGGGAGAAGTGGCTAGCAGATTATGTATCTGACCAGGCAGCAATATTTGTAGCACTTTTCTAAGGCCAGAAGATTTTAGAATCTTGATAGACAGATTGTTAGAACAATAGCACTCTAAGGTCAGAGGGACTCAGGATCCCTAATATATCTTCCCTAAAGTCTAAGGGAAGAAATAATATTATATTCCCAGGCCAGAAGATTTTTTACAATCATTGATGGACAGATTGTTAGAACAAGAGCACTCTAAGTTGGGGAGAGGTCCTCAAAAGCCAAAAGACTTTAGAATCATTGATAATAATTTTAAGATCTTCTGACCTGAAGGTGCCTCTATTCTAACAATCTGTCAGTGATTCTAAATCTTCTGGCTTTGGAATCTGTGATCCTGAGCCGCTCTGATCTAAGAATGCTATTGTTCTGTCAATGATTTTAAGTCTTCTGGCATAGAAATATAATAATATTTTTTCCCTTAAACTTTAAGAGAAGATATATTAGTGATCCTGAAACTCTAATTATATGTAATCAAATTCAGACAATCTAGTTCTGTCAGTGCATCTAAAAGTCTTCTAGTCTTGAGAATAGGTCCTCAGTTCAATGATAATCTAGATTACGCTCAAGACCACTCCTCACGTATACTGCCTCTAGCCATAAAACTGGAACCATATCAGTAGATCATGAGAACTGAATAAAGGTGTCTCCTTTCCAGTTATTCCTTTGTTAAAATCTACTGGATAATTAGGAAGTTAATTGGCATTACAATTACATGAAACATTGTCCCTATGATAGAACTGGAACCATTCTCCAAGCTAAGTATTCAGGAGTAGAAATGAAGGTGCACATAATCACCATTAATATCTCAATTTTGATTACGACACATGAACCAACGCAAGATATGAGGAAGATCATTAAAGAATTAGAGTAGATAGAAACCAAATTGATTCACTCCAGATGCAGATGATAGAAAGGTTACTGAGAAACCTTCCAGAATTCTACTAAAAGCATTTAAAAAATTGACAATTTAGAAAGTTGGAAGGATAATAAATAAGTGCCAATAATCCTAAACAATTTTTATTAGTGCTACCACCAGAATCCAAGAAACTATTAATGCAAAGAAAATTACATCAAAATTAACATGTGATAGAACAAAGTTAATCATTTAGGGAATCTATTACAAAGGAAAGTCAGAATAAAGGTGATGCAAAATTACAAAACACTTTCCACACAAATAAAGTCAGATTTAAAGAATTGGAAAAATATTAAATGCACTTGGATAGGCTGAGTGAATATAATAAAGATGACAATACTCCCTAAACTAATCTATTTATTTAGTGCTATATCACTCATACTCCCAAGAAACTATTTTAATGACATAGAAAAAATAACAACAAAATTCATATGGAAGAACAAAAGGTTAAGAGTTTCAAGGGAATTAATGAAAAAAAAATCAAATAAAGGTGACCTAGCTGTACCTGATCTAAAACTATATTATAAAGCAGTGGTCACCAAAACCATTTGGTATTGGCTAAGAAATAGATTAGTTGATAAATGGAATAGGTTAGGTTCACAAGACAAAATAGTCAACAATTATAGCAATCTAGTATTTGACAAACCAAAAGATCCCAACTTTTGGGATAAAAATTCATTATTTGACAAAAACTGCTGGGAAAACTGGAAACCAGTATGGCAGAAATTAGACTTGGTCCCACACTTAACACCATACACCAAGACAAGATCAAAATGGTTCCATGACCTAGGCATAAAGAATGAGATTATAAATAAATTAGAAGAAAAAAGGATAGTTTACCTCTCAGACCTGGGGAGGAGGAAGGAATTTGTGACCAAAGACAAACTAGAGATCATTATCGAACACAAAATAGAAAATTTTCATTATATCAAATTAAAAAGCTTTGGACAAATAAAACTAATGCATACAAGATTAGAAGAGAAGAAATGACTTAGGAAAACATTTTTACAGTCAAAGGTTCTGATAAAGGCCTTATTTCCAAAATATATAGAGAATTGACTTTAATTTATAAGAAATCGTGCCATTCTCCAAATGATAAATGGTCAAAGGATATGAACAGACAATTTTCAGATGATGAAATTGAAACTATTTCCATTCATCTGAAAGAGTGTTCCAAATCACTATTGATCAGAAAAATGCAAATTAAGACAACTCTGAGATACCACTACACACCTGTCAGATTGGCTAAGATGATAGAAAAAAATAATGATGAATGTTGCAGCGGATGCAGGAAAATGAATCCAACCATTCTGGAGAGCAATCTGGATTATGCCCCAAAAGTTAGCAATCTGTGCATACCCTTTGATCCAGTAGTGCTACCACTGGGTTTATATCCCAAAGAGATACTAAAGAAGAGAAAGGGACTTGTATGTGCTAAAATGTTTATGGCAGCCCTTTTTGTGGTGGCTGGAAACTGAAAATGAATGGATGCCCATCAATTGGAAAATGGTTAGGTAATTTGTGGTATATGAATATTATGGAATATTATTGTTCTGTAAGAAATGACCAGCAGGATGAATACAGAGAGGCTTGGAGAGACTTACATGAACTGATGATGAAATGAGCAGAACCAGGAGATCATTACATACTTTAACAACAATACTGTATGAGGATGTATTCTGATGGAGGTGGATATCTTGGACAAAGAGAAGATCTAATTCAGTTCCAATTGATCAATGATGGACAGAATCAGCTATACCCAGAGAAGGAACACTGGGAAATGAGTGTGAACTATTTGCATTTTTGTTTTTCTTCCAGGTTATTTTTACCTTCTGAATTCAATTCTTCCTGTGCAACAAGAGAACTATTAGGTTCTGCACACATACATTGACCATAACATATTTCATATGTATAAGACTGCTTGCCATCTAGGGGAGGGAGTGGAGGAAGGGAAGGGAAAAGTCAGAACAGAAGTGAGTGCAAGAGATAATGTTGTAAAAATTTACCCAGGCATATGTTCTGTCAATAAAAAATTATTTAAAAAATAAAAATAAACTTTGCCCCTTGTCTTGGATATGGGTCAAAGCCTGCAAATTCCCAACCTCAACAATTCCAGGTGGGGTTTTCTGCTTTCCAGAATGCTTGTATGACTTTCCAGAAGAATTGACATTTTAATATATCAAGTGCCATCTCTTCCATGAAGCCTTCCAGGAGTTCCTTGCAGGCATAGGGGAGAGTGCTGGTTCTGGAGTTAATCAGAGGATCCTGTATCCCACTCATTGCCTGGGTGACTTTTTCAGCAAACAAGAGGGTCAGATTTAATGGCCTGTGGAGCCTTTTCAAGTCTAAACGTATGTTTTTTCCCAACTCCTCTCTCCCTTAATGAACTCTCTTGGATAATTTCAGTTTCTCCAAAACCTTCACTTCCTCATGGCCAAATTGTTTTTATGTATGCATGCATTAGTTTCCTCTCTCCATCAAACTGCACATTTCTTAAGTACAATGTATTTAAGTACATAATTTACATAGTACATGTACAAAGTACAAAAGTCCTTAAGTACATAATTTATATTTCCGCTGCATCTCCATTTAGAACAGGGCTGGACCCATAGCAGTTGCTCAGTAATAGAAACCTCTCAGGTGAGTGAGCAATGAAATCAACAAAGTATATACAAACGCCACACTCTTCTCTCTGTCCACACTGGCTCCTCTGTTACTGCTTCCTGTCTACAGCTCCCCTTTCTGCCAGGTACAAGTCTCAGAGGCTTTTTCATTTCTCTCCCAATCTCCCCCTCCAAACTAGGGATGCACTTTTAGAGGGGTCTAACCCTTTTTATATAATCTCAGTAGCACAGAATCAAGGGAACTCGGCACCTGGCTACGCTCTTGCTCAGTTAGAGGGGAAAGATGTCAGATGGCAATCTGGCACCATACTTATCCCGACCTTAACCAGATATCAGATTCTGTTACCTGATAGATCTGTTAGCAGTCTCAATAAGTTCTGGGTCTTTGCCCTTGAAGACTGGCATTCTAGAGTTTCTGCCTCCCCACCACAGGATAGTCACCTAGTGCTGCCTTTCCTTCAGGACCTCTTGTCTGAAAGTCTTCCTTTTACGACCCACATCCATAACTGAATCTGTTCTAAAAAATGGCTTAATCCTGTTTGGGTGCTACTTGCCCATCCCCCCAAACTGCTACTTATGCCTCTGCACTTGTAACCCTAGCTTTTGAAAGTGAAAAAAGAGGACATAAGACAGTATGATATTTTTTATTGGTGTGTTATTGGGCAGGTAGTTTAGTTTCCTTGGGCCTCAGTTTCCTCATCTGTAAAATAAAGGGGTTGGACTGGGTACCCTCTGAAGTTCCTTCTAGAATCCTATAACATGAAGCCCCTGCCCTCAAGGAACTTACAAACTGGCTGATTTCTTCTTGTTCCATGTGACTAAGAGACAATTTATATCAAGTGTTCAGGAGAGCAGTAAGGATCCCACCTGTTTTAGGAGCTCTACCCATTGGGAAGGGTTGCTAGATTTGGAGTAAAGGCGTTTGGAAGTGAATCCAAGCTCGGCCACTGATTCTCCCTGGACCTTCCTTTCTCTCCTGGCAAATGAGGGAGTCTGTCTAGAAAACTTAGAGGAAGATTCCTTTCACATCTCCCTTTGTGACTAGTTTCCTTCAAGTACAGCTCATATGACTCCTCTTAGTCAAAGCCATCGTTCAGGGAGGCTCAGTCTCTGGAAATGATCCTACATCTATGGACCTAAGTATAGGAAATATTGGGTATATAGGTAGATCTTCTCTTGGGGTAGAATGGAAAGCATAATGCCCTTCTACAGAGATCTATCTCACCCAGATTTCCCTGCTCATTTCCGTCTTCTCAACAAGGCCCTCCCCTTGAACAGTTGCCAGGTTAGTTTTCTATCAGTTTCTATTCCCCAAAGAATCCTCCTCTTTCCAAGCTTTTGGTTTAATAAAGTAACTGCAGCAGCAGCAAGTATAGGAGCAGCAGCAGCAGCAGCATGTCTTTCACCCAGGCTCCCTACCAGAATCCGGTGAGTCTGCTTGTGGTGGGCTCCACATAGAGGAAGTGGACTGTGACAGAGTGACATGGACTACTTCCATGCATCTATAAGGAGCCTGTTCTGAGGACATTCATCTGGGTGACTGGAGGAAATAGAGGAGAATGATTTACATTAGAGAAAACAGGGGGATGAAGGGCAGCAAGCACCGTGCTCCACAGAAAATGCAAAAAGGTTTGAAGCTTCAGATGATCCAATCCCATGGTCCTTTCGGCCCAGAGGTCTTTCCTTAAGAGTGACCATGCTGTGACAAGGATGATTAAGTATTCTTCAAGATGAAAAATCCTGGGTCAGTAGTGGAGTGTGTGTGGAGGAGGTAGCTATTTATTTCTAACCCAGAACAGTCTTTGAGTCCCTTTCATTCCACCTTCCCAGCCCCTGGTTTCCGATGTGGATGACTCCATCTTCCCATGAAATATCCCCAAATCCTAGAAGAATCATAAACCAGGCCTGATAATTTAGAGCCTAAGACACCTTAGTGGTCATTTATATTATAATGGGGTTGGACTGAACCAGTGGTTTGCTAAGTCTTTGGTCTCAGTACCCCTTTAGGTGCTTAAAAATGATTGAGGATCCCAAAGAGTTTCTACTTATGTAGGTTATAGATCTTGATATTTACATTATTGGAAATTAAAATGGATCAAATAAAAATTTTTGTTAATTCAAAATTCAAAAAATGAAAATAATTATATTTTCCAAAACAAAAAAAAAATGAAAAATAAAACTATTTTTTGCATATTTTTGTAAATCCTTTTAATGTCTAGTATAATAGAAGACAATTGTTTGTTATGATACATTATTTTGGCTGAACTACATGAAGAAAAGTCAGCGTCACACAGATAAGTATTTCGAAAAGGGTGGAGCATTTTAAGAGAGTGAGAACATTAGTATTATTATAAAACCAATTTTTATCTCAAAATCTTCCCCCCTCCACCAAAGGATTCAGGGAGTCTCTCCCCTCAGTTTCCCCCACCCAAGGGAACTTTAAGAACTATTGACTAGATAAACTCCTAGCTCTATATCTAGAATCTTTTTAAGTAAGGCTTTTTAAAATAAATTTTTATTTATAATTTATATATACATATATGTGTGTGTACATATGTAATTTATAAATGAGGAATCCAAGGTCCAAGGAGCAAATTGGGGGTCCCAAGGCCCCATCCAGATTCAGCTGAGTATATGGAGAAGAGAGGGGAGAAAAGGCATTAGATAGCAGATTTAAGACTGCAATGATCCTTGGAGACCACTTAATCTGTGAAAAATCAGTTACATAGGAAACTTGGGGAACCAGGAAGATCTGAGTTTAAATTCTGCCTCAGATACTTACAAGCTGTGTGACCCTGGGCCAGTCACTTGACCTCTCTAGAGTCTCAATTTCCTTAGCAATAAAATGGGGGAGGGGGGGGATAATAGCACCTACCACTCAGGATTGCTGTGAGAATAGATTGAGAGAATATTTGTAAAGTTCCTCATGTTTAATAAATCTACATGGTTTTTCATGCCCTTTCCCTACTTCTACAGGTTTTGAGTTATTAACCCTTTCTGGTCCTCAGTTTCCTCACCTGTACAGATTAAACTAGATGCTAAATTAAGGCACTTTCAACTCCAAAAACTGTGCTCCTCAGCTCCTCCCACAGTGTGGAGTAGGTCAGTCTCATATCTGTTTTGCCCTGTTTCAGCCTTGCTTTGTACTGGACTTGTTCTCAGTTCAAGAAATTCTCTTCCATTTCAGGAAATGCTAGCTCAAGTTCACGCCAGGGAATCTGTTCCTATAGGGCTGGACTTGGTGCCTAGATGCTGCCCCGGCTCTGTAGGTTAAACACACGTTGCTTTTCTGCCGCTGGCCTGCTACAGTTGGGGGACCAGCAGGCCATTTGGTGAGTGGCTCTCACATTTAGGAGACAAGGGGAGAAAAAAAAATTAGAATGGATGTTGGCAGCACTTAGTGGCTGTCTGAGACCTGAGAAGCAGCCACTGAGTCGGGAGGGGTTTGGATATTGGGCCTGAACTTTATATGATCTGTACTCTGACCCCACTGCTAAGTCTATGGCAACTGGGAACAACAATTCATGGAAACTGAAAAGTGGCAGTGGAAAAATAGAGAAGTTCCGTTCCTGACTTTTTGAGAAATTAAATAAATTCTTCTCTGGATTCCTGTCTAGAAGTCATTCTAACCCTCTCTTGGTTCCATGATGCACCTTCCATAATGGAGACCGGGTGATATCATGGAGACTGATGAATATGGAGTCAGGAAGAAACCTTAAGCTCCATCTCTGAAGCGTACTAGCTGTGTGATCCTGACCAGGTCACTCCCTATCTGGGTCAGAGTTTCTTCCCTGTAAAGGGAGATGGGGGTGGGCTAGATGGCTTTCCCAGAGTCTAGCTCAAAATCTATAATCTATTAAGTCATGAATGATTTGCATAGACCCTTCTCACATCCCTGTCCTCACAACACAATGGTGTGGTGGATTCCATTCTGAAACAACAGCTGGAAGGGCTCTGGGGCCTCCCCTTCAGCTGTTTCCATTTCCATTTATAATTGGGGAAACTGAGGTCCAGAGAAATCGATAGGTTCCTAGATCTAGGACTGCCTCAGGGGCCATTTAGATCAATCCTTCCAATTTCCAGAGAAGGAAATGGAGGCATGTGGAGAAGAAGAAATTTGCTCAGCTCCCACAGCTAGTAAGGATTTGCAATCTCTTCTTCCCAATGTTAGTTCCAGCTTGCTCCTCACAGCACTCAGTGCCTCCACACCCTTGTTACTTCTCATTCTCATGGTTTCAGAGATGGGGGAGGGGTGCAGAGGTCTAGGACAACCCTGGAGGTCCCTATTTAATCCAGGGGGAAGTAATCTCATGGCTAAAGTCCTAAAGCCTTGGGTTCTCTGACTGCTTGAGGTTTGGAGCTCAGAGTTTGGGGCAAAAAGGCAAGTTGTCTAGCCCAGGGTGCTGCCTGTGGAAGGAAATGTCACTTTTAATGAGACCAAGGAAAGCATAAGGCTCCTTTTTCTGATGTGCCATTATGCAACATTGGAACAAAATTCTACCTCAGTTGCCCATGAACCAGACAGGAGCATCTCCTGAGGCAGGTGTGTACTGGGAACCAGCTAGTGAGTTGTTGTTCACTTGTTTCAACTATGACCCCACTTGGGGTTTTCTTGGCAAAGATACTGAAATGCTTCACCACGTCATTTCACAGATCAGCAAACTGAGGCAAATAGGGTTTACATTACTTGTCCAGGGTCACACAGCTAGTAAATATTTGAACTCAGGAAACAGAGTCTTCCTGATTCCAAGTCTGTCACTCTTTCCACTCAGCCATCTACCTGTCCCATTTTATCAATGAGAAAATAGAGATTCAGAGAGGTAGTGACTTATCTCAGGTCACACAGTGAGTAAATATCAGGCAAGATCTCCACTGCACCATACTTTATTTTAATTTTTTTCTACTACTTAAAAGTGCTGCCTAACCATTTTCTGTCCCCAAGGCTGAACTTTAGTTTTAGGAATTGCTGTCGGCAGATTAAACTCTTTAAAAAAGTTTAAATCCAATCATTTGGCAGTCAAGGGCAACTTAATATAACACCTCTTTCGGAGACTCTTGTCTGGGTTTTGTGATGCAACTGACAAGTCAACACAGAGACATGGGGTTGACCAGAAGACCAAACACTGGGCGGAGAGAAGCTGCTGGCAGGATTCCTGTGTTCTCCTGCCTGAGAGCTGACCACCATTCCCTCCAAGGCACAGGCTGCTGGGGGTAGGGCAGCTGGGCACATGGAGATGGGAGGCAGAGATGGGAAGGAAACAGGACCTTCAATCACAAACCACTGCTCAGCCTGGTATCCCATCATTCCATCCCATTATTTCCTTACCTCCCACTTAAAACTCCTCCAGGGATGCCTGCCAGAGTCCTGCTTTTGTAGGAGACAAAATAGCCAGCTGTCCCTCCTGGCTATGACATTAAAGTTACAGTAGGAAAGCTTCAAATACAAATAAGTCCACAAAGACTTTCTTATGGAGAAGATGGAATAGCGGCATTTGGGAAGGTTCAGCCTCAGCCCCTAATGAGACAGGGGCCATGCAGTATTACAAAACCCAAAGCTTTAGGATAGATTACAGATGTGAGGATGAAAACACAGTTCTGAAGTGGACTCAGGGATGCTCAGGGCCACACAACTGGTAAGTGTCTGAGGCTGGATTTGAACTCAGGAAGATGAAACTTCCTGACTCAAGGTCCAGCTCTCTAATGCTCTATTTAGTACCACCAAGAGCCCGTGGATAGATGTGTCAATAAAAAATATACTAGATCATCTCTAAATTGCCTTCCAATCCAAGAGCATCCAAGAGCTGGAGGCAGATGGAGGAATCCTTGACTCTCCTCGCCTGCCCTATAGGCTCTCTGTGGGCAGAAGGCAACAAAAAGACGCTTAGGAGATACAAACAAGATCATTTTGTTACTATTATGTTACCTTCACCCAGGAAACGAACTGATATGGCTTCGAGTTAAGCTGTCAGTGCAACTTCAGGCTTCAGAAAAGAGTTGCAGGAAATAGTTTCCAGAGCCCCTGATATCACCTCAGAAGTGGCGAGCTCAATTTCACTGAGGCCGCATCTGCTCACAATCCTGGGGAGCCAGATGAGATGAATTTATCATGTTTCTAAGTGAGGAAACTGAGGCACCAAGGAGTGAAGATTTGCCAGAAGTCACCCAAATAGTAAGTGATAGAATTAGGAATAAGGTGTGGCAAATACCTATGGATTTGAGACTAATCTTCTTGGGGCAGGTAAATGGGGCCATGAATACAAGGCAAACCCTGAATTCAAATGGAGGGAGACAGAAACAGACACAACCCAAGAGAGATAGAGAGAGACAGAGATGGAGACAGAGAGACACAAAGACAGAGAGACAGAGACAGAGAGAGGCTGGAGAGAATAATCTCTAGATGAGAAAGAAGTGATAAGCTTGGAGCCAGGACTCAAACCCAACTTCTGACACTGGCTGTGTGAACTAGCAAGTCACTTAACTTTGCCTCAGTTTCCTCATCTGTAAAACAAGCTAGAGAAGGAAATGACAAACCCCTCCAGCATGTTTGCCAAGAAAATCCCAAATGGGGTCATGTAAATTCAAGTTCCACTGAAAAATGACTGAACACACATATCTTTTCTGACTCTAGTAAATTTTTGATTTAAAACCAAAACAAAATGCAAGTGTATACACACAAACATGCAGTGGAAAATATTCTGAGAATTTTATAAGCTCTCTTGTTGAGAGATGGAAATTAATTTTTAAATATTTAGTCACCTATTGAATAATAATAGCTTACTATGATGTGAAATATTTACTTTTGTACTAGCTAGTGACAGTACGAAATGATAAAAAGTACTTGAAGTGCAGTTGGATATATGACTTCATTTGAAACAAATTACATTTGTTTATGTAATATATGCATATGATCTATGCAATATAATATATACATGTGTATATATTATATAAGCTAACCTTTATAAGGAGAGAATCCTTTTAGATGCAACCTCTCTCACAGAGCGACTCTCACAGAAATTCTACTGTAGGACTGTTACTAACTGGTTTATTTGAAAATCTACCAAGTTGAAGTATTGTTATCTGTACAAATGATAAGTTTAAATTGGAAAATAACCTTAATACTGCTATGAGAGGCAATACATTTGTTTCTGCAGAATGTTTAAGGTTAAGGTTTAAGATAGCTAAAAACAAATGCATCCTGGTTTTCACAGTCTGTTATCTGTGTTGTAAGAATGAAGAAGTTAGGAACACTTTGATCACAGGATTACATGGCTGATGAAGTACAATTGGAGGTAGCAGGAGGAAAGGGGAACTACTCAGTTGTACAGTTCCTAATAAGAGCATGTGCATGGGTCTGATATATTAGCAAGACTCTTAAGAAGAGGTTCACGACTCTAGTAAATTTCTTATCACTCTAGCAAAGCAACTCTTGAATAGTGTTGCTCAAATTTTTATGATCTTAAGATCTCTCTACATTCTTAAAAATTACCGAAGACCCTCTAAAAAGTTTTTGTCATGTGAATTTTACCAGTTGATATCTATTATATTAGAACTGAAAATGTCTGTATTATTGTAAAAATAATTTTGGCCTCATGTACTTCCTGAAAGGAACCAGATTCCTGAACCATAGTTTTGAGAATGCTGGTCTGGAAACAGTTGTAAATATTTGTTCATCGAAGATATAATGGAAAAGGAGATTGGACAGGGGAGGATTGCCGATTAAAAGTTATGGGACAACTGAGGACTTTGGGGGGAAGGAATTGCTGGAGGATATAGTAATAATATTGCAAAAAAAAAATTTTTTTGGAGTAATAAAATAAACATTTAAAGCATTTAAACATTTAAAAATGCATAAAAAGGAACAGAAGTAAGTTCAAAGGGGAAAAGAGAAGCAGGAATATGTGTTGGAACTGTCATGTGAAATTTAAAAAACAAAGTGCTCATAATAGTAGTTCATAGTTTGATGGGCATCTGGTGCATGTGTAGACCCCATCAGTTTTCCAGTATGATCCTGGCAAGATACTATTTTCCAAAACTAAGGGCCAGCAAGCAGCCTGTGTCCTGATGTTGGCAAAACAATAATCCTTTGTATTCTCCTTCTGGATGATCTCAGCCACAGCCAAATCCAAGAATTGTTTCCTAAAGGCATCAGGTGGTCTCTGAGCTTAGACAAGCACCTCTTGTACCCATGAAGTTCTTTAATGAGTCAAACTTGTCACATTGTTATTGTTACCCCTCATTGTCAGGGCTGCAGCTCACTTTGCAGCCATTGGTATAAATATTGAGATCTCCCCACAGCCAGGAGTAGGCCTTGGGCCCATGTGTCTTTGCTTGCAAACTGTTGCCCTCACTTTGAAATTAAACTTCTGTTTGATTCTTGCCTCTTCTGTCTCTAGCTAGCTTTGTTTGGCTCTGGCCACTCACATGTTAGAGACCATTCTGGTCTGGTTGACAGTCCATACAAGCCTGATTCCTATTTCAATAATTTCTTATATAATACTCCCTTTTTTGTTCTTCTTTGCTAATTGAAATATTATTGATGTCTATTAAGATCATAAAAACAATAAAATAGGAACAATAAAAAAAATTGAAAAGACAGCAAGAAGTTCTGAAAGGGACATAAATAGAACAATTTTGTTACTACTAAGTTATATTTTATACAGACTTTCTGAAAAACAAATTATATGCAGGAAAAATTTACAGTTTCATATTGAATTTTCTTTTTTGTTCTACATTGAAATTCATATATTTGCTAATGGTTGCTAAGTTTATAATAAAAAAAAGAAAAAAATTTAAATGACTATAGAAAAAGATTCAGAGGAGAAAACCATTGTCTCAACGATAGGAGGGAGAAAGACCTCCTCCCTTCCATTCTATAGAGTGATGACAGACAGTAGTAAAATCCCAGAGGGCCATCTCATCAAGTTTTGAAGGCCTTGGTCTGCCTCAGCTTTGACTCCAAATCTAGACCCTAGAAGATAGAACCTTCCTGGACTTTGTTTTTGCTTAGAGACCTAGAACTGACAACTATACAACTATGTCCTTCATTCTTTCTGCAGAACATTCCATTTTCTGGACCTATCTATGGTGGACTCAAAAAAGGACATGAGATTGCTGTGAATGGGTTGGTCCCTCTTACCGGTGGGAATAGGTATTTGTTTCTTCTCTTTTACTCCTACATGTGAACCAGGTACCCATCAGCAGGTGCAGGTATGAGTAATGATTCCAGAATTGTCCCTGGCAATTGCTTTGACCTCTCAAGTTGTTCCACCAGACTTCAGAAGCTGACCAAGCTCATGGGTCAGAAAACTGTATAAAGATAAAAATCATATGGCAGTGATCCCCTGACTGGCCCTTCACAAGACTTGAGTTTATAGCTCTGATCTAAATGGGAACCACAACAGTTAAAAAATTGGATCAATCTCTGGACCTGATTTTATATGAGAGGTGACTGGTCAACATTCAGGGCATGGTCGCTAACCTGGATACAGTTGTTCAACTCAATTTAGCCAACTTGTCTGAAGTTCCTACTACATATAAGAACCAGGAATAGCAACTTTTTTTTTTCTGTGATGAGTGTTTCCCCTCAGGGAACCTACATTATAATGTGAGAGGAGTGCAAGAACTACATGCACACAGAGCTGAGTAAATACAACATAGGTTGTAATGAAAGGAGAGGAGAACTCTAGGAAAAAAAAAAGTCAATACTGGAAGAGGAGGGTATGGAGAAGAGGGTCATGAACTGAGGGAGAAAATCACTCTACTGAGTGTTATTATTATTTTTTTCTTCCTGAGGCAATTGGGGTTAAGTGACTTGCCTAGGGTCATACAGCCAGGAAGTGTTAAGTGTCTGAGATCACATTTGAACTCAGATCCTCCTGACTTCAGGGCTAGTGTTCTATCCACTGCGCAATCTAGCTGCCCCTCTACTGAGCCTTAGATAAAAAGATGAGAAATCTGAAAAGCAGAGTTGAAGCAGCAAGCACTCATTCTAAGCTAACCTTCAAGTAAATGCTCAGAAATGGGAAATAACATCTTAGTTTTATCAGACTTTGACCCTTGACCATGTAGGAATGGAAGGTGGTACATGAACCCCTCTGTTCAGTCATTTTTCTGTCATATTTGACCCTCTGTGTCCCATTTGGGCCTTTCTTGAGAAAGATACCGCAGAGATTTGCCGTTTCCTTCTCCAGTTCATTTGACAGATGAAAAAACTGAAACAAATGGCATTAAATCTTGTCAGGGTCACACAACTAGGAAGTGTCTGAGCCAGATTTAAACCCACAAAGGGCCCAGCACTCCACCCACTGCTAACCCCTTAGCCTCATTACCAGTCTACTAGTCTGTAAAAATCAAGGAGGGCAGATCTTATGTGATCTAAATTTTGTAGCTTCCCCAGAATCTAGCTTAATCAACATTAATGAATTGAATTTGTAGGTCACCCTAACATACTCAGCTAAACTAGGTATATGAATCCAGAACATTGCCAGGGAAAATAAAGTATGACATTAAATCAAAGAATATTTCTTGAATCTGACAAAGTGCTCATGTGAAAATAGAGTGACTTTGAGGCAAGATTGTGGGTACAAAGTAAAAAAATGTCTGGTTGGGAATCAGACCCCAAGGAAGTCATTTCTCTTCAGTGGCCTTCACTTCTCTCTTTGGGAAAATGAGGGTGTTGGATAAGATCAGGGCTTCTTCTTCATCTTCTTTTTTTTTTCCTGAGCATCTTTCCTTTTTTAAATTAAAGCTTTTTATTTTCAAAACATATGCATGGATAATTTTTCAACATTGACCCTTGCAGTCTTGTGTTCCAATTTTCCCCTCCTTCCCCCAACTTCTCCCCTAAGTAATCCAATACATGTTAAACATATATGTGAAGTCCAATATATGCATACATATTTATACAATTATCTTGCTGCACAAGAAAAATCAAATGAAAAAAGAAAAAATGGGAAAGAAAACAAAATATAAACAAGAACAAAGAGAGGAAAATGCTATGTGATCCCCACTCAGTTTCTGCAGTCCTCTCTCTGAGTATAGATGATTCTCTTCATTATAAGATCATTGGAACTGGCCTGAATCATCTCATTGTTGAAAAGAGCCAGGTCCCTTAGATTTGAAGATCAGGGCTTCTTAATCTAGATTCTAGCCTGTGAAACTAGATGGCAAAAAAAGCTCTTCCTTTCATTGTAATGAAGTGCATTTAAAAACATGGCTCTGAGGAGATCCAGGAACTTTACTAGGATGCCAGAGGAAACAGGATACTTAAAAGATTAAGAACTCTAGTACTAGGGAATATCTAAGGAGAGCACTGCACCTAGTTAGGAGACCTGGCTTCTAATCTAAGGTCTGCTACTTCTTCCCTGCTACTGGAGGAGATGCTCCATGAGGACAGGGACTTTATGTAGTCTAAACAGTAGCAGGGGGAAAGTAGCCTATGTTTTGAAAATAAAAAGCTTTACTTTAAAAAAGGAAAGATGTTTAAAAAAAAAAAGAAGCCCTGATCTTGTCCAACACCTTCATTTTCTCAAAGAGAGAAAAGGGGAATGATAGAGAAAGGAAAGAGTTAAGACTAAGGAGTAGTCTCTGGGCCTGGTGTCTGGGACCCAGCCATCATCAGAACATAGCCTCCACTAACTGCTCTTAATTTTTTGGCCCCTGAACTAGTTTTACTGTGAATTTTCAATGTGGATTTTCTGGAAACAATATCGCCTTTCAATTCAACCCTCGATTTGAAAAAGGTGGCTATGTAGTGTGCAATACAAAGAAACATGGTTCCTGGGTGGCATTTGCTTCTAAACCTTCGCCTGTATATGGGGGTTTGAGTCTTGTAGTTAGTGGGGGTTAGGTTGTGCTATTGTTGTTAGCTTGAATAGTACATTTTTGGGGTTGATTGTATTTTTGATTTATTTGGGAGGAATGTTGGTAGTATTTGGTTATACTGCTGCTATGGCTACTGAAGAGTATCCTGAAAGTTGAGTAGGTAATATGGTGGCTTTTAGTATATTGTTATTGAGTTTATTGATAGAGATGGTTTGATTAATAGTATCAGGGGAAGTAGAGGTGGTTACGGCTGTTGAATTGTTTGATTCGTTGGGTAGTTATTGTGTAGGCCAGGATTGGAATGGGGTATCTTTGTTATATGGTTGTGGGGGTTGAGCTATGGTATTGTTAGGTTGAATTTTATTTATTACTATTTTAGTAGTTTTGGAAGTTGTTCGAAGTTTTTAGTTATAGAATCAGGAGAATTAGTGTTATAGAGATTATGAAGGAAAGGAAATAGTATTTGATAAATCCTTTTTGAGTGGAAGTAAAAGCAGAAGATATGAAACTATGTAAGTTAGCTTGGCCTTTTGGCCCAGTTTTTTCATATCATCCTAAATCAATTAGTATGGTAGCGATGTGTTGACCTGTTTGTAGACTTGCTAGGGGTTTTAGTCGATGGAAAATGTGTGTGAAATAGCCTAGTATGTTTGAGAAGTTATGTGTGTGGATTAGAGGTGTGATTGGTATTTTGTTGGTTAATATATTTAATTCAATTGAAATTAGGATGCCTGCGATAGTTACTAGCATGGCCGAAATTTTTAATAGAGCTGGTATTGTTATAGGAATTATTGTAGTAGGAGGAATACTTGTTCTGAGGAAGAAGCCTGTAAAAATACTACCTAGAGCTAGTCGTATGATAGGGTTGGTTATATTTGGGTTATTCTCGGTTATTGGAGAGATGGGTAGGAATCGTGGTTCATTTAGTAAAGCAAAGTGAATTACTCGTATACTGTAAAAAGCTGTGAGTATAGTGGCAATAAGTGTTATGCATAGGGCTCAGGTATTTACATGTGATGTATTTATGGCTTCAATGATTGCATCTTTTGAGTAGAATCCAGCTAAAAATGGGGTTCCTATGAGGGCTAGACTACCTAGTATAATTGTGGAGGATGTGATTGGGAGAAGTATGAGTAGTCCTCCTATTTTACGGATATCTTGTTCATCATTGAGGCTATGAATAATGGAGCCAGAGCATAGAAATAGTATTGCTTTAAAGAAGGCATGTGTGCAGATGTGTAAGAATGCTAGGTATGGTTGGTTTAAGCCTAAAGCTACTATTATTAAGCCTAGTTGACTTGATGTAGAAAAAGCTACGATTTTTTTGATATCATTTTGGGTAATAGCGCAGATGGTTGTAAATAGGGTTGTAATTCCTCCTAGACATAGTATAATAGTTAAGGCTGTTTGGTTATTTTGTGTAGTGGGACTAAATCGGATTAGTAGAAAGATACCTGCAACAACTATAGTACTAGAGTGTAGTAATGCTGATACAGGAGTAGGGCCTTCTATGGCTGATGGTAGTCACGGATGCAAACCAAACTGGGCTGATTTTCCAGTTGCAGCAAGGATTAGTCCAAGGAGGGCTAGTGTATCAATATTTGTTATGAAGATATGTTGGATATCTCAGGAGTTATTGTTAATTATCAGGCATGCTATGGTTAGTATAAATCCAATGTCTCCAATTCGGTTGTACAGTACAGCTTGAAGGGCAGCGGTATTTGCGTCGGTCCGTCCAAATCATCATCCAATGAGTATAAATGATATAATACCTACACCTTCTCATCCAATGAATAGTTGAAATAGGTTGTTTGCAGATACAAGAATAATTATCGTAAATAAGAAAATAATTAAGTATTTGAAAAAACGGTGAATGTTTGGATCAGCATGTATATATCAAATTGAGAATTCTAGAATAGATCGTGTGACGTATAATGCAATTGGGATAAAGATGATGGAGAAATAATCTAGTTTAAAGCTTATTGATAGGTTAAATGCATTTATAGAAAATCATTGTCAATTTGTAACTGTAGATTCTTGTCCAGAGTAGATGAAGAGTGTTAATGGGATAAGACCAGTGAAGAAGGCTAGTTTAACTATAGTTTTACATAATAGTGGGAAGTTAATGGTTTTATGTGGTAGAAGAATATTATAGGCTAAAGGAAAAGTAAGTATAATGATGGCTAGTAGAAGAAAGGTATTTAATAAATAGTTAATTACTTTTATTTGAAATTGCACCAAAATTTTTGGTTCCTAAGATCAATGGATGACTATTATCCTTTAAAAGTGAGAAAGCCATGGGTGTTAATCAAGGGGTCAAGAGTTAGCAGTTCTTGTAACTTTCTCGGGTATATAAGGGGGTTTAAACTCCTAATTTTAGATTCACAATCTAATGTTTTTATTAAACTATATTTGCAGTATGTAATTCCGAGAATAAATTTGGGGCAGATGAAAATAATAAGTAAAGGTAGAAGATGTAAGGTTATTAGTATGTCTTCTCGGGTGAAGGTTGGTTTGATGGGATATATATGGTCAGTGAATTTACCTCGTTGAGAAGTAATCAATATATACAATGAATAGAGGGCTGTGATGACTGTGTTAGTACCTAGTAAAATAAGTGACAAGTTAGATCAGGAGAATGAGGTTATAATTACTAAAAGTTCTCCTAGAAGATTAATAGAAGGGGGCTGAGCTAGGTTGGCTAGACTTGCTAGTAGTCATCAGGCGCATATTAGTGGAAGGATTTTTTGTAGTCCTCGGGTGAGGATAAGGGTTCGGCTGTGAATGCGTTCGTAGTTTGTGTTGGCTAGACAGAAAAGTATTGAGGAGGTGAAACCGTGAGCGATTATTAGTGCAGTAGCTCCTATGAAGCCTATAGGAGATTATATGAGGGCTGAAATAATTACTAAGCCTATGTGGCTAACGGAAGAGTATGCAATAAGAGATTTAAGGTCTGTCTGTCGTAGGCAAATAGAGCTTGTTATAATTATGCCTCAAAGAGATAGAATTATAAATGGGTAACATAAAGTTGATGTAGATGGCTCTGTAAAAGCTGTGATTCGTATAATGCCGTAACCGCCTAGTTTTAGTAGAATGGCAGCTAATACTATAGAACCTGCGATGGGAGCTTCTACGTGTGCTTTAGGTAATCAAAGATGGAGGCCACAGAGTGGTATTTTTACTATAAATGCTATTATGCAGGCATATCATAGTAAAGAAGTTGATATAGAAGAGTCCAGGGTGGGTGATACTAATGTTATAGTAAGCATATGAAGGGAGCCTAGATTATTATGTAGGTAAAGTAATGCTACTAGAAGAGGAAGGGAGCCTACTAGAGTGTAGAAGAGGAAATATAGGCCTGCATTAAGTCGTTCATTTTGGCTACCTCAGCGTGTAATAATAATAAGGGTAGGAATTAGGGTAGTTTCGAATAAGATATAGAATATAATTAGTTCAGATGAGGTAAAAGCTATGATTAGGGAAAGTTGGAGGATAATAAGTGTAGTTAAGTAAATTTTTTTTCATATCAAAGGCTCATGAGCTAGGTGATTTTGACTAGCAATAATTATTAGTGGAAGAAGTCAGCATGATAGAATAAGTAGTGGGCCTGATAAGGAGTCTAAGGAGAAAGAATTATTGTAGTTGTAGCCCAAATCAGAGTTGTGATAGAATAAGGTTAAGCTTCAAATGCTAATAATAAAGCTGTGTGTAGTGGTATTAATTCATAGTCAGGATTTTTTGGAGTATCATGTTAGGGGGATAAGTATGAAGGTTGATGTGAGAATTTTTAGCATTGTAATAGGTTTAAATTTTGGATGTAATCGTTACCATGGGTTGTTGAGATTTTTACTAGCAGTGCAAGACCAACCCCTGCTTCACAAGCTGAGAAGACCAGTAGAATTAATGGTGTTATAGATATTGAGAATATATGGAAGTGGGTGATTAGTAGTGTTATAAGGATGAACAAGGACAATATTATCCCCTCTAAACATAGAAGGGTTGATATTAAGTGTGATCGATAGATTAAAACTCCTGTGAGAGCTAATATGAAGGCTACAATAAGGTTTATGTTAATAGAGAGCATAAGGTATTCATGGGTTAGAACCATGATTTATTGAGTTGAAATCAATTATCTTAATTAGATTAAAAACCTATTCAGTTCATTCAAGGCCTTTTTGAAACCACTCATATGGGAGACCTCCTGTGAGTAAAATGATAATGGAATATGATAGAATGAGTATAGTGCTGGTAGTAGGTAGTTGAATAGCTCAGGGTAGGGGTAGGAGAAGGGCGATTTCTAAATCAAACAATGGGAATGTAATAGGGACTAGGAAGAATTTTATTGAGAAAGGTAGACCAGCGGAGCCTAGGGGGTCAAATCCACATTCATAAGGGCTTGATTTTAAGGTATAAGTATAATTGTGGTAATCAAAAGGCAATTAGTACTACTATAGTTGCTAGAGTAGAGTTGATTAAAAGGGTTAATATTAGGTTAATTATTTTTCTCTGGTTTTACCCAGAACTTAATGATTGGAAATCAGTAGTACTAATTATACTAGAAAAATAGGAGCCTCATCAGTAGATGGAGATATATAGAAATAATCATACAACATCCACTAAGTGTCAATATCAAGCTGCAGCTTCAAATCCAAAGTGATGTGTAGATGTGAAATGATAGAAAAGTTGTCGGATAAGGCATAGAATTAAGAATAAAGAACCAATAATTACATGTAAACCATGAAAGCCAGTTGCTACAAAGAATGTTGATCCGTAAATCCCATCAGAGATAGTAAATGGGGCTTCCTAATATTCTGTAGCTTGTAAGATTGTGAAGTACAAGCCCAAAGCAATAGTAGTTGTTAAGGCGGTTACTTTCTATTAGGCTATGGTGTGCTCAGGTAATGGAGACGCCTGAAGCTAGAAGAATGGCTGTTTAATAATGGTACTTCTAGTGGATTAAGAGGATGAATTTCTACAGGAGGTCAGCAGCCTCCTAATTCTAGAGCTGGGGACAGGCTTGAGTGGTAGAAAGCTCAGAAAAAGCCTAGGAAAAAGAAAACTTCTGATGTAATGAAAAGGACTATGCCGTAGCGCAGGCCTTTTTGGACTACAGGGGTATGATGTCCTTGATAGGTTCCTTCCCATACAATATCTCGTCATCATTGATATATCGTTAGAAGTATCGTTGAAAGTCCTATAAATAGGAGTAGTGTAGAATGGAAATGGAATCATATAATTATTCCTGAGGTGAGGAGTAGCGCTGATATTGCTCCTGTCAGTGGTCAAGTGTGGGGGGGGGGGGGGTCCAGCTTATGGCGAGAGTGGGGTTAGGTTATCAGCCGGTGTATCCCATCAAGGGCTGACATAAAGGTCCCATAGGGAAGCAGCCGTCCTCCTGGGAATGGAGGCTGAGAGGTGTTGTCTTGGTTCCCCCTCCAGATGAAAAGTAGTTGTGGCTGGTCCCTGGGGTAAATGAAGGGGGTTAATAAGTGCATTAGGGCCTATGGGGATGTTTTCCCTGTGGAGGCTTGATAGAGAGCTCCCACTGCTGCCCAGGTGTCCTGGAGAGGCTGTAGGGACTTGAAAAGGAATCATTAGTAACATCCTAAGAGCTGTCCTGCCCCATGTGGGGAAGGATGGGGGTGGGGCATCAAATAGGCTCCTACCCAGGTCTCACCAGCTATCAACAGAGCTCAGAAATGTGCTCCTCAAGTGATCTGTTCATGCTTCTGCCTGACCCCAACCCTATGGTCCATAGGCACAGTGCAGGCGCCACTGGAACCCGAGGCCTGTTCCAGGGACTGAATAACATCAGAAACAAAGGCCGGGCCATTGTCAGACTCGAGGCAGAAGGGGAGTCTGAACTGGGGGAAAATTTCAGTCACAGAATTCTTGGCTACTCCCAAAGCGGGTTAGGGTTTTACAGGAAAGGCTTTGGGCCAACCTGAGAAGGTGCCAACAAAAAGCAAAAGAAAACAATGTCCTTGAAATTGGGTTTCCATGTCCGTGAAATCAACTTCCCAGTGTCCCCGGATGTTAGTCCTCAGGGTGCAGGGTGGGCACAGTGGGGGGATGGGCAGGGGTCACCTTGGTGCAGGTCAGGCTTTGTGGGCAGCAGTCTCAGGGAGGGATTCCATTCCAGGTGAGAAAAAGCAATGGCAAAGCCGATCACATAAGGGAGTCCCCCAAAATGAGTTAGAGAGAGCAGTTCTGAAACAAAGGATAGCTCAAGGCTTTTAAAAGAATCACAGGTCCTCTGGAGGGCCCCGCCAGCCCTGGCCATCAACCGGGCCAGGAGGATTTTGAGGCCTGTAGGAGAGTTGGTTTCCCATAGGTTTCATTGAACTCTCCCTTATCTGGAGTTGGCACATGTACAAGTAACTAGCTCTAAGGTATATCAGTCCTCCTGAACAGGAGTGGGGTTTGCAAACAGGGGAACTGAGGTCGAACAGTTCAGAGAAACTGAGGTAGAGCCATTAAGGGAACTGTGGCACAACAGTTAAAATCATTGAATTACTTTCCCCTACATACTTGGAAGGTCCCAGAACCATAATGCTGACCAACCTTATTTGAGGCAGATAAACAAAAATAGAAGTAGAAAAATGCCAGGACTTATGTGGCAAGGGCAAGTCTCTCCCTGACAACCCCAAAGGCTTCCTGGTGCCATATGACAGAGGGAGCACCATCTCAGCCAGAGAATCCTGTTTGAAATGGACAGGTCACTGTGAGTTAGGTGGTCTGCAATCATTTGTACATGACTCAGCCTCTACTTATATAGGGAGTAGCAGGGCTTGAGACAGTTGTGCTGCCCATTCAGAGGGACACCTCACTCCAGAGGAGCAGGGTGAGGCCTGGAGTAGCTCTACCTGCCCCCCGCCTAAGATACAGATCTCTGAGCAGAGCTATCAGAGCATGCACATTTAGAACATCAAGGTAGGCAAACTCTGGACTTTAGAGGACTGAAACATCGTTTGAGAAAGCTGAGATACCAGTTAAGAACCTGGGGTTACAGAACTGGAGACTGCCAAGGCTAATCAGGTGCCTGATTTCTGGTTGTTTCAAAAAAAATGCCAAACACTGAGTCTGCCAGGGCAACTCCAACAGGATAAGGGGTTTCAAAGTTAAAGCGTAACCAGCAGTCACATCCCAATAGGTTTAAGGAAGGAGTAAAAAACGAAAAAGAATTGTTTAAAGGACTTCTAATTCAATCTGAACTAGTGAGATAGGGGATGGGCAGAAGTACCTAGGGCAAAGTGAACAGGAAATTAGGGGTTCCCATTCTTCCTCTTTCTCCAATTCCCTATCTCTTCTTCCCTCCCTTTTTCTCTCAGGCAAATGGAATCGTCAAAAAAAATTAAAAAAGCAAGTAAATTGTCAAATAACTGTCCCACATATAAATTGCAAGAGTGAATTTCTATATATATCACAGTAGGATTTCCCAAAAATCATTCAGACATAACAGTAGGAGTTACACAATTTTAACAATTTCCATCCCAATCTTAAAACACAGTAATAAATGACCCATTCAGGGTTTACCAGTCATTCATCAACCATTGTCCATATTCCCATATCAGTCTATCAGGGACAGGGGGCGAAGCATCTCATCCAAAAACTGCTTCATTCTGATAAGGGGCGAAGACAGTCTGAGATAGAAAGACTGGTCCACAAGGACTGCTGCAAGATGTGGGGAGGCCAAAAGAGATCGGCCAGTAAAAAGAAACATGCTTGTCTCACAGAACAGCCAATCAGCTGTCAGCTGTAGTTCCAATAAAAACAGAAGTTAGGTTTTACACACCACTGTTAATTGTCCTTTCATCATTTAGAAACCTTTTAAAGCCTGAATATCTTCGAACACGAATGTCTAGTAACAGATAGATGACCAGGCTAAACCCTCATTTGCCTAAGTATTTAGGACACAATAATTACATATAACCACACTGGAAACAGCAAGGTATGACACAATTGAATTGCATTAACAAATTCTACTGACCATTGGCTCTTATTAGGCACAGGAGGAGAAAAAACCGCAGAAATGTGAGTATAACATAATATAAAAACTGATCCTTTAGCACATACAGGACACAGGATAAAAATAGTCTTAATCCAGTTATACTCCAGGTAATTGTCCCACTAACCATCAGAGGGTGGAGCTTTAAAACTCCCTATAAATATTAATTACAAGCCCAACAAATTTTACTTCCAATAACAAATTTCATTGAACAAAGTTTCAGATAGATCCCAAGCAGGTATTTACCATGATCTTATATTGATAACAGTAAGAAATTTGTCCCTGTAAGTTTGCAACTCATCTTTCAAATCTAAGTAGGCAGTGTCATAAGTCGAACATTATACAAATTATTTTGCTTTAAAATATCTAATACATTGAAAAATTCCAAATTACATATTGCCCATAACAGAAGCATTTTCAAAAGGACAAAGAAAAAAACTATTATTTTCAGAAGTCCTTTAAATGATGGTCATACAATCAATAAAATCAATTAAAGCTTATACAGAACATCCTATACAGAATATCCTAATACGACATGAAAGAATCTGAAAGATTCTTTATAACGTCAATTAAACTTTAAAAAATAACTTTACCAAATTATAGATTACATTTATGACTATATTCCTTAACCAAGGAAATCATTATGTATCCAAAAAAACCTGCAAAAAACAAAAAAGCAAAAACAAATGTAGGCTGTCTCTTTAAAACCACAGTTGCTCCTGTCAAACGGCTGATACTTGATAAAAAAGGCTAGAACACACTTAGTGGGGGGGGGGAGAAGTAGGGGGAAAGAAAGGTGAGCTAAATCTGCAGAAAAGATTCCCTCCTGTTCCCACTCAAGCTTCCCCACACAGAAATCCTTCCATTAAAACCCTTCATTTTTCTCTTCCTACTTAACTCTTCTCTTTCCCTCACCTACATACTATAAACAGATTTTAACAGCCCTTCTACTAGATGCTCCATTGCTAAAATAGCAGAAGCTGTGGGAGGCGGAGTTTGTGTTGAATCTTTACATTTGAAGACAAAAGCTCCTCTCCCATTTCTCTTACCTCCACCTCTTCTTTTTCCTCACTCCTAAAACCCTTCAACCTGCAACTTCTCCTACAAATCAGTCTTTCATAAATCACCATCATTCTCCTTTCCTTTTCCCTTCAGAAGTTTTAAAATTCACAATACAGTAAATAGCTAATAACTATAAAACCACATGTCCAGCAAACATAACCCATAATGTTAACAAATTACCCAATGTTTCAGAAGCAACTCAAATAGTATTTTTTAAAATAATTATAATTTTTTATTGACAGAACCCATGCCAACAAACTTCTAACTACAAAGGTTCAAGATCATGTTTCTCACTGTCCCATTTGGGGTGCTTTTCCACTTCAAATGAACAGACTAATCCTTCACTCTGTCCAATCTGGATCAGGTGACTGTCAACCAGTCGGAACCATTGCTTAGTTCTGAAGTCAAGCAGCTGACTTGCATAGGCAGGATTGAGATAAATTAGAGCAGGAAAGTCAGACCGTCCCTTCAGCTAAAATGATGGGTCAGTCACTTTGTTAAGTCTAACTGGTAGAGCCCATCAGAGCACAGGAGGTCAGGTCAGTTAGGATAGGGAGTGAATTGATCGGGACAATGAGAACAATGGCAAAGACAGCCCGCACAATTAAAATTGGGAGCCCAACTCTCAAGATAGTACAAATAATTAGACAATTGCTCATCAAGAACAGGGAGTTATTCAAGTAATTCATATCTAGGAGACTGTCAGATCACTTTAAAAAAGAATTCAGACAGCACAGTCAATTAGGGCAGTTTGAGGATTGAGAACAACCACCAGGACAGTTAAACAGGCTTATTTCATCAGTTAAATAAGTCAGGTCATTTAGAATAGGGAATTTGGTCAGTGTCTCTCATGACTGTTAGAATAATGGGTGAATGAATATTGTCAGCAACTGTTTAGTCAGCAACACTAGCAAGCCACACACAGGCACAGGCAAAAGCCTGTTTCCACCTGAGACGCTGAAAGGACAAGGGCTCAGTTGCCAAAAGAAAGGGAACTTGGATTCTCAGGGCCACCTCACCTCAATAGGTAATGTCAGACGCATTACCTCCTTTAAAGTCTCATTAGGGAAAAGCCTAAAACAACCAGAGATTGTCTTGAATGAAAGAGCAGTTTGAGAATGAGTTTCTTTGGTCCCTTCCTTCTCATTGCTATCCCCCTAGGTGGGAGAGTAAAGGGACACCTGCACCAGAAATCACAACTTTGATTTCTTACTGTTTAGAGAATCATATGAACTTATCCCCTGGGAGAAGAGATGTCTCCAATGCTAGATAAGGAGGCAGGGGAGAAGTAGAGGAATCCACTTCTAGGATTGTGGGGGAGGTGGATTTGGGCAAACAGAAAGGAGATATTGCAGCCCTTCCTAGAGCAGGGGCTTAATCTTTTTCTGTGTTTTCTGGACCTCTTCAGCAGTCTAGCGAAACCTCTGAATCCCTTCTCAAAATAACAGTCTTTAATATTTTTTTTATTTTGAGGCAATTGAGGGTTAAGTGACTTGCCCAGGGTCACACAGCTAGATGTATTAAAGGAACCTCAAGTCCTCCTAAATTAGGGGTCTATGCCATCTAGCTGCCCCTCAAAATAATAGTTGTTTTTTATTTTAGCTTAATTTATTTTATTTTTTTATAATTAAACTTTTTATTGACAGAACATATGCCTGGATAATTTTTTACAACATTATCCCTTGCACTCACTTTTGTTCTGACTTTTCCCTTTCCTCCCTCCACCCCCTCCCCTGATGGCAAGCAATCTTATACACGTTACATATGTTATAGTATATCCTAGATACAATATATGTGTGCAGAACCAAACAGTTCTCTTGTTACACAGGGAGAATTGGATTCAGAAGGTAAAAATAGCCTGGAAAGGAAAACAAAAATGCAAACAGTTTACACTCATTTCCCAGTGTTTTTTCTTTGGGTGTAGCTGCTTCTGTCCATCACTGATCAATTGGAACTGAGTTAGTGCTTCGCTTTGTCAAAGAAATCCACTTCCATCAGAATACATCCTCATATAGTATTGTTGTTAAAATGTATAATGATCTGGTTCTACTCATTTCACTCAGCATCAGTTCATGTAAGTCTCTCCAAGCCTCTCTGTATTCCTCCTGCTGGTCATTTCTTATAGAACAATAATATTCCATAATATTCATATACCACAATTTACCCAACCATTCTCCAATTGATGGGCATCCATTCATTTTGGTTTCTAGCCACTACAAACACGGCTGCCACAAATATTTTGGCACATATTGGCCCTTTCCCTTCTTTAGTATTTCTTTGGGATATAAGTCCAGTAGTAGCACTGCTGGATCAAAGGGTATGCACAGTTTGATAACTTTTGGGGCCTAATTCCAAATTGCTCTCCAGAATGGTTGGATTCATTCACAACTCCACCAACAATGCATCAGTGTCCCAGTTTTCCCACATCCCCTCCAACATTTATCATTATTTTTTCCTGTCATCTTAGCCAATTTGACAGGTGTGTAGTGGTATCTCAGAGTTTTCTTAATTTGCATTTCTATGATCAATAGTGATTTGGAATACTCTTTCACATGAGTGGAAATAGTTTCAATTTCATCATCTGAAAATTATCTGTTCATATCCTTTGACTATTTATCATCTGGAGAATGGCTTGATTTAGAGTCAATTCTCTCTTTATTTTGGAAATGAGGCCTTTATCAGAGCCTTTAACTGTAAAAATGTTTTCCCAGTTTGTTGCTTCCCTTCTAATTTGGTTTGCATTAGTTTTGTTTGTACAAAGAGTTTTTAATTTGATATAATTAAAATTTTCTATTTTGTAATCAATAATGATCTCTAGTTTGTCTTTAGTCAAAAATTCCTTCCTTTTCCACAAGTCTGAGAGGTAAACTAGCCTAGGTTCCTCTGATTTATTTATAATCTCATTCTTTATGTCTAAATCTTGGACTCATTTTGATCTTATCTTGGTGTACAGTGTTAAATGTGTATCCACAGTTATTTTGAATGGAATTTCTCTTTGTATCTCTTGCTGTTGGATTTTGTTTTTTGATGTGTAAAAATGTGGAGGATTTATGTGGATTTATTTTGTATCCTGCAACTTTGCTTAAAGTTATATATTATTTCCAATAGCTTTTTTAGTAGAATCTCTGGGGTTCTCTAAGTATACCTTCATATCCTCTGCAAAGAGTGGAAACTTGATTTCCTCATTACCTACTCTAATTCCTTTAATCTCTTTCTCAACTCTTATTGCCAAGGCTAGAGTTTCTAATACAATATTGAATAATAATGGTGATAGTGGGCAACCTTGTTTCACTCCTGATCTTACTGGGAAAGGTTCCAGTTTTTCCCCATTGCATATGATGCTTCCTGACGGTTTTAAATATATGCTCCTGACTATTTTAAGGAAAAGTCCATTTATTCCTATCCTCTCAAGTGTTTTTATTAGGAATGGATGTTGGATTTAATCAAATGCTTTTTCTGCATCTATTGAGATGATCATATGGTTTTTGTTAATTTGGTTATTGCTATAGTCAATTATGCTAATAGTTTTCCTAATATTGAACCAGCCCTGCATTCCTGCTATAAATCCTACTTGGTCATAGTGTATTATCCTGGGGATGATTTTCTATAATCTTTTTCGCTAATATTTTATTTAAGACTTTAGCATCAATATTCATTAAGGAGACTGGTCTATAATTTTCTTTCTCTGTTTTCAACCTACCTGGTTTAGGTATCAATACCATGCCTGTGTCATAAAAGGAATTTGGTAGGACTCCTTCAATCCATATTTTTTCAAATAGTTTATATAGCATTGGAGTTAATTGTTCTTTAAATGTTTGGTAGGATTCACATGTAAATACATCTGGTCCTGGGAATTTTTCTTAAGGAGTTGGTTAATAGCTTGTTCTATTTATTTTTATAAAATGGGACTGTTTAGTCTATTTACTTCTTCCTCTGTTAACCTGGGCAAGCTATATTTTTGAAGGTATTCTTCCATTTCATTTAAGTTATAGAATTTATTGGCATAAAGTTGGGCAAAATAACTCTTAATTATTGCTCTAATTCCTCCTCATTAGTGACGAGTTCTCCCTTTTCATTTTTAGGACTAACCATTTGATTTTCCTTTTTCCTTTTTCTAATCATATTTACTAAGGGTTTGTCTATTTTGTTGGTTTTTTCATAGAACCAACTCTTAGTTATATTAATTAATTCAATAGGTTTTTTTTTTTACTTTCAATTTTATTGATCTCTCCTTTTATTTTTAGAATTTCACATTTAGTGTTTGACTGTGGATTTTTAATTTGTTTCTTTTCTAGCATTTTTAGTTGCAAGCCCAATTTATTGACCTTCTCTTTCTCTATTTTATGCAAGTAGGCATCTAGAGATATGAAATTCCCCCTTAATACCGCTTTGGCTGCATCCCATACATTTTGGTATGACATGTCATTATTATCATTTTCTTGGGTGAAGTTATTAATTGTGTCTATGATTTGCTGTTTCACCCAATCATTCTTTAGTATGAGATTATTTAGTTTCCAATTATCTTTTGGTCTATTTTCCCCTGGCTTTTTATTGAATGTAATTTTCATTGCATCGTGGTCTGAAAAGGATGCATTTGCTATTTCTGCCTTACTGCTATTTTCTTTGTGGTTTGCTATTTTCTTCACCAGCTGATTTTACAGATGAGGAAACTGAGGCAAGGAGGATTATGTGACTTGCTGAGAATCATCGAGATAATAAGTGTCTGAGGCCAGATTTGAACTCAGGAAGATGAATCTTCTAACTTTAGACCTGGTGCTTTGTGCATTATGGCACCTCTAGTTGCCTTGCATAACAGTTAAAGTTGGTCTAAAAGTCAGGAAGATTATTTGACTCTATGACCCTCATCAAGCCACTTACTTATCTGCTTATATTTCTAGGCTACTATAAGACTTATCATTTGCAGAGAAGATGTTAATCTTCTGTTTTGGTAGAAGGGATTTCCTTACTCAAGTATTCCCTAAACTGGTGAAATCATAACATCCCTAATAACATGAATAAGTGTTGCAGAAAAATCAGGTCTTACTATTATTAAGAACTAGTATTATTAATAGCCAATAATTAACAAATATTATTATTAAGAACAAGATGGTTTCCTGAAAAATTATTTATTAATAGAATTGGAAGAAGAAAACCCGGTTTAGAATCCTGGCTTTGCTACTTATTCTCTGTATGACTGGGCAAATCATTGGTCCCCTTAAATTCTATCTATTTATTCTCTTTCCCTCTTTTTTTTCTCTATAATTTCCATTATTCTTTTACAGATTCCTTGAGCTCCTAATTTATCCTTAATTATCAGTAGCTCCTAGTCACTTCCTCTTTAAGTTTTTCCACCAGCTTTTCCTCTTCACCTTTTCTGGACTGTCTTTCTAATATTTAACAAGTCCTTGGATACCCTCGAGGCCCATTAACCCCCTGGATCCTGTTACAATACAGCCGGTCTCTAATTTATTTCATTAATGCCCCCCTCTTGCCCTGCTTTAAGGAAGTCTCAGATCCCTCAGCAATACACTTGTCCTCTAATTTTACTGTTTTGTTCATTCTAATTTAGTTCTAAAAGTGGAGTCTATCTGTTTTAAGAGAGTGGGACTGGAGAGGAAGGGAAGGGATGAATGGCCTTCAAGGAAAGCAGAGGAATAAGGGAAAGGTAAAACAAGAAGCTCACCATTTGGGAACATTGAAATTTGGGGTCCATGCACAGGAAAGAAAAACTCAAGAAACTGCTCTCAGTCCTTTCTTCCTGAATCAATGGTGGGACTGCCTAGGGTCCTTTCAAGTGTTTCAGACATCCCCATGTGATCCTCAGGAGAGTCTCATGAAGACTGTTACTTTGAAAGATCCCTTAGAATTTTTTTCTCTTCTTTGTATTTTCAATTTGGAAAAGAAGAAGGGGCAGAATGAAAGAGAAAAAGGAAGGGAAAAGAGAGAAAGAAAGAGAAGGAAAGAGAAGGATAGAAAGAAACAGGGTGAGGAAGAAAAGAAGAGGAAGGGAGGGAAAAAGAAAGAAAAGGAGAGAGAGAAGGGAGGAAGAGTATAAGGAAGGAAGGACAGGAGGTAGGAAGAAAGGAAGGAAAGGAGAAGAAGGGAGGGAAGGAGTGAGGAAGGACAGAAGGAAAGAGGAAGGAAGCATTTTTTTAAGTGTACACAAGTAAAACAGAAGAAAAGCCAGAAAGAATCACAGACAATTGAGACAACTTTGAAAGTTGAATGTTGAAATGAATGTATATTTGAAAAGAAAAGCAAGTTGCACACAATGGAGACTTTTGCAGTTCCAGTACAATCTTTTTTTCCCCTGTTGTCCTATGCATATGGAAATGCTTGTGTTATTTGCTGTTTAAAATTCAAAATGAAAAAAAAAAATTAGATGAGCTTCTTGACCCACTCTTGGTCCTTTTTCCTCCGCACGTTAAAATGTCATAATAAATGCACAAAAGAAGTCCCTGTTTGTAGAATATCATTCCTACCATGTGAGTCTCTTGCTTTTTTTTTTTTTTTAAAGAAGCAGACACAATAGATGATCTCTTTCAAATGAGAAATAGTAGTCCCTTCAATGAATCAGGAGGAATAAAAAAGAATAAAAAGAAGGTCTCTAGGGTAAAGAATTGTGGTTGGGTAGTCGGTGTTCTTCATTCATAAAGAGGAAATAACATCACTGTTAGAGTCCAGTTACAGTGTGTCCGACTGTGGCTGATCAGACCAACATGAGCTTAGAATGTTCTGTCACAGGTAGGGCATGTGAACATTTGGATTAGATTGTCTAGTTTTGTTCATCTCCTGTTTCTTTTGAACTACTTTATTTCTGTTTTGCTCATAGAACATAATATCTTCTCTGATAAGGGCATGCCATGCTGGGCAATCCTGTGCAGTGTGTCTCATGTCGTACAATCAATTCTAAAGTTCTTGAGACCTTGAGAGTGTCCTTGTATCACTTTTTCTGACCGCCACATTGGCACTTGCCCTCTGTAAATTCTCTATAAAAAACAGCCTTTTTGGCAAGTGTACATTTGACTTTTGAACAATGTGACTAGTCAGGGTAACATTTAAAAGTCAGTTCATTGACTCTAGAAAATAGACTTTTGAAGAGGAACCTAGGTTCTGAAGGGGTAGGATGAATATACATTGGACTAGGACAGTAAAAAACACAAAAGTGACAATCAGCCTGAGGGTACTTGGTCCGGCTGGCACAAAGTATACTAGGATTGAAGCTGTATTGATGAAATTCCTCTTGCTGTACATTAAGACAATAATCCTTAGCTCCTTTTTCTCTGTCTTTTCTTTTGGGCAAAGGAAAATCTGTTTACCCACCTTTGTTTTGAAATATTTACTTAAACATTTTTAACCAATAGCATTTGTCTAAGCAGTTTACTTATTAAGAATAAAGTTGGGGAGACAACTGAAAAAACAATCTCCCAGAAAAAGAGAAATTTAACACTTAGATGTTTTGCCAGAAGCACTTTTATCTGTCTGGGAGGCTGGAGCAAGTAAAAAAAGAGAACTATAAATCCCTTGACACTACTTCCTAGAGTGAAGAAGGGACACTTATGAGTTAGTAGAAGGTCAAAGGTAAATTGAATACTAAATAAAACAGAAATACTTCTGTTGTATGTACACATCCATAAATACTTTTAAATTAAATTAATGAAAAGTTCTTAGTTTGATGTACTGGATTTCCTTGGAATGAGGATCCTGTTTTTATATTTGTATTTGATTTTACAAGCTCTAGTAGATTTTACTTAGGGTTGTTCATTAAAGAACTGCAGATATTACTCTTTTTGGTGCTACAGATGTTTGATTTCAAGTCACTCTAAATCAATCACTTTTAACAACATTTGTGGAACTGAGTGCTGACCTAAAGCACACAGAGAGGAAGAGTTTAGGGAAGGAATTGTGAAAACTTATTTTAAAGTCCCTTTTTGGTCATTTTACAAGGTTTCTATATCAAATTTAATTTTTTCCAAACAATTCCACCACAGAAACTTGACATTCAGTGAAATACTACTATTAGTGAAAACTAGCTCTTAGATAGCTGAGATTTCCACTTCCACATCTCTCATGTTTTTCCTTTTCTCTACACTTGTATATATAATCACTATCCTTGTTCAGAGCCTCCTAATTGGTGGACCCATCATAAATTTCTCTTCTTTCTAATCCCTACCCTCAACACAGCTAATGAAGTGATATTTCTTTTTTTTTAATAATAGCTTTTTTATTTTCAAAATATATGCAAAGAAAATAATATATGTTAAACAATGCTATTTTCTCTACATATTTACACATTAATCATGCTGCACAAGAAAAATCATATCAAAAAGGGAAAAAAATAAGAAAAAAAGCAAAAAACAAAAAAAGTGAAAATACTATATTGTGATCCACATTCAGTCCCATGACTGAATCCCATGGTTCTCATTCTGGATGCAGATTGCTCTCTCCATCACAACTCTATTGGAATTGACCTGAATCATTGCTGAAAAGAGCTATGTCCATCAAAGTTGATCATCACATAATCTTCTTGTTGCTGTGCACAATGTTTTCTTGGTTCTACTCATGAACTAATATTTCTAAAGCATGTGTCAGACTATGTTCAATAAACTTTGTTCAGCAAGTTTCTATGTCTTTCTCATTGCTTCTAGAATAAAATAAAAACTAATCTGTTTTGGGAAAAAAAAACCTCTGAGCTCCCATTTTATTTATCAAATTGGCAAAGATGGGGGCAGAGCTAAGATAGGGAAGTGAAACCAGAAAGCTACTAGAACTTTCTCAGTTCCCTCAAAAACCACATGAAATCAAGCCTTTGAACAGAGTCTGGAACAAACTCTTCTCCAGCTCAAAATAAATTGGAAGGATTTCAAGAAAGGTCAGTCTCAGCAGGTGAAAGGGGTGCTCAGTACAGTAGATGATGTAGGAGAAAAGCAGTGAGAGGGTCTTAATCACAGTAAATCGGAAACTGAGACCCTCAATCCTGGCTCAATAGCAGAGCAGATCAATAAGATAACATCCAGTCCCAGTGCAGAAGACCAATCACTAGCCCAGGAAATCAAGCAACAAACAGCATTAGGTGGGGCTACCTTGCTGTGAGCAAGACACCAAACACAAGGGACCCCTGTGCTCAAAGTCAAGGTTCAAAGCTGCACAAGAAGCTTAGGGCAGAGCTCCCTGTACTCTAGGAGCAGGGAAAGAGAGAGAGAGAGAGAAAGAGAGAGAGAGAGAGAGAGAGAGAGAGAGAGAAAGAGAGGGAGGGAGGAGGAAGAAAAAGAAGGGAGAGAGTAAGGGAGGGAGAAAGAAAGAGAAAATTAGTAAGAAACAAAACTTTCATCATAAGAAGCTACTATGGTGACAGGTATGTGAAATATTTGAAATCTCAAAGGGTGATGTGAATTGGTCCCAAGCCCAAAGAACCTTTATGGAAGTGCTTATAAAGAGAGGTAGAATAAAAATTTGGTGGGGGGGTATGCAAGAGAGAGTTAGCAGTTTGGAAAAGGAACGACAAAGGGTAACTGAAAAAAAAAATTCCTTAAAAGACACAATGGCCAAATGCAAAAAAAAAAAAAATCAACTGAAGAAAACATTTTGAAAAGTAGAATTAATCAAATGTAAAAGAAGATACAAAAGCTAAGTGAAGAAAATTCTACATTAAAAACTAGAACCAAGAAAATGGAAGTTAACAACTATGGGTCATCAAAAATCAGTCAAACAAACTAAAAAGAATTAAAAAGTGGAAGAAAATGTAAAATGTTTCATTTTAAAAATAGCTGACCTGGTAAGCAGATCCAGGAGGGACAATTTAAAAATTATTGGTCTACCTGAAGGCCAGGACCAAAAAAAAGAGCCTGGATAGCATTCTTCAAGAGATCATCAAGGAAAACTACTCTGATATACTAAAACCAGAGGGCAAAATAATCATTGAAATTGACAGATATGACAATAAAAATTGCATCTTTTCCTGTGTAGATTTTTTCCTTCTTGGTGTACTGGTGGAAAAAAATTTTTAACTTGCTGTTAAGCTAGAACTGAGTATTCATCCAAAAGTCATAAGATCTCTCCTACTCTTTCTTGGGGGCTTTCAAGAGAGGAGGAAAAAGAATTGTTGTAAGCCTCTAAGTTCAAATCAAGTGTCAGATACTTATTAGCTATATGATCCTGGGCAAGGCATTTAACCATGTCTGTTTTAATCCACTGGAAAAGCAAAAGACAAAGCACTTCAGTATCTTTACCAAGAAAACCCTATGGACAATATGGTCTGTAGGATCATTTTGAGTCAAATAACTAAATGACTCAACTGACAACAAGAGAAAGGTAAGATGCCTTATCCCCTCATCTGGATTTTCATCTGACCTTATATCCCTCACCATCTCTGTCTTTTCTTTCCCTCCTGTATAAATTCTTAGGTAACGAAAAATAATGGACTCTGTTCCCAGCTTCAAAAAATCAGAATAGCCACTACCAGATGGAGGACCAGCAACAAGAATTATGAGTGGTGAATCTCTCTGTTGAATCTGTGCAAATAAAAGGACCAGGAAGACTCTTGTATGAACTCGCTGCTATGGCCTCTTCCTCTGTACCCACTGAGAGACTTATGGTAGTTTGTACTCAGTTGGAAGGGAGAGATTTCATCTGTTTTTGCCTTTTGTTTGCATACTCAGTAGCAGCTCAGCAGCCAATTAAATGGCTTTTTATCACCATAGATTAAGCCAAAATGGAAACCGGGAGAGAATGCCTACATATTCTTCAAACAGGGAGATGGGTCCCTCTGTTACCCAAAAGAACATTTCTAGAACCAATCTCTGTTTCCTCATGGATTGATTCCAAGGGGAGCATACTGGACATGCCCTAAAGACTAGGCTCTGATTGGCTAGTCCTCCAACACACACACACACACACACACACACATTCATACAAATACTCCTGCTGTATAAATAAAATATGTTGTTGTTTATCCTTTGTTTTCGGAGAGAACTAATGACATCATAGGTAGTATCTTAATTTACACATGAATTGGATTTAAATGAGGCACAGTTGCACAAAGTCACATAAATATCATATATAAATTATAGCTATGTAAACATGTATATATGTATGAGTATTATACACACATGTATATATACATATACATATGTGTGTGCAAATGCATAGTCACTGTATGTAATAAGAGAATGATGTGTTAATGTATGACTAAGTTGTTAATATTCTTATTACAAAGTATGACTTTCTCTGTGATGAGTTTGAAGGGGTAATTCCATGTTGGGTGGAAATTGTCTACACCCTTATTAACTTTCTGTGGCTAAGATTGTGTGGGAAGATAGAAATTCATTCAGTAGAGGATACACTATCTAGGAACTGGAGAATCGGTTTAAGGTCTTTTTGAGAGAGTTTACGGTGAAACTGAGAAAGTAAGAGACTCTCACCCTGCAGATGGACATATAATCAAACAGTCATTCAAACCCTGGAAGCTGTTTTAAAGACTGAGACCTCTGGCAACAGAAAAAGAATTAGTCATAGACTTGAGAGAAATAATTCAGGTAACCAAAAACTTCTCTACAGAGAAAGAGCATCCAGATGAGTAACTTGCCCAATAGAAAGAGTCAAAGAGCAATTTTAGGAAGACCCCATGAAGAGAGAAAGGCATTGAGGGCCTGAAGTATCAGATTCCTGAGCTGCCTCAGCTACATATGTTTTCTACATGTCTTACTATGATTAAACTTTAAATTGCTAATACTGTGTTTGTTGAAGGTTATGGCTCAAGCTTATACAGGAAAATTTTGTAGTTATACTACCTCAGTAAATGCCTTGGTTAAGAGCTAATGGTATTTGCTGGCTGATTTTTTGTGGAAACTTATCTGTGGGGGCTCATGATCTACAGTTTTAGAAGGGTGGTCTTATAAGGAGCATTTACCCTTTTGGAACCAGAAGTATGAGTGGAAATTGAGTATAATAGCAGGGAGAAGTACTACATATTCATTCCTACAAACATGAACATATGCACATATAACATGTATAAATGTATGATTACATACATATATATTTGTGTATGAGTTTTCTTTTTATTGATTTTTGGCTTGAATTAGATTACTTCTAAGGGCCTTTCTGGGGCCACTAGGTGGCACAGGGCCTGGAGTACAGAACCTCAGGGATTGGTGACATTTTCACAAAGCTGGTTAGCACATTAACATGTGACAACTCGATGTAATAAAAACTTTTAGAAAAACAATAAAACAATAAAAAGGAATAACACTGAGGCCCTTTTTGGGGGAACACCAAAGCTTTAACTTGTGGAATTTTATAATCATATAACTACTAAAAGGAGGTCTCACCTGACTCTTTTTTTTATACCTTTGTTCAGGAAAGGATGGGCCAGTGGAGGAAATAGCCACTTGGATGAAATCACAGATAACTTTTAAAGTATGGAAGCAAGATAACGCTGCGGATAAAGTACTGAATTCAAATCTTGCCTCAGACACTGGCTGGCAGTATAGATTTTGGCAAGTCACTTGGTCTATCTGTTCATTTTAATTTCTTCCATCACTTAATTTCTCTGGGCTTCAGTTTCCTTATCTATAAAATGACTTTTGGGGACTCTTCTAGCTCTGAATTTAGAATCCTATATTCAAGCTAAGTTCCAGAAAAAATCCTGGGACAGGACTGACCATATTCTTAGGCTCTGGCACATCCTTCTAAGATGAAGTGCACAGGTGATTGAAAACAAAATGATGTTACTTCAAGAATGTTTCTGTAGAATAAGCATATATATATATATGGAGAGGAATGGAAGAAGCATTCATCCTGTCCTTATTTTGTGTCAGGGTCTGTACTAAGTCTTTACAAAGGTTATTTCCTTTGAGCCTCACAACAATCCTGGAATGGTAGGTGTTGTAATTATCTTCATTTTATAATTGAGGAAATAGAGGCACACAGAAGTTAAATGACTTTCTCAGGATCACATATCCAGGAGTCAGGATTTGAATCTAGTCTCCTTGAATCTAGCCTCAGTGCTCTACTCACAGAATCACCTAGCTGTCTCTGGGCAAACACGGGACAAGCAGGATGACCCATATCCCATTGGAAATATGGCCACCTCTGTTGACCTTGGTTACAAGGTTCACAGAAGCAATCAGTCTTTTAGAACCTATCTTAATAGACACACCACGATTTGAGAAAAGGCACAGAATTGGAATCAGTGGCTCTTTTCATCTCTACTTCTTAGAATCCTTAACTTCCTTCAAGGCTCTGAAGCCTCCCTTGATCACTCTAATAGCCAGGCCCTCTTGGAGTTGCTTCTCTGTTTACTTACTGTGTGTATGATTGGTCTCTAAGGTCCTTTGTAACTGTTGAGGAGACAATGTGATTACTGATTTACAAGGTGTATCTGTTTCTGTGAAACTAATATTGCTTTATAACTCCCACCCCTCCTCCCCCCCAATCAGATATGTAATCTCCTTGGCTACTAATAGATATTTATAGCTTGTGTGATCACCAAAAAGGGTGGAGTCAAGCTATTTTCCTGAGAGAATATTGATTAAAGAGATATGAAAACACATTTCCCACAGAATCAATAACTCTGAGAATTAGAAGGAACTTCAATGGTTTTCTAGTCCAGCTCATACACAAAGGGAATACATAGCACAATATACCAGACCAGCAATTGGCTTTCCTCTATATGGAGATCACTAAGGAATGGAGAACCATGATTCTCTATATGATTGGGAGGGTGGGTAGAGTAGTGAGTAATGGGAAGGAGGGAGCCCTAAGTCTCTCCTACTTTCAACACACTCTCAGTCATCACTGGGATCAAAGGAGTCACTTTGGTTCTAGAGACAAAAATATCTTTTTGTCTAATGTCTAATGAAAAAATGCATTAAAGAAATGGCCAGAAATAATGTTTGTGGCAGCCCTCTTTGTAGTGACCAGAAACTGGAAACTGAGTGGATGCCCATCAATAAATTGTGGTATGTGAATATTATGGAATATTATTGTTCTGTAAGAAATGACCAGCAGGATGATTTCAGAAAGGCCAGGAGAAACTTACATGAACTGATGTTGAGCAAAATGAGCAGGACCAGGAGATCATTATATACTTCAACCACAATACTATATGATGATCAATTCTGATGGATGTGGCCCTCTTTAACAATGAGATGAACCAAATCAGTTCCAATAGAGCAGTAATGAACTGAAACAGCTACCCCCAGCGAAAGAACTCTGGGAGATAACTATGAACCACTACATAAAATTCCCAATACCTCTATTTTTGTCTACGTGCATTTTTAATTTCCTTCACAGGCTAATTGTACACTATTTCAAAGTCCAATTGATTTTGTACAGCAAAATAACTGTATGGACATGTATACGTAACTTATACTTTATTTAACATGTATTGGTCAACCTGCCATCTGGCAGAAGGGGTGGGGGGAAGGAGTGGAAAAGTTGGAACAAAAGGTTTTGAAATTGTCAATGCTGAAAAATTATCCATACATATATCTTATAAATAAAAACCCTGAAAAGCTAGGGTCTCTTAGGATCTGGCCACACCGACTCACAGTGTCTCAGCATGCTCTCAGAGTCTCAGAGCCCAGATGCAGCACAACCATTGCAGTCCTGCTAGTGCTTCACTGCTGCTCCCCCCTGCAGTCGGTAGAGGAAGCTCAGTAACACCATCCAGCCCACCCTCCCCCCTCCAAAAAAATAGATTGCATTTATTTTGGGGTTTGTTTTTTGTTTTTTTTTTTTGCTAATTTGTCTTCTTTGATTCTTCTGTGACAAAATGAGCAAACAATATAAATGGACCTTAACCATTGATAGCTTCTATATGGATATAGAGCAGACTTTAAACCCTGAGGAGACTAAAACAGACTGTCTCCAGATGAATGCCCAAAGGGGGATATCATCTGGTACTTAACACAAAAGACTCTCATAGAAGAAATTAAAAAAGGCTCTCACAAGAGAGCTAGAAGAAAAATGGGAAAAGGAAAGGGAAGCTTGGCAAGAGAGTCTGGATAAGTCATCCCACTCATTTAAAGATAGAGTGGATAAAGAAATCAAATCCTTGAAAATCAGAATTAGTGAACTGGAAAAAGAAAATATCTCTCTAAAAAATTGGCAAAATGGAAAAAAATTCCATAGAACAAAACAATTCACTTAAAAACTCAATTGGACAATTAGGAAAAGATATTTAAAAAGCGAGTGAAGAAAATACTTCATTGAAAATCAGAATCGAACAAATGGAATTGAATGGCTCGAGGAGACACCAAGAATCAGTCAAGCAAAATAAAAAAAATGAAACAATGGAATAAAATGTCAAATACCTTCTTGGGAAAACAACAGATCTGGAAAATAGATCTAGGAGAGAAAATCTGAGAATTATTGGACTCCCTAAAAAATATGATGAAAAAAAGAGCCTGGACACTATCTTCCAGGAAATTATCAAAGAGAACTACCCAGAAGTTATAGAAACAGAGAGTAAAATAGAAATTGAAAGAATTCATCAATCATGTACTGAAAGGGATCCTAAAATGAAAACACCAAGAAGTATAATGTCTAAATTCCAGAACTATCAGACAAAGGAAAAAATACTGCAAGCTGCTAGAAAAAATCAATTCAAATATAGAGGAGCCACAATAAGGATTACCCAGGATCTAGCAGTGTCCACATTATAGGATCAAAGGGCCTGGAATATGATATTCTGAAAGGCTAAGGAACTTGGTATGCAGCCAAAAATAACTTATCCAGCCAAAATGAGCATTGTTTTCCGGGGAAGAAGATAGACATTTAATGAAATAAGTGAATTTCACCTCTTTTTGATGAAAAAACCAGAACTAAACAAAAAGTTTGATGTACAAATATAGAACTCAAGAGTAAAGGTAAAAAGAAATCTTGGGGGACTATATTTTTGCTATAAAGTGATACAAAGAACACATGAATACTTAGTTCTAGAAACTAGAAGTGGAAAGGAAATTGTACCCAGAAAAGGGTAAAGTGGGGGTACTACATGTCATAAAGAGGCAAAGGAAAACTATTATATCTGAGAGAAAGAATGGACGGGGATGAACATAGTGTGTATCTTACTGCCATCAGAATTGGATTAAAGAGAAAAATATTAGACATATTCAATTTATGGTGAAACTTCTCCCACCTCATTGAAAAGTGTGAGGGGAAAAGTGAAAAAGGAGAGTAAGCTAAGCAGAAGGGAATACATAAATTGAGGAAAAGGAGTAAGATAGGGGGAGGAACTCTAAGGTGGGAGGAGGGATATTAAAAAGGGAGGATGTAAGAAGCAAGTGGTGCTCACAAGTTTAATACTGGGGAGAGAGGGAGGGGGAAGGAAAGGAGAAAAACATAAACAGGGGTTAACAAGATGGCAAGTAATACAGAATTGGTAATTTTAACCATAAATGTGAATGGGGTAAACTCTCCCATAAAGAGGAAGCAGTTAGCAGAATGGATTAACAGCCAGAATCCTACAATATGTTGTTGACAGGAGACATACCTGAAGCAGAGTGATACATACAGAGTAAAGGTAAAAAGTTGGAGCAGAATCTACAATGCTTCAGGTGAAGTCAAAAAAGCAGGGGTAGCCATTCTGATCTCAGATCAAGCAAAAGCAAAAATTGATCTAATTAAAAGAGATGAGGAAGGGCACAATATTTTGCTAAAGGGTAGCATAGATAATGAAGCAATATCAATATTAAACATACATGCACCAAGTGGTGCAGCATTTAAATTCTTAAAAGAGAAATTAAGAGAGCTGCAAGAAGAAATAGACAGCAAAACTATAATAGTGGGAGATCTCAACCTTGCACTCTCAGAATTAGATAAATCAAACCACAAAATAAATAAGAAAGAAGTCAAAGAGGCAAATAGAATACTAGAAAAGTTAGATATGATAGACCTCTGGAGAAAACGAAATGGAGACAGAAAGGAGTACACTTTCTTTTCAGCAGTTCATGGAACCTATACAGAAATAGACCATATATTAGGACATAAAAACCTCAAATTCAAATGCAGTAAGGCAGAAATAGTAAATGCATCCTTTTCAGACCATGATGCAATAAAAATTACATTCAACAAAAAGGCAGGGGAAAGTAGACCAAAAAATAATTGGAAACTAAATAACCTCATACTAAAGAATGATTGGGTGAAACAGCAAATCATAAACATAATTAATAACTTCACCCAAGAAAATGACAATAATGAGATGTCATACCAAAATGTATGGGATGTAGCCAAAGTGGTAATAAGGAGAAATTTTATATCTCTAGAGGCCTACTTGCATAAAATAGAGAAAGAGAAGGTCAATAAATTGGGTTTGCAACTAAAAATGCTAGAAAAGGAACAAATTAAAACTCCACAGTCAAACACTAAATGTGAAATTCTAAAAATAAAAGGAGAGATCAATAAAATTGAAAGTAAAAAAAAAACTATTGAATTAATTAATAAAACTAAGAGTTGGTTCTATGAAAAAACCAACAAAATAGACAAACCCTTAGTAAATATGATTAGAAAAAGGAAAAAGGAAAATCAAATGGTTAGTCCTAAAAATGAAAAGGGAGAACTCGTCACTAATGAAGAGGAATTAGATCAATAATTAAGAGTTATTTTGCCCAACTTTATGCCAATAAATTCTATAACTTAAATGACATGGAAGAATACCTTCAAAAATATAGCTTACTCAGATTAACAGAGGAAGAAGTAAATAGACTAAACAGTCCCATTTTAGAAAAATAAATAAAACAAGCTATTAACCAACTCCCTAAGAAAAAAATCCCCAGGACCAGATGGATTTACATGTGAATCCTACCAAACATTTAAAGAACAATTAACTCCAGTGCTATTATTTGAAAAAATAGGGATTGAAGGAGTCCTACCAAATTCCTTTTATGACACAGGCATGGTACTGATACCTAAACCAGGTAGGTTGAAAACAGAGAAAGAAAATTATAGACCAATCTCCCTAATGAATATTGATGCTAAAATCTTAAATAAAATATTAGCGAAAAAGATTATAGAAAATCATCCCCAGGATAATACACTATGACCAAGTAGGATTTATAGCAGGAATGCAGGGCTGGTTCAATATTAGGAAAACTATTAGCATAATTGACTATAGCAATAACCAAATTAACAAAAACCATATGATCATCTCAATAGATGCAGAAAAAGCATTTGATTAAATCCAACATCCATTCCTAATAAAAACACTTGAGAGGATAGGAATAAATGGACTTTTCCTTAAAATAGTCAGGAGCATATATTTAAAACCGTCAGGAAGTATCATATGCAATGGGGAAAAACTGGAACCTTTCCCAGTAAGATCAGGAGTGAAACAAGGTTGCCCACTATCACCATTATTATTCAATATTGTATTAGAAACTCTAGCCTTGGCAATAAGAGTTGAGAAAGAGATTAAAGGAATTAGAGTAGGTAATGAGGAAATCAAGTTTCCACTCTTTGCAGAGGATATGAAGGTATACTTAGAGAACCCCAGAGATTCTACTAAAAAAGCTATTAGAAATAATACACAACTCAAGCAAAATTGCGGGATACAAAATAAATCCACATCAATCCTCAGCATTTTTATACATCACCAATAAAATCCAACAGCAAGAGATACAAAGAGAAATTCCATTCAAAGTAATTGTCGATAGCATAAAATATTTGGGAATCTATCTACCAAAATAAAGTCAGGAATTATATGAGCAAAATTACAAATCACTTTCCACACAAATAAAGTCAGATTTGAATAATTGGAAAAATATTAAGTGTTCTTGGATAGGCCGAGCAAATATAATTAAGATGACAATACTCCCTAAACTAATCTATTTACTTAGTGCTATACCAATCAGACTCCCAAGAAACTATTTTAATGACCTAGAAAAAATAACAACAAAATTCATATGGAAGAACAAAAGGTCGAGAATTTCAAGGGAATTAATGAAAAAAAAATAAAATGAAGGTAGTCTAGCTGTACTTGATCTAAAACTATATTATAAAATAGCAGTCTCCAAAACCATTTGATATTGGCTAAGAAATAGATCAGTTGATCAGTGGAATGGGTTAGGTTCACAAGACAAATAGTCAATAACTATAGCAATCTAGTGTTTCACAAACCCAAAGATCCCAACTTTTGGGATAAGAATTCATTATTTGACAAAAACTGTTGAAAAACTGGAAATTAATATGGCAGAAATTAGGCATGGACCCACTCTTTTTTTTTTTTTTTTTTTTTAATTTAATAGCCTTTTCTTTACAGGTTATATGTATGGGTAACTATACAGCATTAACAATTGCCAAACCTTCCCAGGCAATCTTCTGAATCCAATTCTTCCTGTGCAACAAGAGAACTGTTCGGTTCTGCACACATATATTGTATCTAGGATATACTATAACATATTTAACATGTACAAGACTGCTTGCCCTTTAGAGGAGGGGGTGGAGGGAGGGAAGGAAAAGTCGGAACAGAAGTGAGTGGAAGGGATAATGTTGTAAAAAAAAAAAATTACCCAGGCATATGTTCCGTCAATTTGAAGTTACAATTTTTTTTTTAAAGGGCAACTTCCAAATTTTTGAAGCCACGACCACTGTTCCTTATTCTGAAAACTAACTCTGGGTACATCTACCAGGTAATGAATATTTGTCCTCCTAACTTCTATTTGGAAAGAGTAGTTCTTCACTATTTAGGGTCTCTGACAACAGCAGTTAGTTTTCATGAAAGAATTACATGGGTGAATTCAAGCCCTTAATGTTCAGTGGCATTATATTGTAAAAATTTTTATTATGTTTCAAGAATGAAGTATGGCTTCTCAGGCTTTTATTCTCAGTATCGTAATACTATTAAAATTATTGAGTCTCTGTCAAGAAAAAAGCTATTAAAAAAAATAAATAAATAGCCAGAGCTGAATTTGGACAGGTCCTTTGAAAGATGTTGGCAGTTCTGGCTATGCAGCCAATGAGAAAAAACTCCCCCAGCCACAATAGATCAACTGGAAACAGTTACAGGATGTCCATATGTTTACATCCCTCACATATTACCACGATTCTCCTGGAAACAGCTTCCTGGTGTTCTCCACATTAGCTGATGGAGTTTCCATATGAATCAGACTCCTCTTACACTTGCTTACACTTATTTCAGGTCATGTAAGTTTTCCTTTGCATTTCTGAATTCTTTGTTTTATTGTTTCTTATAACACATATTCTATCTCATTCACATACCATAAGTTGTTTAACCATTCCCCAATCAATGGACATCTATTTTGTAATTCTTTGCTACTACTATTGAAAATTCTGCTATATGTTGGTATATGTGAATTAATGAATAAATTGATGTATCAAAATGCTTTTAGGCACTATTCTAGGACAGAAATACAATGTGAGACAATCCATGTACTCAAAAAGTTTATATTCAAATGGGGAGACACCAATTGTCATTATTATTATCACTATAATAATAATTAGTAATACTAGTACTCATACTATTAGAAGTAATGAACATTTTTTCAGGTCTTTTAAAGTTTGTATAGAGATTCGTAAATATTATTTCACTTTATCCTCATAACAACCCTCAAGTAAACAAAAGGTACATAGTATTCTTTTTCACATTGTACAGATGATTGAGCAGAAGGACAATTGGACAGTGCATTGACTAGAGAACTAAGTCTGGGAAAATTTATTTTCTTGAGTGTAAATCCAACCTCAGATGCTTACAATTCTCTTTTTTGTAAAACGGATTGGAAAAAGAAATGGCAAATCATTCTATGATACAATGTGCACCAGGAATGGTAGATATGAAATAGAGTAGAAGAGCATATGAAAGATCAGTGGAACTCACAATTACCAGTAGAAAGGGAGCATCCCATGAGGCTGGGGAATGCCCTTAGCTAGCAAAGCTAACTGAATTCTGAAAGGGACTTAGCACCCTAAAAGAGTTCGCTATAAGAAGGAGAAGTGGGATCAGGGATATAGTGGAGGTATGAGAGATACCATGTGTTATAGGGGAGGGTTAAGAAGAAAGCCACAGAGTGCCTTGGCTGACTGACCCAAAGGAGGACAGTTATGAAACCATGCCATAAGTTGTTTTACAGGGAAAATTTAGCCTAAGAGACTTGACTTGACTTGGATTTTTGACTGGATTCCCTCCAGAGGGTGGGACCATAGAGCTAAACAGAATTCAATTATTAGAGACTTCTTCTGCCTGAGCTACAGAATAAAATTTGTTTTTTATCAGTTCTTCAGTTTCTCTTAGCCAACTACACCCTCCATTCCGGACTTTATCAGGACCAAAAAGATGATGCTCCCTGTTAAGAGGAAACTGCTGAGTCTGGCTTTGGGTGACTCTGAGAAAGTGTTTCCCTTTCAGCATTGAGATGGGTCACTTAAGCACCAAGCCAATGGGATTTTACTTTCTAAATTGAAAGAACTCAGACCTGAATCGGGAAGTGAGACCCCAAGTTATAGCAAGAGCTGAATTTGCATTTGGCTAGGACTAGCTACTTGTGATTTGTCTTGAGGCAGCTCCTTAGGAGGCCCTAGGAGATATTGGACTTTTGCAGCTTGACCCATATTCCATTATTTGAGGTTAAAAATAGAAATGATTTAAGAGTAAGGAGGGCAGGAGATCTGAAACAAATACTCTTGATACCTTGGGCATCCATGTTGAACATTTACTCTGGGAGTAGCAAAACTGGCTGGAAGCCTTCTGAAGGAAGTTTCTCTGGGCAGTGATACCTGAAGATGTCTCTACTGGCTTCCCACCTTCCTACAAGTGGGCCTGAGAATGTTAACTCTCATTCAGTAAACACTAAGCACATCTTTACTATACTTACAGAGATGTGTGGAGTATTCAGGGAGGACCAGCATCTCTGGTGGGAGGGCTACCAAGCCCTTTTTTCGGGACTGCTCATCCACCTTTGGGGAACACCTTCACTGAATTCTCACCTAGCTCTAAGAAACTGGAGCAAGTTCACTGGCCACATCCCCATAAAACGGTCTGGACAACAAGCCAAACCAGGTGGAAGGTAATCAATGGGTCTCAAACCCTCTAAGAGTTAGGGATGTCGACCCCAAGTACACGAAGACTTTTCCTGGTAGAATTGGCAGTTTATTCCAATGACCATGGACATCAGTGGTCAGTTCTCTGGAGCATTTAGAGCTTTGTTAGACCCTGGATCCCAAACCCTTACTAATTTTTATCCTGCCACTGGACTTTGATGACTGGAACAGTGAGGCTGACAATTTTGTACAACTCTGTCTCATTTAACAACAGTTCATGAGTGGACCAAGACATCCCTCCCAAATAAATGTCACTGGTCCTCTTTCAGGATGAAAGATGAACAATAACTGTGCTCAAAGCATTGTGAGAGGATGAGAGGTCTTAGGACCCTAGCTGACTTTCAGAAGCCACTTAGTCCAACTACCTCATTTTACAGAGGAGGCAACTGAGGAACCAATCTTAAGTATCTTGCTGAATCCTCATAGATGAGATTTGAGTCCGGGTTCCAAGGTCTTTTTGTGCTCTTTCTATAAATATACTATGAGTATGTTAAGTTGAATGGGATAAAAGTAGAGGCACTCTTTGAGTTGGATAAACAGTAGAAATGACATTGGGGTATAGCAGAAGGCAGACAGGACCAGGTGAGAAGTTTGAATGCTGTGCCACTGGAGAAATGTCTGAATCTTTATCCTAGAGAAGATTTGGGGGTTGAAGAACTGTTGTATGATCATAGAGTTATTTGCTTGCTGTGTTTGACGCTGGATATGTTAGGGGTCATAGCCACTCCCCCCTTCCTTGCCATTAGGACTGGAAATTGAGTTTTATATGCCATTGTGACACAATGAAGGATAGAAAAGAAAAACAACATCCAGGTGCCCATCAGGTACTCTGACTCCTTCCTTGTCCAAAACCTGGGAATAGAATTATGTTATCTCACCTCCTGCCCAAAAGCCTAAGTTATGCCCTGATTATAGTCCCACTATCCAAGAATAGTCCCCCTCCTTTGTCTGACAGGGTCTGAATCACAATCCCCAAAGCTGTAAATACCAAGTTAACTCCCTTTCCCTACTCTTTCTCTATGAAGTAAAGATAACAACTGCTACAAAATGTTAGACTAATTGCATTCTCAGCTTCTGTATCCTGCTTGCAAACCCTAGTTAGCTAAAACCCTATATAAGTTCCCTGCCTCAGTTCCTCTGGGCTGAAATGCTTTGGACAAGAGTCCCATTTTGGTTGGCTAGCCTAAACTCTCCACATTAAAAGATTAAGAACCAATCTCTGTCTTGCCTCAGTTTCTCTGGTATTACAATAGCATCTATTGAGCCACAATTTAAAGAAAGAAAGGAAGGGAATCCTATATAAAGCAGAGAGAGTGGTGGGGGAGTACATTATCAGGCATGAAGTAGGGTCAGTGCAAAGCCATGTCCACAGAAATGGAGTGTCATGTGTTAGAAAGAGAGAAGAGGCCAGTTTGGTTGGACTGGAGAGTGCATGGCTGATCAGGAGGAAAGCATAAGGAAGGGGGGATGGCTATGACCCCCAACATATCTAGCACCCAACAGTATCATGGACCCTTAGTCTGGTGAGATCTATGAGCCCTTTCTTAATATAATGGTTTTAAATGCACAAAACAAAATACACATCATTACAAAGGAAACCGATTATCTATCTATCTATCTATCTATCTATCTATCTATCTATCTATCTATCTATCTGCTTTCCTAGAGGGTGTATGTAGGTGTTGCAGTGGATAAGGCACCCACCCTGGAGTCAGGAAGAAGTTCTGAATTCAAATGTGGTCTCAGACACTCAATAACTATGTGATCCTGGGCAAATCACTTGGATTCTATTTACCTTAATCCATTGATTGGAAAGGAAATGGCAAACTACTCCAGAATCTTTACCAAGAAAACCCCATGGACAGTATGGTCTATATGCAGGGGTCCTCAAACTACGGCCCGTGGGCCAGATGAGGCAGCTGAGGACGATTATCCCCCTCACCCAGTGCTATGAAGTTTCTTTATTTAAAGGCCCACAAAACAAAGGTTTTGTTTTTTACTATAGTCCGGCCCTCCAGCAGTCTGAGGGAGAGTGAACTGGCCCCCTATTTAAAAAGTTTGAGGACCCCTGCTAGGATCACAAAGAGTTGGAAAGGACTTAACAATAACATTCCCAGTGTGGCTATCATAGCTCTTTGTACAGTGTAGGATATCAAATAAAAATGGTCACATTCTCTTTGTTGAGGTTCAAAAAGGACCCCAAAAGTTTGGTGTTAGCAGACTGGTGTTGTGTGGTATCTCAAAAGAATTTGCAGGCTTGAATCCATGTGCAAGTGAAGGGGCAAAGTCTATTGTGTTTGTAATGCCAATTGAAGGGGACTAAGTTCTAAAAGAATTTAGCAAAGAACCAGGAACAAGGAGACAAATTTTGTCACTTAATGTCACCGAAATGCTAATTTTATGGCCCAGGGATAGAACTGGGGGAAGAGTGGCTAGCAGATTATATATCTGACCCGTCAGCAATATTTGTAGCACTTTTCTAAGGCCAGAAGATCTTAGAATCTGGACAGACAGATTGTTAGAACAATAGCACTCTAAGGTCAGAGGGCCTCAGGATCCCTAATATATCTTCCCTAAAGTCTAAGGGAAGAAATAGTATTATATTCCCAGGCCAGAAGAGTTTTACAATCATTGATGGACAGATTGTTAGAACAAGAGGACTCTAAGGTGGGGAGGGGACCTCAAAAGCAAAAAGACTTTACAATCATTGACAGTGGGGGAGGAAGCCTTCTTACTGCTCTTTCTCCTAGAAGCTATAATTCATCATCTTCACAAATCACTGAAAAAGTGAGCCACTCCCACAGCGGTTACAGAGAAAAAGAAAATAATTGGTGGGGGATGGAGATAAGCAAGGGAGGGAACAGCTCACAAAGGCAAAACTCAATATATGGTCACCACCATATTAATGTCTTTCCTTTGTCTGGAGAGTCCCATCCATTTCTCTATTAGGATTCATTATCATTTATAAAGGGTCAGAAATTTGAAATAAAAATAGTCAGGAGTTGAGTGAGCTAGACTTAGAGAAAGTCTAGTAACTAGGTTTATTCTTGTACCTCCCAAAGGAAATGGAAATCTTCACCTCCTGACCTAATCCCCTTGACACCTCTCAGTCCAGATATTTTTAGTTCCAGGAAGCAGTGACTACAAGTGAGATTTTAGCAGCTCTCAAGGGATTGATAGCTCTTAACCTTGCTTCTTATCATGGACTTTGACCTTGAAAATAGAGTCAGGCTCACTACCATCTAAAGTGGATGAGGAGTGGGAAAGTGACCCAGTGATCCAGCCTGGGTACTGAAATGGGGAGGAGGCTGGGTTTCTTTCCCCTATTGGTTATGGAAGCCAGATTGCATAACACTACTGGCAGAAACACATATGGTGTTTAAAAAGAAAGAGGAGGAAACAGCTGAGTTGTCGCTTCCTTCATGAATCTTTTTTGATCTCCCTGGTTATTAGTGATCTTCCCATTGTCCCCAGATAAATAAAAGTATTTATTTCTCTGTAGATGATAGATAGTGGAAAAATATGACCTCATAACCAAGAATATCTGAGTTCAAGAATAATTTGTTATTCAGTGTTTTCAATTGTATCTGACTTCATGATCCCATTTGGGGTTTCTTGGCAAAAAAAAAAAAAAAAAAAAAAATATATATATATATATATATTAGCTGCTTCTTTCTTCAGTTCATTTTACAGATGAGGAAATTGAAGCAAATAGGGTTAAATGAGTTGCCCACAATTGTAAGTTTTTTCTGACTCCTAGCCTAGAGCCCTCTCCATTTCACCACCTGGTGGTCCCTTTCAGGCTCATACAAACTAATTTTGTGATTTTGGACAAGTCATTTAACCTTTCAACATCCTCAATCTCTCTAAGAGAGGTATCTCTCAGATTACAAATTGCCGAAAAGGCATTGATAGAGGGAGTTTCTTCATAGAGATGGGAAGTATCTTTAAAATTTCTCATTTTGTTGAAGGTCCTCATAGAAGATGTTTCTCACAGACTTCCTTCAAATTCTCCCCATTTCTACAAACCTCCAACCAAGGAGGTGGCTTTGTTCGATCACTGATAGAATATTACCTTAACCTTCCTAAGACTCTCTTCCCCCTTCCTATTTCACACGTACAATATCCAAATTTTGTGCCTGAAATGTTCTCCCTCTCCATCCTGCTCCTTAGTTTCCTCAACTTCCTTTGAGGCATCTCAGATCCCCACTTTTGTCTGAAACCTCCTCCAGCTTCTCAGCTGCTTAGAGTTTTCCTTTTTGAAATCATTTTTGTTGTTGCTTGGTCATATCATATTCAGCCATTTGGATGGAATACAGCTTCTAGGGGAGACAGCAATAATTTTAAGGTCCTCTGACCTGAGAGTGCTTCTGTTTTAACAATCTGTCAGTGATTCTAAATCTTCTGGCTTTGGAATCTGTGATCCTGAGGCCCTCTGATCTAAGAATGCTATTGTTCTGTCAATGATTTTAAGTCTTCTGGCCTAGAAATATAATATTTCTTCCCTTAAACTTTAACAAAAGATATATTAATGATCCTGAGACTCTCTTATTGTTCTGACAATCTTGTTCATCAGTGATTCCAAAGTCTTCTGGCTTTAGGATAGTCCTAGGTCGATGATAACGAAATTTCTGAGACCACTCCTCAGTTCTACCTCTAGGCCATAAAATGAGCATATCAGTGCCAAGAAGAACTGGATAAAGATGTCTCCTTTTTCCAGGTTCCTTCTTTAAAATCTTTGGACTTTAGGCCTGCTTCAATTGGTGTTGCAATTATAATAAACTTTGCCCCTTGTCTTGGATATGGGTTCAAGCTTGCAAATTCTTTTGAGACACCTCTGCAATCCCCGAGGAACTGACATTTTAATATATCAAGTGCCCTTTCTTCCATGAAGCCTTCCAGGAGTTCCTTGCAGGCAAAGGGGAGAGTGCTGGTTCTGGAATTAATCAGAGGATCCTGCCTGACTCATTGAGTGGGTGACTTTTTGAGCAAACAAGAGTCAGACTTGATGGCTTGTGGAGCCTTTCCAAGTCTAAATGTATGTTTTTTCCAACTCCTTTCTCCTTTAATGAACTCTCTTGGGTAATTTCAGTTTCTCTAAAACCTCCACTTCCTCATCGCCAAATTGTTTTTATATATGCATGCATTAGCTTCCTCTCTCCATCAAACTGCAGCTTCCTTAAGTGCAATGAACATAATTTATATTTCTTCTGAATCTCCATTTAGAACAGGACTGGACCCATAGCAGGTGCTCAGTAATAGAAACCTGTGAGGTGAGTGAGCAGTGAAATCAGCAAAGTCTACACAAACGTCACTCCCTTCTCTCTGTCCACACTGGCTCCTGTTACTGCTTCCTGTCTACACTTCCCCTTTCTGCCAGGTACACGTCTCACAGGCTTTTTCATTTCTCTCCCAATCTCTCCCTCCAAACTAGGGATGCACTTTTAGAGGGGTCTAACCCTTTTTGTATAATCTCAGTAGCACAGAAGCAAGGGAACTCGGCACCTGGCTACGCTCTTGCTCAGTTAAAGGGCAAAGATGTCAGATGGCAATCTGGCACCATACTTATCCCATCCATACTTATCCACATCCATAACTGAATCTGTTCTAAAAAATGGCTTAATCCTGTTTGGGTGCTACTTGCCCATCCCCCCCAACAGCTACTTATGCCTCTGCACTTGTAACCCTAGCTTTTGAAAGTGAAACAAGAGGACATAAGACAGTATGATAATTTTTATTGGTGTGTTTGGAAAGGAATTATCAAATGACCATCCCACATACAAATCATACCCCTATGCATATACATAAGACTAAAAGTCCCTCAAACATAACAGCAATAGTTACACAAGTTTAACAATTTCCATTCCAAGTCTTAAACACAGCACAGTAATACAGTGAAAATTTTAACAAGTCAACCACTTTCCCACTCCCCCCCATCAGTCCAAATTACATCAGGAAAAGTGGGCGCAGGCAATGGCTGTCATTTGCTTCTTCAAGCTGGACAGGGACGATGCTAGAGATGATGTTCAGTCCGCGAGGGGGATGGGTCTGTAGTGTGGCGAGCCGACAAACAAAGGTTTGATCTAGGTCCCAGAAGCAAGTCAATATATCTGCAATTTGACCAAATCTAGAAATAAAAACAAATCTAACAAAGAAACGTTAGAACAGTCTTGAGATAGAAAGTCCACAAGGACTGCTACAAGATGTGGCCTCTCATTAGTTAAAAACCTTAAAAAAAACTTGAATATCCAAACACAATATCTGGTAATCAATAGATGACCAGACTAAATACTTATTTGCTCAAGTATTTAGGATATAGTGATTACACATAACCAGATTGGAAACAGCAAGGTATGACATAATTGAATTAACAATTTCTTATTGATCATTATAGAAATCAGTTACAGGAGGGAAAAAATGCAGTGCATATTAACTACAAACCCAAGATATTTAAAATGTCTGGAACAGTTTAGAGCAGGGAGAATAGAATTCCATGTGACTACCCTTCCCCCAATTCCACAAGGGTGGAGAGCGAAATCACTCCAGGTTAACTAAATGGCTCCTCTAGCTGAAGTAGCAGCAGTGGGGAGGGGGGCAAGTTTCTTTGTCTCCTTCTGGCCCCATGTGGCCATTATTCCCAATGGACTTCTCCTAAGCCCAACCTGGCCAGGGATGAAGCTTTCAGAAAAGTCCTTGTTACATACTTAAGGTAAAATTAGAGGCACATGACCTCTTTCAGGCAAGTTAACAGAACTTCTTTAACAAGGTATTGTTCCTTTAAGATCTTATACTTAAGGAAAACCAATTCATTTAAATTTGAATCACTTTTAAATTTAATCAAATGTTTTCACCGCTGGGTTCAGTATTAAATAACAATTAATTTGTCATTGTTTTAAATTTAAAGAGTTTAAGTTCAAAACAGACAAATTACATAAATTTCAAAAATCAATAGAACACAGAGACAATAGATGCCAATAACATACAAAATACAGAACACTGATACACTTAGACCTAAATTAAAACATTCATAGGAAAAATTAAAAAAAACAAATTTTTAAAAAATTTGTAGAAGCCCCGGGATGAAAAGCCGAGGGGCCGGATTATTTCTAACACAGGATGACCCAAATAGGGAAACTGAGTCCCATTTTTCAAATGTATATATTTCCCTGATGGAAAAGTGGAGGACCTCTAGAAAAAAGGAGGGGCCTTTGTCTCTGGAAAAGGGTTGAAGAAAAGAGTTTCCTGAAACATCTGTCCAGGAAAAGAGTTTTAGGGGGAGTGTCTAGATTGCAACAAGTCTTGTTTTCCAACCGACCTCCCTCAATTCTTTTTAGAGACAGAGGCACACTTCCCTAAAGTTTGCCAGAGCCCCAAGAGTCAAACAACGATGCAGTCTTATGACTGCAGTGTCCACCACAAGATAAGGAAAAAAGCTTTTACCTTGTCCAAAACCATCAACCCAGTAGCACCTCCCCGCCCAGTGGCCACTATCAACCAAGCAAATGGCAAAAAGGGACCCAAGTGACATCCGATCCGGTAATTCACTAATCAACCAAACCAACGACCCCAAGAAAAGGGACCCAAAAGTGACACCCCTGAATTAAAACAAACCCCGTCCCCAAGAAAAGGGCACCCAAAAGTGAACCTCCGAATTATAAACCTATTCCGGCAAAAGGGTTTTCACCTCAGGTAAGGGAAATTTTCTTTTCCTGGGCTCTAAAAAAATCCGCCCGGGACCCTCCAAAAAAGTTAAAAACCCCAAAACAGAGGGAAACTCATTTAATTTATTTTTATTAAATTTGGGAGAAATTAATAAAAGAAACTAAACAAAAGGTTGGAACCATTTAATAGTTTATTAAATAAAAATATGGGACAATGGACCAGGGTGGGGATATCTCCAAAGGGTTAGACCTTACTAGACATAACCTTTATTAACATTAAAGGACTTCAAACCTTTGGGGTAGTATAGATGGAGACTGAATTTAAACATTAAAATGTCTTTAACATTTTACCAACTTTAAAGGGGCCCCATCCTTGGCGAAAAAATAGGACAAAGGAGGAACGTCCCCCTTTCCAAAATAAGCCCCAAGCTGGGAGGGAGACAACCAAACCCTCACCCCCAAATCAGGGACCTTTTTCCCCCTCCCCCCTCGTGACTAAAGCCTGACCATTGAAACCCATTGCATTTAAAAGTGGAGGGAAAAGGCTCAAACACAGCCCTCTTACATTTCGTTTTCCCCAGAACAAGTCAAAGAGGCACTGGCCTCCCGAGAAGGATGGGGCCCCCAGAATGGCCATTGTCTCCTTGGTCTTGGGGGGGAAAGGACACTTTTCTCGTTCCGAGTCCCTGCCGGAGCAGGGTTTAGTGATGAAAAAGATTAAAAATTTTGAGATGCAAAGGAAGGTTTGTCTTCGAAAGGACTGACAGGGGAGTTTCTTGAAAGAATCTCTCCAGGAAAGATTTTAGAGGCAGGGAATGTTAGATTTGGGAAGGTAAAACTTTTATTTTTAAACCTTCAGCCTCTCTCATATCTCTTAGAGACAGAGAACACCAAAGGTTTTGTCAAACCCGCAATTCCTCAAGAATTGTGCCAACAATTTCCCACCACGACCAAACCCTGGGGCGTTTCCCTAAGATTGGAAAGAAAAGTCTTTTACCTTGTCCAGAGTTCCAGATTGCCTGGTCAGAATAGAGGCCTTTTTTCACCTGAAAGTCAAATAGGGTGAGGCGGAACGCAGATATTCTCCCCACTACCTTTAGAGAGAGAGAAGAAAGAAAGAACGCAGATTCTTCCCAGAAGAATACTGCCTGAACAGCTCAAAACCCAGATTGTTCTGAGTGTCCCCAAAAGGTTGGGGTTCGGTTTGGTTGCCAAATTATCTAGCTTCCGGTGTTCGTTTCGTCAGGGAACCAAATGTTGAGGTATAGACCATGTGTTGAGGTCTAGATTTGGGGTACCTAAATGAAATTAGGGTTTAGTTAAGGGCTAGTGGCAGGTTGCGGGTACAGGGAGTCAAACAGAGCTCCCCTGCAACCCCTTTGGATTCGGCGCAAGGATACAGCGGTATATGAGGTCTAGTAAAGGCGCCGAATTCCCAATAAAAGCGTTTATTGGCCCAGAGAGCTAGATTGATAAAAGAGGTTTATTATTGAGTTTAGAAGTAGGAGATAGGTGAAGGTAGAGATAAGGAGGGCACTGGACAGAGGGTCCAGTGGACAGAGCGTCCTCACATGGCTACCATGTTTGGAATCTCTGCAAAGACGGGGTGTAGCCCCAAAGTTGGCTCAGATCCGGGTGGGGCTGGGACAGGTCCGGATCTTCTGTTGGAATTCAAAGGGACCAGGATTTGTGAGTCAAAGGGTAATTTACATTAACTGGGGGGGGGGGGGGTTGGGAATGAAAGATTGGAATCTTTCCCTCATCATTCTCAGTCTCTGGAAATGACCTTGTATCTATGAACATAAATATAGGAAATATTGGGTATATAGGTAGATCTTCTCTTGGGGTAGAATGGAAAGCATAATGCCCTTCTACAGAGATCTATCTCACCCAGCTTTCTCTGCTCATTTCCTTCTTCTCAACAAGGCCCTCCCCTTGAACAGCTGCCAGGTTAGTTTTCTATCAGTTTCTATTCCCCAAAGAATCCTCCCCTTTCGAAGCTTTTGGTTTAGTAAAGCAGCAGCAGCAGCAGCAGCAAGTATAGGAGCAGCAGGAGCAGCAATAAGAGCAGCAGCAACAGCAGCAGCAGCAGCAGCAGCAGCAGCAGCAGCATGTCTTTCACCCAGGCCCCCTACCACAATCCGGTGAGTCTGCTTGTGGTGGGCTCCACATAGAGGAAGTGGACTGTGACAGAGTGATATGGATTATTTCCATGCATCTATAAGGAGCCTGTACTGAGGACATACATCTGGGTGACTGGAGGAAATAGGGGAGAATGATTTACTTTAGAGAGAACGGGGGGGGGGGGGGGGGGGGGGGTGAATGGGAGCAGGCACCCTGCTCCACAGAGAATACAAAAAGGTTTGAAGTTCAGATGATCCAATCCCATGGCCCGTTTGGCCCAGAGGTCTTTCCTTAAGAGTGACCATGCTGTGACAAGGATGATTAAATATTCTTCAAGATGAAAAATCCTGGGGCAGTAGTGGAGTGTGTGTGGAGGAGGTAGCTATCTATTTCTAACCCAGAACTGTCTTTGAGTCCCTTTAGTTCTACCTTCCCAGCTCCTGGTCTCCAATGTGGATGACGCCATCTTCCCATGAAATATCCCCAAATCCTAGAAGAATCATAAACCAGGCCTGACAATTTAGAGCCTAAGACCCCTTAGTGGTCATGTATATCATAATGGGGTTGGACTAAACCAGTGATTTGCAAACTCTTTGGTCTCAGTACCCCTTTAGGTTCTTAAAAATGATTGAGGATCCCAAAGGGCTTCTGTTTAAGTAGGTTATAAATCTTGATATTTACCTTTTTAGAAATTAAAATGGATCAAATTAAAATTTTTTTAATTCACCAATTAATTAATTTAAAAAGGGAATAAAAATCTATTACCTGTTTCGTAGTATCTTTAAAAATGAAAATAATTATATTTTCCAAAACAAAAAAATGAGAAGTAAAACTATTTTTTGCATATTTTTGTAAATTCTTTTAATGTCTAGTTTAATAAAGGACAATTGTTTATTATGATACATTATTTTGGCTGAACTACATGAAGAAAAGTCTGCTTCACATAGATAAGTATTTCAAAAAGAGTGGAGCATTTTAAGAGAGTGAGAACATTAGTATTATTATAAAATCAATTTTGCTCTCAAAATCTTCCCCCCTCCACCAAAGGATTCAGGGAGTCTTGCCCTCCAGTTTCCCCCACCCAAGGGCGCTTTAAGAACTATTCACTAGATAAACTCCTAGCTCTACATCTAGAATCTTTTTAAGTAAGGTTTTTTAAAATAAATATTTATTTATAATTTATATATATATGTATATTTATAAATTATATATATACACACATATATGTGTGTGTGTGTGTGTGTGTGTGTGTGTGTGTATATAAATAATTTATAAATAAGGAAACCAGAGTCCAGGAAGCACATTGAAGGTCCCAAGGCCCCCTCCAGATTCAGCTGAGTATATGGAGAAGAGAGGGGAGAAAAGGCATTAGATAGCAGATTTAAGACTACAATGATCCTTGGAGACCACTTAATCTGTGAAAAATCAGTTACATAGGAAACTTGGGGAACCAGGAAGATCTGAGTTCAAATTCTGCCTCAGATACAAGCTGTGTGACCCTGGGCCAGTCCACTTGACCTCTCTAGAGTCTCAATTCCTTAGCAATAAAATGGGGGTGATAATAGTACTTACCTCCCAGGATTGCTATGAGAATAAATTGAGAGAATATTTGCAAAGTTTCTCATGTTTAATAAATCTACATGGTTTTTCATGCCATTTCCCTACTTCTACAGATTTTAAATTATTAACCTTTTCTGGTCCTCAGTTTCCTCATCTGTATGGATTAAACTAGATACTAAATTAAGGCACTTTCAGTTCCTCCCACAGTGTGGTGTAGGTCAGTCTCATCCCTGTTTTGCCCTGTTTCAGCCTTGCTTTGTACTGGACTTGTTCTCAGTTCAAGAAATTCTCTTCCATTTCAGGAAATGCTAGCTCAAGTTCACACCGGAGAATCTGTTCCTATAGGGCTGGACTTGGTGCCTAGATGCTGCCCCGGCTCTGTAGGTTAAACACATGTTGCTTTTCTGACTCTGGCCTGCTACAGTTGTGGGTCTAGCAGGCCATTTGCTGAGTGGCTCTCGCATTTAGGAGATAAGGGGAGAAAAAAAAATTAGAATGGATGTTGGCAGCACTTAGTGGCTGTCTGAGACCTGAAAAGCAGCCACTGAGTCGGGAGGGGTTTGGATATTGGGCCTGAACTTTATATGATCTGTACTCTGACCCCACTGCTAAGTCTATGGCAACTGGGAACAACAATTCATGGAAACTGAAAAGTGGCAGTGGAAAAATAGAGAAGTTCCGTTCCTGACTTTTTGAGAAATTAAATAAATTCTTCTCTGGATTCCTGTCTAGAAGTCATTCTAACCCTCTCTTGGTTCCATGATGCACCTTCCATAATGGAGACCAGGTGATATCATGGAGACTGATGAATATGGAGTCAGGAAGAAACCTTAAGCTCCATTTCTGAAGCGTACTAGCTGTGTGATCCTGACCAGGTCACTCCCTATTTGGGTCAGAGTTTCTTCCCCTGTAAAAGGGAGATGGGGGTGGGCTAGATGGCTTTCCCAGAGTCTAGCTCAAAATCTATAATCTATTAAGTCATGAATGATTTGCATAGACCCTTCTCACATCCCTGTCCTCACAACACAATGGTGTGGTGGATTCCATTCTGAAACAACAGCTGGAAGGGCTCTGGGGCCTCCCCTTCAGCTGTTTCCATTTCCATTTATAATTGGGGAAACTGAGGTCCAGAGAAATTGATAGGTTCCTAGATCTAGGACTGCCTCAGGGGCCATTTAGATCAATCCTTCCAATTTCCAGAGAAGGAAATGGAGGCATGTGGAGAAGAAGAAATTTGCTCAGCTCCCACAGCTAGTAAGGATTTGCAATCTCTTCTTCCCAATGTTAGTTCCAGCTTGCTCCCCACAGCACTCACTGCCTCCACACCCTTGTTACTTCTTATTCTCATGGTTTCAGAGATGGGGGAGGGGTGCAGAGGTCTAGGACAACCCTGGAGGTCCCTATTTAATCCAGGGGGAAGTAATCTCATGGCTAAAGTCCTAAAGCCTTGGGTTCTCTGACTGCTTGAGGTTTGGAGCTCAGAGTTTGGGGCAAAAAGGCAAGTTGTCTAGCCCAGGTTGCTGCCTGTGGAAGGAAATGTCACTTTTAATGAGACCAAGGAAAGCATAAGGCTCCTTTTTCTGATGTGCCATTATGCAACATTGGAACAAAATTCTACCTCAGTTGCCCATGAACCAGACAGGAGCATCTCCTGAGGCAGGTGTGTACTGGGAACCAGCTAGTGAGTTGTTGTTCACTTGTTTCAACTATGACCCCACTTGGGATTTTCTTGGCAAAGATACTGAAATGCTTCACCACGTCATTTGACAGATTGGGAAACTGAGGCAAATAGTGTTTACATTACTTGTCCAACGTCATACAGCTAGTGAATATTTGAACTCAGGAAACGGAGTCTTCCTGATTCCAAGTCTGTCACTCTTTCCACTCAGCGCGCATTTTATAGGTGAGAAAATAGAGATTCAGAGAGGTAGTGACTTATCTCAGGTCATACAGTGAGTAAATATCAGGCAAGATCTCCACTGCACCATACTTTATTTTAATTTTTTTCTACTACTTAAAAATGCTACCGAACCATTTTCTGTCCCCAAGGCTGAACTTTAGTTTTAGGAATTGCTGTCGGCAGATTAAACTCTTTTTTAAAAAGTTTAAATCCAATCATTTGGCAGTCAAGGGCAACTTAATATAACACCTCTTTCGGAGACTCTTGTCTGGGTTTTGTGATGCAACTGACAAGTCAACACAGAGACATGGGGTTGACCAGAAGACCAAACACTGGGCGGAGAGAAGCTGCTGGCAGGATTCCTGTATTCTCCTGCCTGAGAGCTGACCACCATTCCCTCCAAGGCACAGGCTGCTGGGGGTAGGGCAGTTGGGCACATGGAGAAGGGAGGCAGGTATGGGAAGGAAACAGGACCTTCAATCACAAACCACCGTTCAGCCTGGTATCCCATCATTCCATCCCATTTCCTTACCTCCCACTTAAAACTCCTCCTGGGATGCCTACCAGAGTCCTGCATTTGTAGGAGACAAAATAGCCAGCTGTCCCTCCCGGCTATGACATTAAAGTTACAGTAGGAAAGCTTCAAATGCAAATAAGTCCACAAAGACTTTCTTATGGAGAAGATGGAATAGCAGCATTTGGGAAGGTTCAGCCTCAGCCCCTAATGAGACAGGGGCCATGCAGTATTACAAAACCCAAAGTTTTAGGGCAGATTACAGATGTGAGGATGAAAACACAGTTCTGAAGTGGACTCAGGGATGCTCAGGGCCACATGACTGGTAAATGTGTGAGGCTGGATTTGAACTCAGGAAGATGAAACTTTCTGACTTGAGGTCCAGCTCTTCAAAGCTCTACCTATTTAGTATCACCAAGAGTCCGTGTGTGGATGTGTCAATGAAAAAATATACTAGATCATCTCTAAATTGCCTTCCAATCCAAGAGCGTCCAAGAGCTGGAGGCAGATGAAGGAATCCTTGAATCTTCTTGCCTGCCTTATAGGCTCTCTGTGGGCAGAAGGCAACAAAAAGAAGCTTAGGAGATACAAACAGGATCATTTTGTTACTACTATGTTACCTTCACTCAGGAAATGAACTGATGTGACTTCCAGTTAAACTGTAATCTTTCTTAAGAGTATTTGTAGTGAAAACTTGGTCTCCAGCAGCTCAATGAAAGGCTTTCCTGCTGTCAGTGCAACTTCAGGCTTCAGAAAAGAGGCGCAGAAATAGTTTCCAGAGCCCCTGATATCACCCCAGAAGTGGCGAGCTCAATTTCACTGAGGCCGCATCTGCTCACAGTCCTGGGGAGGCAGATGAGATGAATTTATCATGTTTTTAAGTGAGGAAAGTCACCCAAATAGTAACTCATAGAATTAGGACTAAGCAGAATAAGGTGTGGCAAATACCTATGGATTTGAGACTAATCTTGGGGCAGGTAAGTGGGGCCATGAATAGAAGACTGGCCCTGGAGTCAGGAGGGCCTGAATTCAAATGAGGGAGAGAGAGAGATGGACAGAAACTGAGACAAAGAGAGAGAGAGAGAGAGAGACAGAGATAAAGACAGAGAGAGACTGGAGAGAATTATCTCTAGATGAGAAAGGAGTGACAAGCTTGGAGCCAGGACTCATTTCCAACCTCTGACACTAGCTGTGTGACCCTAGCAAGTCACTTAACTTTGCCTCAGTTTCCTCATCTGTAAAATAAATTAGAGAAGGAAATGGCAAACCACTCCAGGATGTTTGCCAAAAAAAAATCCCAAATGGGGTCATGTAAATTCAAGTTCCACTGAAAAATGACTGAACCCACATATCTTTTCTGATTCTAGTAAATTTTTGATTTAAAACAAACACAAAATGCAAGTGTATACACACAAACATGCAGTGGAAAATATTGGAAAATATTCTAAGCCCTCTTGTTGAGAGATGGAAATTAATTTTTAAATATTTAGTCACCTATTGAAAAATAATAACTTACTCTGATGTGAAATATTTACCTTTGTACTAGCTAGTGACAGTACGAAATGATAAAAGGTACTTGAAGTTCAGTTAGATATATGACTTCATTTGAAACAAATTACATTTGTTTATGTAATACATGCATATGATATGTGCAATATAATATATACATGTGTACATATTATATAAGCTAACCTTCATAAGGAGAGAATCCTTTTAAATGCATCTTCTCTCTCACAGAGCGACTCATAGAAATTCTACTGAAGGACTGTTACTAACTGGTTTATTTGAAGGTTATCAAGTAGAAGAATTGTTATCTGCACAAAGGATAAGTTTAAATCAGAAAATAATACTGCAATGAGAGGCAATACATTTGTTTCTGCAGAATGTTTAAGGTTAAGGTTTAAGATAGCTAGAAAAATGCATCCTGGTTTTCAGTCTGTCATCTGTGTTGTAAGAATGAAGAAGTTAGGAACACTTTGATCACAGGATCGCATGGCTGATGAGGTACAATTGGAGGTAATGGGAGGAAAGGGAACTACTCAGTTGTACAGTACCGAATAAGAGCATGTGCATGGGTCTAATGGTATTATATTAGTAAGACTCTTAAGGAGAGGTCCATGACTCTAGTAAATTTTTTATCACTCTAGCAAAGCAACTCTTGAATAGTGGTTCTCAAATTTTTTTTGATCTTAAGATCTCTCTACATTGTTAAAAATTACTGAAGACCCCCTAAAGAGTTTTTGTCATGTGGATTATAACAATTGGTATTTATTATATTAAAAATTAAAATGGCTTTTTATTGTTGTGAAAATAATTTTGGCCTCATGTACTTCCTGAAAGGAACCAGATTCCTGAACCGTGTTTTGAGAATGCTGGTCTGGAAACAGTTGTAAATATTTGTTCATCGAAGATATAATGGAAAAGGAGATTGGACAGGGGTGGATTGCCGATTAAAAGTTATGAGACAACAACTGAGGACTTTTGGGGGAAGGAATTGCTGGAGGATGTAGTAATAATATTGCAAAAAAATTTTTTTTAAGTAATAGAATAAACATTTAAAAATGCATAGAAAGGAGCAGAAGTAAGTCTAAAAGGGGAAACAAAAGCAGGAACATGTGTTGAAACTGTCTTGGGAAATTTAATACTTTTTAAAAAATAAAGTGCTTATAATAGTAGTTCATAGTTTGCTGGGCATCTGATGCAAGTGTAGAACCCATCAGTTTACCAAGATGGTCCTGGCAAGATATTAGAAGATATCCTATTTTCCAGAGCTAAGGGCCAGGAAGCAGCCTGTGTCCTGAACTTGGCAAAACAACAATCTTTGTCTTCTCCCTCTGGATGATCTCAGCCACAGCCAAATCCAAGAATTGTTTCCCAAAGGCATCAGGTGGTCTCTGAGCTTAGACAAGCACCTCTAGTACCTATGAAGCTCTGCTATGAATCAAACTTGTCAAATTGTTATTGTTACCCCTCATTGTCAGGGCTACAGCTCACTTTGCAGCCATTGGTATAAATATTGAGATCTCCCCACAGCCAGGGGTAGGCCTTGGGCCCATATGTCTTTGCTTGCAAGCTGTTGCCCTCACTTTGAAATTAAACTTCTGTTTGATTACTGACTCTCCTGTCTCTAGCTAGCTTTGTTTGGCTCTGGCCACTCACATGTTAGAGACCATTCTGGTCTGGTTGACAGTCCATATGAGCCTGATTCCCTTTACAACAATTTCTTATATAATACTCCCTTTTTTGCTTATTGAAATATTCATGTTTATTGATGTCTATTAAGGTCATAAAAACAATAAAATGGGAAGAATAAAATATAAAATTGACAAGACATCAAGAAGTTCTGAAAGGGACATAAATCGAGCAATTTTGTTACTACAAAGTTATATTTTATACAGACTTTCTGAAAAACAAATTGAATGCGGGAGAAATTCATAGTTTCATATTGAATTTTCTTTTTTGTTCTCTGTTGAAATTCATATATTTACTAATAATTGCTAAGTTCATAATAAAAAAAGAAAAGCAAATTTTGAATGGCTATAGAAAAAGAGGAGAAAACCATGGTCTCATGGATAGGAGGGAGAAAGATCTCCTCCCTTCCATTCTATAGAGTGATGACAGACAGTAGTCAAATCCCAGGGAGCCATTTCATCAGGGCTTGAAGGCCTTGGTCTACCTCCTGGTAGACTTTGACTCCAAATCCAGATTCTGGAGGATAGAATCTTCCTGGATTTTTTTTTTTTTTTTTTTTTTTTTTTTTTTTTTTTGCTTAGAGACCTAGAACTGACAACTATGTCCTTCATTCTTTCTGCAGCTTGTTCCATTTTCTGGACCTATCCACGGTGGACTTAAGGATGGACATGAGATCACTGTCAATGGGTCGGTCCTTCTTACCGGTGGGAATAGGTATTTGTTTCTTCTGTTTTATTCCTACATGTGAACCAGGTACCCATCAATAGGTGGAGGCATGAGTAACCATTCCAGAATTGTCTCTGGCAATTGCTTTGACCTCTCAAGTTGTTCTACCAGACTTCAGAAGCTGACCAAGCTCATGGGTCAGAAAATCGTATAAAGATAAAAATCATATGGCAGTGATCCCCTGACTGGCCCTTCGCCAAACTTGAGTTTATAGCTCTGATCTAAATGGGAACCACAACAGTTAAAAAATTGGATCAGTCTCTGGACCTGACTTTATATGAGAGGTGACTGGTCAGCATTAAGGGGATGGTCGCTAACCTAGAAACAGTTGTTCAGTTAAATTTAGCCAACTTGTTTGAAGTGCCTACTACATATAAGAACCAGGAATAGCAACTGTAATGAACTGAAACTCCAGTTGATGCAGAGGTCCCAAGCACGTGAGGCTAAATAGTAATTGGACCATACTCTATTAATATATATGCTTGGAGAAAGAATGGCCCCCGCCCACTCTTTGTGCAAGTCCTGATGTGTTGTATAGGAAATGATGTAGGGACAATTTTGGTGGGTGGAGGCAGAGGGGCAGGAAGAGAGTTGGAGAGAGAAGGTTGGCCGGGTTTGTGTCCCGGCTGTTCACATTGCTATCGCCATCCCCCTTCACCTCCACAAAGAATAAAGATCAAAGATTTTCCCTTAACCTGAATTCCTGACTTCCGCTGATTTTAAAATACGTGGTCATCACAAGCAACTTTTTTTTTTCTCTAATAAGAGTTTCCCCTCAGGGAACCTACATTATAATGTGAGAGGAGTGCAGGAACTACATGCACACAGAGCTGAGTAAATTCAACATAGATTGTAATGAAAGCAGAGGAGAAATCTAGAAAAAATAAGTCAATACTGGAAGAAGGGTTATGGAAAAGACAGTCAGCTCTACTGAGCCTTCTTATTATTTTTCTGAGGCAATTGGGGTTAAGTGACTTGCCCAGGTTCACACAGCTAGGAAGTATTAAGTGCCTGAGGTCAGATTTGAACTCAGGTCCTCCTGACTTCAGGACTGGTGCTCTTCCCACTGTGCCACCTAGCTCCCCCTCTACTGAACTTTAGATAAAAAGATGAGAAATCTGAAAAGCAGAGCTGAAGCAGCAAGCACTCATTCTAGGCAGAGAAGCTAATCTTCAAGTAAATGCCCAGAAATGGGAAATAACATTTTAGTTTTATCAAACTTTGACCCTTGACCATGTAGGAATGGAAGCTGCTACATGAGTCTCACTGTTCAGTCATTTTTCTGTCATGTTTGACCCTCTGTGACCCATTTGGGGCTTTCTTGAGAAGGATACCACAGAGATTTGCCGTTTCCTTCTCCAGTTCATTTGACAGATGAAGAAACTGAAACAAATGACATTAAATCTTGCTAGGGTCACAAAACTAGGAAGTGTCTGAGCCAAATTTAAACCCACAAAGGGCCCAGCACTCCACCCACTGCTAAACCCTTAACCTCATTACCAGTGTACTAGTCTCTAAAAATCAAGGAAGGCAGAGATCTTATGTGATCTAAATTTTGTAGCTTCCCCAGAATCTAGCTTAATCAACATTAATGAATTGAATTTGTGGGTCACCCTAATGTACTTAGCTAAACTAGGAATATGAATCCAGAACACTGCCAGGGAAAATAAAGTATGTCATTAAATCAAAGAATATTTCTTGAATCTGACAAAGTGCTCATGTGAATATTAGAGCGACTTTGAGGGCAAGATTGTGGGTACGAAGTAAAAAATATCTGGTTGGGAATCAGACCCCAAGAAAGTCATTTCTATACTGGCCTTTACTTCTCTCTTTAGGAAAATGAGGGCGTTAGACAAGATCAGGGATTCTTCTTCTTCTTCTTCTTCTTTTTGAGTATCTTTCCTTTTGTTCAATTAAAGCTTTTTATTTTCAGCACATATGCATGGATAATTTTTCAACATTGACCCTTGCAGTCTTGTGTTACAATTTTTCCCCTCCTCCCCTAAGTAATCCAATATATGTTAAACATGTTAAGTCCAATATATGCATATGTATTTATACAATTATCTTGCTGCACAAGAAAAATCAGATTAAAAAAGAAAAAATGAGAAGGAAAACAAAATATAAACAACAACAAAGAGAGTGAAAAATACTATGTGATCCCCACTCAGTTCCTACAGTCCTCTCTCTGGGTGTAGATGGCTCTCTTCATCACAAGATCATTGGAACTGTCCTGAATTGTCTCACTGTTGAAAAGAGCCAGGTCCCTTAGATTTGAAGATCAGGGCTTCTTAATCTAGATTCAAGAAGTCTGTGAAACTAGATGGCAAAAAGAGCTCTTCCTTTCATTGTAATGAAATGCATTTAAAAACATGGCTCTGAGGAAATCCAGGAACTTTACTAGAATGCCAGAGGAACCAGGATACTTAAAAGATTAAGAACTCTAGTACCAGGGAATGTTTAAGGAGAGCACTGCATCTAGATAGGAGACCTGACTTCCAATCTCAGGTCTGCTACTCCCCTCGTGCTACTGGAAGAGATGCTCCATGAGGACAGGGACTCTATGTGGTCTAAACTATGCATCTCTCTCTCCTCCCAACCTCTTCCATGCAGTATAAAGAACATCCCTGTGGTCTGGAGCAGACAGAAGGGGTTTCTTGGAGGAAGTGATACTTGAGTGATAAATAGGAGGGACTAAGAACAAGTGAACATTCTTCTCATTTATCATCTGAGAAGTCACAGGATTATGCATTTAGAGACCTTTCAAGGTGCAGGCATTTAAAATAAAATACTAAGGGGAAAAGTGTCACAAAGACTAAAAGGAAGGAAAGAGAAAAGAGGAATGATAGAGAAAGGAAGGAGTTAAGACTAAAGAGTAATCTTTGGGCCTGGTGTCTGGGAACCCAGCCATCACCAGAACACAGCATCCACTAACTGCTCTTATTTTTTTGGCCCCTGTACTAGATTTTCTGTGAATTTTCAATGTGGATTCACTGGAAACAACATCGCATTTCATTTCAACCCTCGGTTTGAAAATGGTGGCTTTGTAGTGTGCAATACAAAGCAATTTGGTTCCTGGGGGCCTGAAGAGAGGAAGATGCAGATGCCTTTTCAGAAGGGAACACCTTTTGAAATTCGTTTTCAGGTCCAGAATGAAGCCTTCAATGTAAGTACAGCATCATCCCTCCTAAGTCACCTTTCTTTGAGAGAGTACAGGAATTACAAGTCGGAAGGCTGGGTTCAGAAAAGTCAGCTTCAGGAGTACAATATAAAAAAATGCATGATTTGGTGAAAGCAGTTTGTTTGAAAAAGATCAGAGGCTTTAGTGACTCATACTAAATGTGAATCACTAGTGTAACAGTCACAAGAGCAATTAAATCTAACCTGGTCCTGCTTTATTCTGCCTTGTTCCGACTGGCACTGGAGTGCTGTGTTTAGTCTTGGGCATCATAGATCAAAAAGGGCCCTGCTAACCTGGAATGTGTCCATAGGAGGCCAACTAGAATGGTGAAGCAGCTTGGGTTCATGCCAGGAGATGAAGCAACTGGGAATAGGATGTTTAACCTCAGAAGGGAAGGAGAGATATGGCTGACGCCTTCAAATATTTAAAGAACCATCATGCTCAGGAGAGATTTGCTTTATTTTATTTGGTGTCAGAATGTAGAACCAGCAATACTGGGTAGGAGCTTGATGTTAACTATTCTCAGTAATTCTCTTCCATCAGAAGTTTCCTTCTCAAAGACTCATGTTTATGGTTCCCAAAGTCCCACTGGATTTCCTGCTCATGCAGCTTCCTCTTGTTGGCAGGTGTTGGTGAATGGGAATCATTTTGTTCAGTACCTGCACCGGATCCCTTTCCAACAAGTGGACACCATCTCGATCGAGGGCATAGTGCAGGTGTCCTACATCAACTTCCAGGTCAGAATGGATGGCACAGGTCTCCTCCACTTCCTATCCCAAAGGAAGGGCAGAAATCCCACTGTAAATGGCAGTTGCCACAGGCCAGGAGAAAGCTCTTTCTTGGCCTTATCCAGCCCCCAACCCTCACTGCTCCCTCTCCTGAATTAGGATGGGAAAAGCTCTGTTATCCTCCCCTAGTGGTGTGTCTCCTTTACTTCACTTGGATTTAACTGTTTCCTTCTTCCATTTTTGGCACCTAGCACAATGGCTGGCGCCTAGCAGACATTTAATCAAGATTGATTGAATTGAATTGAATTGAACTAGACTGAACTGGACTGCATTCCTGCAGGGCACTATCCTCCACACTCTGACCCTCCCCACCATGTCTCTGTCCCTCTCTATCCATGTTGTTATTTCTGTTCCTCCTTTACTGTCTGATTGGAAGGTGAAATGATAGAACGAAAGGACCCAAGTTGCTTTCATGAGATGAGATGACTTTTAAGGTGACTCCAACTCTAAATGCTTTGAAGTTGTTTTGTTCCCCCCTTCCCAGTTTCTTTCCTTTCTCTTAATATTTATGGCCCTGGTTGGCATTTACCTGATTCTGTCTCCCTGTCTTTACCTCTCCTCGTTTCTTGTCCATGTTTTATCCTGTTCTCCTGCCTCTTCTCCCTACACCTGCCCCTTTCTTTCTCTTTCATAAACATCTCCTACTCAAACACACGAAATCAATAACACACCCGGAGTTTGTGACAGGGGCTATGCTTTACAACCCTTCAGATAAGTCCTCACCTAATCTATTTTATTCCTGATTCAATTCATTCACCAAGCATTTATTAAGCACTCCCTAAGTGTAAGGTTCTGAGCACACAAAACCAAATAGCAGAATAATGACTGACCTCCAGAAACTTACATTCTTTTTTTTTTATCATCGTATAATATTTTTTTTATTGTAACTTTTTATTGACAACATATGTCTGGGTAATTTTTTTACAATATTATCCCTTGCACTCACTTCTGTTCCGACAGTTCCCCTCCCTCCTTGCACCCTCTCCCCCAGCTGGCAAGCAGTCCTATACATGTTAAATATGTCACAGTATATCCTAGATACAACATATGTGTGCAGAACCGAACAGTTCTCTTATTACACAGGAAGAATTGGATTCAGAAGGTAAAAATAACCTGGGAAGAAAAACAAAACTGAAACTTACATTCTATTGGAAGACAAAGAAAAACAAATACAATATGATGAAAGAAGCTAAAGCTTCTAAGAGGGAAAGGTGATAAGGGAGGCAAAAGTCTGGAGATGGAAAATTTGCTATTAAGTTTGGAAAATAGCAAGTAGGCCAGTTTGGAAGGAAACTGATACCAAATAAGATTGGAAGCCTGGGGAGAGCTTTTAATGACAGGCTGAAGAATTTGTGTCTTAGTCTAGTGGCAATAGGAGGTCCTTAAGGCTGCAATATATAATTAAAAGAATCCTGATCTTGAAGCACTGTCCTTAGAGTTCAATTTAACCTGAGTTCAAAGCCTAGATTTGTCATTTATCATTTGTGTGACTTTGGGTGACTTAACCTGAATGAATCTGAGTTTCTTTAGCTATAAAATGAGGCAGTTGGAGTACTTGACCTCTGAGGACTATTTGACCTCTGGAGGTCCCTTTCAACTGTAGTAGGAAGTTACTGCAGGTAGGTGTACAGGGAGAATCACACCACAGTCTGTCTTGTGCCTTAGGAAGATAACTTTAGAAGCTTTTGGGAGGATAGATTGGAGAGGGGAGTACCTGGAGGCAAGAAATTCCATTAAGAGTTTACTGTATTTATAGAGATTCTCCAGGGAATAGGTGATAAGGTTGTAAACTAGATTTGAGAGATGTTTTAAAGGCAGATGTAATGTAAAAAGTTTTGTATATAAATACAATAGTAAACTTTTTACATTATATCTTTTTCCTCTTACTCTGCTTAATCATTTCCCCCTTTGGAGGATGTTATCCCTATATTAGAATTTGACTACAAATATAGGTTAAAATTGTAAAGTATTTATATTTGTATCCTCCTGTTGTAACTCAGAGACGTTCCCATAGCAATCTGTTATTTAGTAGACATTGTATTATACTCACAAAACTTCCTGACAATAGAAATTGGCTATAAATGGGAAAAGAGGGACAATATCATATATCATAACTGGGATGAGAAAGGGAAGAGGTGGGAAGTGGAGAAGAATTTTCTTAGGTCTGTTTGATTCTAGACATGTCCCCAGTGTTATATCATCTTGCATCATTATATCAGAAAGGACTAGCTTTTCTCTGTAGCAATACCCAGAGGAGTACGGGCTGCAAAGTTCCTTCTCCTCAAGTTCAAAACAATAGTAAATTACAATCCCAGGAATTTTTTACCTTAAGTAGCAAAATTTCATTAACCATAACTTAGGGTTTGAATGTTTTCCTAACACTTAACATTTTATTTATTCTTTACTTATAAATCAAAACTACCCCTATTCTGGGACTTCAAACATAACAGCAAATGCCTGATAATTGACTCATCATGAATATGTTGAAACTACATCTTTAAATTACTCTATACACTTTCATAATAGCCAAGAATTTCAAATGAAATTTTGCTATTATTTATTATTATTATTATTTATCTGCTTTATAACAAAATATACCTCATTAAATATTTAACAGTTTTCAAAGATCTTTTTGAAAAACCACATCCTTTTAAAAACCCAGTTCATGTGTAATAGCATCCAGATTAAAAAGTCGTTTTGTCCAACGGCATTTCTGTTACGATGGTCTCTCAAATTTCACAATATAAGAGAATTTAGAAATATAACAATAACACAAATATCATGTATTTAAAACATAAAACAAAACTTCAGATGACATTAATTGTATTACTAAATGATCACATATTAAAAAACCATTGTTATTATTACCTTTGTCATTTTAAAAATATTTTATTGAGTTATAAGGCAAAAAATGTAATGCTTAACATATATGTCACCATGTTAAGCATTTTAAAACTATTATTTTAATCCTTACATCACTGCAAGGTGAATACCATTATTATTTTTCTCTTTACAAATCAAGAAACTGGGGCAAAGATAATGTAGCTTGTTTAAGATTACACAATTTAAGATATACAATCTCACTTCTGACACTAATTAATGTCAACTGGAGCGAATCTCTATATTGTCAGAGCCGAACAGAACAGTAGATATGGGAAAATCAAGAATCAAAAAGAATTTCCATTTCAGCGTAAGGAAAATCTTGCCAGCTAGAAGGGCAGCTGGACACTTGTGCTGGGCCCCGTCCCTAGGGGGAAGATGAGAGGCAGTATGGGGAGATCTCAATACTTACACCAATGGCTACACAGTGAGCTGTAGCTCTGAAAATGAAAGGTAACATTACCCTTCATTTGATTAATAGATTTATAGAAGTGATTCCTGATTGAACACGGATACAAGTCCAAGCTTGTCCAGTACTTGTACAAGCTTAGGGAGCACTTGTGTTGGTCAATGCAATTAAATGATTATGTGACTTTTGCCAGATGGTGAGATCATCCAGAGGATGAGCACAAAGGATTGTTGTTGGGCTAAGCTCAGCACAACCTGCTTGCTGGTTTTTAGTTTGAGAAAATAGGGTGTCTCCTAATAGCATCTTGACATCCTCAAATAGGGAGATTCCTCCCTATTTGTAGAGGAATCTCTACTTTCCTTCACTTATTCCAGGTTCTGAAGAGTGGAGATTTGAAAGTACATCATATTTCTTTCAATCTTTCTCATCACAAGTATCAGGAAAAGATTCTCAGTAATAACCAAGGTGCCCAGGAAGACATCCTCTTTGTCTTCATCAGACAGGATGGGGACTGAATGGATTTTAAAAAATGGACTAGAAAGATGGGTTTAGGTCCATGGGCCATTAGCTGCGTCTTGGGCTTGGGCAATGGGAGAGTAAGAATTTTCAGGTGCCATTCCGAGAGCTTTGTGAGGCAGCTCACAGGCTAGGCTTGGCATCCCAACCACAGAGAAGCCCCCATAAAAGAAAGAGAAGCTCTGCTTGAAATAACCTGCTGGCTTGCCTCTCTGTCTGCTTCCTCTTGGAGCTTGTACAAGCTTTGTTTTCCTGAAGAGGTCCCTCCTCTCTGAGCTTCCCTCAGCTCCCTGGCCCACATCCAGCTTTCTCCCTGCTTTCCTTTTCTCCTGTTCTCTCCCTTGCCTTCCCAGACTTGTTAATCCAAATGCCGCTCTCTCTCTCTTTCTCTTTTTAAACAGAACAGCAGATGTGCTCCCATTCAACCTTCCTGCTTTGTCGTGCAGCACACATTGACAGCACAACCTCCCTGTAAGCCAAAAGGGGGCAAAATCAAAGTGAGTGAATGAGTGAATGAACAGACTAACCCTTCACTCTGTCCAGTCTAGACCAGGTGGCTGTCAATCAGTCAGAACCATTGCTTAGTTCTGAAGTCAAGCAGCTGGCTTGCACAGGCAGGACTGAGATAAGTTAGAGCAGGGAAGTCAGACCATCCCTTTAGCTATAATAATGGGTCAGCCACTTTGTCAGGTCTAAGACATAGAGAACATCAGCGAACAGGAGATCTTTTCAGTTAGGATAGGGAATGAATTGATCAGGACAATGAGGACAATGGCAAAGACAGCCCACACAGTAAAAATTGGGAGCCCAGCTCTCAGGGTAGTTCAAATGATTAGACAATTGCTCATCAAGAAGCGGGAGTTATTCAGGTTATTCATAACCAGGAGACTGTCAGGTCACTTTAAAAAAAAATTCAGATAGCACAATCAATCCAGGCAGTTTGAGGATTGAGAACAACCACCAGGACAGTTAAACAGGGTTATTTCATCAATTAAATAAGTCAGGTCATTTAGAATAGGGAATTTGGTCAGTCTCTCTCATGACTGTTAGAATAATGGGTGAATGAATATTGTCAGCAACTGTTTTAGTCAGCAACACTAGCAAGCCACACACAGGCACAGGCAAAAGCCTGCTTCCACCTGGGACTTTGGAAGGACAAGGACTCAGTTGCCAAAAGAAGGGGAACTTGGATTCTTAGAGCCACCTCATCTCAACAGGTAATGTCAGACGCATTACCTCCTTTAAAGTCTCATTAGGGAAAAGCCTAAAACAACCAGAGATTGTCTTGAATGAAAAGAGCAGTTTGAGAATGAGTTTCTTTGGTCCCTTCCTTCTCACTGCTATCCCCCTAGGTGGGAGAGAGAAGGGACACCTGCACCAGAAATCACAATTTTGATTTCTTATGGTTTAGAGATAGAAATATGAGCTTATCCCCTGGGAGAAGAGACGTCTCCAAATGCTGGATAAGGAGGCAGAGGAGAAGTGGAAGAATCCATATGCAATAATATCCTTCTGGGGGAGGTGGATTTGGGCAAACAGAAAGGAGATGTTGCAGCCCTTCCTAGAGCAGGGGCTCAATCTTTTTCTGTGTGTTCTGGACCTCTTTAGCAATCTGGTGAAACCTCTGGATCCCTTCTCAAAATAATAGTTTTTAATTCTTTTTTTTTTTTTTAAATTTTGAGGCAATTGAGAGTTAAGTAACTTGCCTAGGGTCACACAGATAGATGTGTTAAAGGAACCTCAAGTTCTCCTAAATTAGGGGTTTATGCCATCTAGCTGCCCCTCAAAATAATAGTTTTAAAATACAGAATATGAGAGAAAGACTATGAAAAAAATAAACTATATTGAAATAAAGATGGCCATAGATTACCAGATTAAGAACCCCTAATTTAGGCCAAACCTTAGATCAGGGTTACAGAGCCTTGAGCAGCAGGCTGGAGAAACTTATGAACCCCTTCTCAAAAGAATATTGTTGAATGTATAAAATAAAATGCCTGGGATTACTAAGTAAACCAATTATAATGAAAAATTGTTATCAAAATATTAAAAAAAAAAACCAGGACACCTGTTCATAGACTTAAGAACCCTTGAGAGAGACAGAGTAGTACCTTCAAAAGCACAAAATCTGAGGCCAGCCAGCCAGGCTCCAGGGTTCAGGCCCTGTTGATGCTTTAGCAATGACACTGTTTTGCTTTTCATGCCTTCCAGCCTCCAAACTATGCCTGGCCACCTGCTCCCTCTACTGTCATCGTAAGTCTTAAGAGTCCCCGACTCTTTTTGGTTTATTTTATTTCCTATTTCTCACCTTGGTCAGATCAGGACTAGAGTGGAACTGCCCTAGAGAGCTGGTTCAGGGATTGCCTGGGAGGGAAACATCCCTGGGCACCTTTTCTTAGCCCTGAATGGGACCCTTTCCCTACAGCCTGGTCTCCTGTGTTAGAATCTGAAGGATAAGTGATATCATTCATAGAGCACTTTCAGACTGGTATCATATTTTACAAACATTACCTTCTTTGACTCCTAGTACCCTTGTATTTTCATTAAAATTAATTTATGCAATTTGGTTTCATATGACCTTCATTTTAAAGTATATTCCACCTCCATCCCCTATCCAGAGAGCTATCTTACATGACAGAACGTATGATCAGTGTTTCACACGCAGAGTCCCCAGTGTCTGAAAAGAAGAAGCTAAAGATTCTTATTTCCTCCCCTCCCCAAAAGATGAGGGAGAAAAAGAGTTTAAAATCTTGGTACATTTGAATGATTGTGAATGATTTTCTTAAATATGTTTCAGATGATGGGGAAGAGGGCACAGGATGAGATTTCTTAGTACTTCTACCCAAACCCTGGGGGAAATAGGAAAACCTTTTCTATCTAAAGAGTATTCAAGATTAATCTGTAAGACTAGTACCCTTGAGGGATCTTCAGTGGGTTTGATGGTTGGTACATTAATTGAATTTTTTTTCCTCTTGTTTCTCTTTTCAGACTCAAACTGTTTACCCTGCCATCAATTCTGTTCCACCGGTACCCAGTGTAAGATTTTCATCACTGATCATTCTATGGCCTCATCCATTCTTTCATTTATCCATCTCCCACCCTTCATCTGTTGAAATAGACTGAGTATTGTGATAAGAGCCAGGGTCTAGGAATGCTAAACACAAGATAAAGCTCTGGAACTGGAAAGATTCTTTAATCTAATCTTCTAAGTGAATAAACATTTATTAAGTACCTATTATATGCCAGGCATTGTGCTAAGTGTTAAAGTTTTTACAGAGGAAGGGGGTGAGTTTCAGAAAGGTTGAAATAGAAGGTCTCTTCTAGCTCTAAACTATGGAGTGGAATCATAGAGAGAGTAGATTTCAAAATCAGGAAGATTGGGTTCAAATCCTACTGTAGACTCTTACTAGCTGTGTGACTCTGGATGAGTCAGTTAGCTCCTCTGTACTTCAATTTCCTTCTGGTCTCTAAGGTTTCTTCCAGTTCCAAATATATGATCTTATGTTGAAATGGCTGGTCATATGGGTAAGTAAGTGTCAGTGGTGGGATCTAAGTCCATTCTCTGATTCCAGAGTCAATGAGCTTTCCTCTCCATCAGGAAGGAATGGGATATGTGCCTAAGAAGCTGGAGTGGGAGTAAGGAGAGAGGAACTTGTCTTCCTTTTGAAGGGAGAGCAGCATCTGGAGTATTTGAGCTCACGACATAAAAGCTTTTGTCCTACACTCCCTATGTTCCAAGTCTACAAGTCCTAGGACCTTAGCGATAGAAAGGGCTTGAGTCAACAGCTTGTCCAAGTCCCTGATTTTGCAGCTGAGGAGGCTGAATTACTAAGGTGACACAAATAGAAAAGATGCTATTTAAATCCAGATTGTTTGACTATGGATTGAGTGCTCTTTATCCCTGTTCATCCTCTTAGTTTTGACTTATTCTCTCCCGGCTCAGGTTAAGTGGGGAGGTTGGGAAGGAGAAATGGAGGGACATGTTCAGGAGCAAGACCGACAGTACTTGTGAGGCAGACTTGTGACAATGAGTATTCAGGAAGAAATTGTGAAATTTCTTAAGCTTTAGAAGAAATTGTGAAAAGAAAGGAAAATCAATTCCCCTCCAGTAGCAAGGGCAATGGAACCACAATATGCAGAGAAGCAGAGAGACAGGCTTTGGAAACACTTCTGTCTTAAGTTCCAGAACTGAACAGACATTCTTCAGCTTATATTTTAGGAGGAGGATGTGTGTGTGTACATGTGTATGTGTCTTTGTATGTCTGTGCATCTGTATGTGTGTGAGGCTGTGGATGTCTGTATATTACTATGTGTGTAGGGGACTGTTTGGATTTTTATTGTCCAATTATCACTGTCTGTGACTGGATTATTATTTCTGGGTGTGAAGGTGTTATTGACTCTAGGTGTTTTCATTGTTTCCATCTAGGCACCTGCTTTACCAAACACTATGTACACCAGTCCGTTGTATGTAAGTTGTTACCTTGTGCTCATGGTGGAGGGCAGTGGGGAGGATGGCATGAGTCTCAGACTCTGTGACCCAAGAAAAAATGGCCCCTCTGGGGTGGAGAGGGACCAAGAAAGCTCAGAAAGTTAAAGGCGGCTTTCACACTTGGAAATGGCCAATTTCCTGGGATAGCCCTCAAACCCTACCTTGTACCTGCCTCAGTTCTTCCTGTGGCACATATGGCCAGCTTCCTCTGGCTTTTCTTTTCTTTTTATGGAGGTTGTCTTTTTCATCCTTTTCTCTAAAATGAGAATCAGCATGGTGTGGTGGATAGAGTGAGGAAGATCTAGGTCCAAATTCAGCCTCTTATTGATGCTGGGCAAGTAACAAGCTTCGTGGGTTCTAGGAAACCCTGTAAGCCTCCAAGTTACAGAAAAAGTACTCACCTGCATTGGGAGAGGAAGTTTCCTCACCAGGGAGTTCTCCATATTAATGAAATTGTAGGTTTAGTTCTCATTCTTAGCCTTTCTCAAAGGCATCAAACTTTCTCAAATCCTCTGTCAATTGCCTAAGTTACACATTTTCAGACTTATCCTTTTTGCAAAAGAAATTGCTCATCCCATTTGTCTTTTATTTCCTTTCAGCCCTTACCTTTCTCTACATTGATCCCTGGAGGACTCTACCCATCCAGGAACATCATCGTCTCTGGCAGCATCCTGCTTACCGCTGACATGTTAGTGATTCCCTTTAGCAAATATTCATCTCATATCTGGGCAGCCACATTCCTTCCTTATCACTCATCAGTCAATAATTATTTATTAAACACCTGCTGTGTGCCAGGCACTTTGCTAAGCAGTGGGCATACAAAGAAAGGCAATAGAAAATCCGTACCTTCAAGGAGTTTACAATCTAATAGGAGAGGCAACATGTAAACAAGTATATACAAACTGTATGTAGAATAAATGGGAATCAGTAGAAGAAACCACAAGGTTAAGAGGATCTGGGAAAGCCTGAATGTGGTACTTGAAGGAAAGCTAGTTAAGTTAGGAAGTATACATGAGGAGGGACGGCATTCTTGGAAGTGGACCAGGAGATAGGAGTGCCACAAAAACCTAGAGAGAAGAGAGTCCCAAGCAGAAAATAGTGATTGACAATGTCAGAGACTGTGGGGAAATTAAGGAGGATGAGATTTGGGGAAAGATGGAGAGATTTGGCATTGAAGCTGTCCTAGGTGGTTGGGACACAAAAATAAAAATGAGGGAGTTTCTGCCCTCCAAAAAATTTCACTCTGTCAAAGGAAATAACATGTACAAATCTGGTTCTCTCCTTCAGGTTCACAATCAACCTGAGATGTGGGAATGACATTGCCTTCCATCTGAACCCACGATTTAAGGAGAAAGCTGTGGTCCGGAACACAAAGATTAACTACTCATGGGGTTCTGAGGAGCGTAGTCTGCCCGGTTTTATGCCCTTCATCCAAGGTCAAGGCTTCACGGTAAAGCATGAAGAGGGAAAGAGGGCTTCTTGGATGGGGAGTAGATAGATTTGAACTCCAAAGTTTCCTTCAAAGTACAGTGAACTGAGAAGGGATTTGACAATCCAAGACACTAGACAATTCATTCCCCAGGGGTAAGAGTGGATCCCTTTCAGGCATCTGCCCTCATGGGGAGATGAAAAATAGGAAAGGGCCAATCCAAAGACTAATGTGGTTTATGGAGTGAGTACCAAGAGGTGTCATCATTTATGCCTAGAATGACACAGAATGATCCTGGCATGACTTCAATACTACAATGATCAGAGATTTCATCAGCCTAGACTCCCTCCACTGTCACAGACCACATAATCAGTGGTCCCCACGAAGTATTCGGAGCAAAACATTGAAACTAAGCTGAAATGAGTTCTTCTTTAGCTAGACTAACCCACCAATGTTAAGTATTAACTTATTCCATCAGGGTCCCGTAGAGCCTTTCCAGAGTCTTACCAGAGCTTGTGGTCTACTATCATAGATTTCAACGAACCATAGTGTCTCCCCCATGCCACCATGAGGTTTTGGACAAAGACCAAAGTGGAGGATCTGTAGAGGTTTAAAAAGGTGCCATTAAGTACTGTTTTTATCTAGATGGATGCTTGTAGAGGACTCAGCACAAACATAAATGACACTTAGGAAAAAAAAGCTTCAGTTTAAATAGGACATTATTCTGGATACTTCCTTTGATAGATGAAGGAACAATTGTCTGATTGGATTCCTTCTTTTGAAGATGAGAAGACCAAAATCTAGGGAAGGGAAGGGTACCTAATATATAATGGGAGTCTGTGATAGAGTTTGGAGCTGAGCAGACCTGGGTCCTCTGTCACCTCCCTTCACGCCCTCCCCTTTCCTCCCCCTCCATCACTCTTTTTAATGAATCATAAAGGGATTATATCACTTCCAAGGCCTGCCCTGTCCTATCCTGTTCTAAATCAATAAACCCATGATCTGCTAAGATGGCTTCTTGTGAGGATCCCATTCTAAGTAAATTTCTGTGAAATATAAATGCTGGTAATTATTATGTGCTTTAAGGTTTGCAAAATGCTCAACAAATTATCTCAGTTGATCCTCACAACAATCCTTGGAAATAGGTGCTATTTTATTATTCCCATTTTACAGATGAGGAAACAGAGAGAGGCAGGAGTTAAGTGATTTTCCCCAAAGTCACATGGCTAGTGTGAAATAAGATTTGGAAATAATTCTTCTTGATTTCAAGGTCAGGGCTCTATTGGCTGGGCTACCTAGCTGCCTTTGTTTATGGTTAATGATCAAATCCTAATCTTCTGTTTATGATGAAATCCATATTTATACTACATCGCTCCAGAATACTACAGCTTGTTATGACTCTCAGAATCCTGTCAGAGAAACTTTTCTTCCTTGAAGCCTATTTAGACTTAAGGAAGCAACAAATGGCTCTATATGAATGAGGAGCTGCACTGTAAAGAGATGGTGACTCACCTCTCATTTATATGTGTCTTGTATATAGGTGTACAAAATTTCCCAGATAGACAAAAAATTCCCTGAGGGGGAGGGATTGTTCCATTTTTTTTGTCTTTGGAGCCCCAGTGTTTAATGTGATCCTTGGAACCCAGTAGGTGTTTGATTAACGTTCCTTGATTGAGTGTCCCCTTGTCTTCCAGATACTCATCAGGTGTGAAATGCACTGCCTCAAGGTGTCCATCAACGGGCAGCACCAGTTTGACTACAATCACAGAATGAAAAATTTAGGCTCTATCAACCAGTTGGAGGTGTCCGGGGACATCCAGCTGACCCATGTACAGGTCTAAGAAAGGACCTTCCACCCAAGTGTCCTAGCTGAAGATGTCTGAAGACAGCCAGCTGATAATGAAGGCCTTCTCACTCAGGTGTTCCAGCCTGAATCTTTCTTCTCTCTCCCCCATCATCACTAGCTGATTAGACTCTAAGCACCAAGCTTTCCCTCCACCCCTCCAATCAGGGGGGAATTGGAGTAAATTGCTCTCCTCTCTGGGAGAAAGTAGAGAAGGGACATATTTTTGTTTCCCCTGGGGTTCCTTGCCAGTAGGATGGATAACTTCCTGAGGAAGCATTGTTTACTTCTCAACTATGATGGAACCGAGGGCACCTTCAACCTGGTTGATGTAGCCTCAGGTGTGATGTTTTGATATTTTGATGTAGAACAGGGAGTTCGGATATCACCACTCCTCTCATTCCAGAATGAAGCCTGTATCTCAGCATAGATTTGAGGTTCCCCTCTTCCTCCTGTCTCCATCTGGAGCCAATTACTTCTCTCCCCCTACCCCGTTCCTCTGCAATGGCCCGATTAACATCCCCTTTGCCCTCCTTGGTACCTCTAAGAACTTGGACATCCTCAGTGCTTTGTTACATGCCCAGAGATTTCCCCATTCCTTGTGAAGCCCTCTTCCTGAGGGAATACTCTCTGAGAAGCAGGAGCCTGCTGTAGCCTCCTGCCCTCTCCACCTGGGTGACTCAAGCCACCGTAGCCCAATCTCTGTGTCTACATTTTTTGAATAATGTGAATTTGCTTATTTTTTTTTTAATACAGCCCAACTCCTGCTGTTGGAATCTGCTTCCCAAAAGCAGGGGTCATGTCTCACCTATATTTTGTATCTCTCCGCTTCCTAACCCAGTCATACCCACACAGAAGGCACTTAATAAAAGTTTGCTATGTGGTATTGAGCTCAGAACACCTGTGATTTGTTAACTTGTGTTTGGGGGTCAGGAGTCGGTGAGGTTCTTGGCTTAGAGTAAGAAATAAGGTATTTTACACAATTTCACATGACCCTTCTCAATGTGGGGGTAGGGGGGAGAAAGGGGAGAATCTGGAACTCAAAATTTTAAGAATAAATATAAAAAAGTATTTTACATGAAATTGGGAAAAATAAACATATTTAAAATTAAGAGTATGAAATAGGGATGGATTTAGTCGGGGGAAGAATGGGGCTAGTATTTGCTTAGTACTTTAGGTAAAATGTTGTACATACATTATCTCCTTTGAGGATTATAACAGGGCTGGGAGATCATCCTTATCCACATTTCATAGATAGACAAACAAAGTCATCAAAGTGAAATGGTCATAGAGATAGTATATGTTTGAAAAAGCATTTAAAGGACTTCCTAACTTTGGTCCCAGCTCTCTAATTCTCACCTGTCCTGGAAAAGACCAAAGACATTTGTATTAGTCTCATGATTCCTTTGTCAGTTGGCACAGTGATAAAATGGGAATTTCTTGGATGGACTTAAATCCAGAAAGGTCTTGGGAAAAAGAAGTCACCTGCAGAGCTGAAACTTACCTGGGCCTTTGTCTCAGAGTTCCCTAAGATAAAAGACCCTCACAACATGTATGATTTAGGTAGAAAATTTAGATAGAGCTTACTACCTAGTTAGAAAGAATAATCAGTTAAATGCTTCCCCTGGCTATTGTGCCCAGGTGAGCGCTCCTGTTCTCTTCCTCTCTCTAAGTACAATTCTCAACTGGATTTGTCTTAGATAATGTGCCCTGGAACATTTTGTCACAAGGTGCACAAATGTCATTTATGGGTCTTTTTTGCCAGCTCAACATTGCTGAGGTTAAGGTTGAGGGTAAACAAATTCTTGGGCAAGGACTTCTTGGAAGAGAGGACCTAGAGCCCAGGAATCATTTCTGTACATCACAAAGTAGGACAGAAGGAACAGAGTTTTTTGGGGATGTGAGGAACCAAGAATAAAATTGGAAAATTAGATAATGGATAGAGTGAGGGGGTTGGAGTTGGGAAGAGTTGAGTTCAAATGCTCCCTTGATACTTATTAGCTGTGTAATTCTGGGAAAATCATTAAACTCTGTCTCAGTTTCCTTATCTATAAAATGGGGATAATAATAGCAACCACCTCTCAGGTTTGTTGTGAAGATCAAAAGGGATAAAAGATTTTGCAAACTTTAAAGCACCACATAAATATTAGCTATTATTATTATTGTTATTGCTGAGGCTGCCCTAGGAAAGCATGACCTGATATTAGAAAGTTATTCAAGGATAATCACTTGTCTACCCACCTATGGGTAACATTGTATAAATCCCATTTTGTTATATTGTTGACCTCGTTACATGGGAAAGAAGTTCAGCTGAGGCTTTTCTAGAATGAAATTTCTGGCCTTTAAACAGAGGGATTTTTAAAAAAATATTTTTATTAACAAAGTTTTGTTTTTATATCACCTGGTTCCCAATGCATCTCTTCCCCCTCCCTTTACTCTTCCTTCCTTCCTTCCTTCCTTCCTTCCTTCCTTCCTTCCCTTCCTTCCTTCCTTCCTTCCTTCCTTCTTCCTTCCTTCCTTCCTTCCTTCCTTCCTTCCTTCCTTCCTTCTTTCCTTCTTTCCTTCCTTCCTTCCTTCCTTCCTTCCTTCCTTCCTTCCTTCCTTCCTTCCTTCTTCCTTCTTTCCTTCCTTCCTTCCTTCCTTCCTTCCTTCCTTCTTTCCTTTCCTTCCTTTCCTTCCTTCCTTCCTTCCTTCCTTCCTTCTTCCTTCCTTCCTTTCCTCCCTTCCTTTCCTTCTTTCTTTCCTTTCCTTCCTTTCCTTCTTTCTTCCTTTCCTTCCTTCCTTCCTTCCTTCCTTCCCTCCCTCCCTCCTTCCCTCCCTCCTTCCCTCCCTTTCTTTTGCAATTGGGGTTAAGTGACTTGCCCAGGGTCACACAGCCAGGAAAGGTCAAGTGTATGAAGTCATATTTGAACTCAGGTCTTCCTGACTTCAGGGATGGTGCTCTATTCACTACACCAAATAGTTGCCCCAGCTATTATTATTATCATCTCATCTGTAGACAATTCCTATGGTACTGCCCTTCTGTTCTTTCTTCCTTGCCTTTACTATTATATGTCCCTAATCTTACCCCTTCTCTGTAACAAGTTCTGTTCAGTGGAAAGATATCCCACACTCAATTTCCCTCCCACCTAACTGAAATCTATGTAAATCTATCATCTATTAACCATCTTAAGGTGGCTGGAGACATCTATCTGATTCACATCTAGACCTTAAAAAAAAGTCTTCCACTCACTTGTCCCAGCCCAAATCTGCCTGTCTCTCCCCTCACCCTTCACTCTCCCAGGCTGATGTCCACCCACCCTAAAAGGATCAGGGGTTCTTGCCCAGGCATCTTTCCCACTGGAAGCTCAGCAAGTTGTAATAAAATGCCCCCCTTTTTCTAGGGGAAAGTAGAGTCAGGAACATAAATTTTTATTTTCTCTCCTATTTTCCCCAAATTCCCAGTAAAGGACCTGGTAAGTAGCAGGTGTTTAATAAATATTTGTTGACTGACTTAAGGTCTTGCTCATTTGAGTGGAGTAGAAGTTCTATGGGGACAGGGACTGCTTTATTGCTCTTTGTTTCTCCAAAGTCTAGCATAGTCCCACTATGTAGTAGGTACTTAATAAATGCTTGTCAATGGTTAGATGGATGGACAGTGCCTACTTCATAGGTAGGCTAGTATATATAGACTGCTTTTCAAACTTTTGTTAACTTTCATTCATTTCAAATACACATTAATATAAAGGCAAATCAGTTATTATTAGAAGATTGAAGAAACTTGCAGAAATCACCACACAGACCTCTGGCTCTTTTTCTAAGTGCAAAGTCATTTATTGATAAAGCTAGAATCCAATGGAATCCAAGTCAACGCCTAAAGAAAGTGCACAGCTGAGAGCCCAGTCCATTTCATTCTAGCCTCCTTCTTAGTGTTGGTATCATAACAGAAAAAGAAATCCCACTTTAAAAAATAATGAAAGACACTGTCTATTGAGAGATAAAGCCCATTTCCCAACCACATCCCAAATACAACCCTTTGCTCTCTCTCCCACCCTTTCCCCTCCTTCCTCCTCATGTCTCAGAAGCTTCCTCTTCTGTCTCTCTTCTGTTTCCATATGTAGCAGCGACTCTGGCATTGTAGATAGGACACTAGCCCCGAAGTCAGAGAACTTGGGTTCGAGAACTTGTTTTTCTTTGGCTCTTGATTCTCAAAATCCCCTTCTCTGAAATGAGGGGGTTACATTCCCTTCCCTTCTAAATATATGATCCCATGATGCCAAGGGGCACGTCCTTGAGAATGAGATCTCTGTTACGAGTGACCCTGCTGTTGGTCGTGACTCAACCCAGCTCCAGCTGCCAGTCTACTCAGTCTCCGTGGGTGAACGTCACTCTCAGGGGTCTGAATATCCGCCCAGATCACAATTACTGGGGGCTCGGAGTTAAGCGACTAACTTTTCCCAAGGTCGCACAGCTAGGAAGTGTTAGCGCTGGGATTTAACTTGTTACAGCCTCCAAGTCCTCAATGCCTCCCTTGCTTCTGTATAAATGTCCGAGGGACATAGGGAACGAGGCTAAGATTTCATTGCTCAGGGAGAGTTTTCAGTGAGTAAACTCCCTCCACCATGCAGGCTAGCACCTTTTCCACTGCTCAGTCTGAGAGAACACAGGGAGAGAAAGCAAGGAGAGGTTAAGTGACCTGGGTCAGAGACGGGACTTATCTTGAGTACCCAAAATTTATTTAATCATCTTTAAGGACCATTCTGGGGTAAGCTCAGTGGTTACTTGGGAGCAGAGTTTCTCCCTGGTGGGGTGGGGTGGGGGGTTTAAATAAAGACAATATAAATAACTGTACATACTAATCAGCCTGCCCTCAGTCCCTTATAGTACAGGACTCTTGACAAGGTTGAGGATTACAGTACAACACACCCATTGTAAACAGAATAATCATGTAGATAACAGAAGAGATTTGCCTCCCTTTTTTAACTTCCCTACCAGTGTGGCCACATAGTCTACAAGGATCCCCATACACCTGCCCAGCCTTTGCCCAAAGGTACAATTTGGTCGTGTGGGATGAGTACAGCCAGCTCTCTGGGGCTGGGAGAAAGGTGAGCAGTGGACCTGGTTGGGGGGTAGGGGGGTTTTAGATCCCAGTCCAGCCTTTTCTTATCTCTGTTGCCCACCTTCCCTGGCAGGTTAGCAGCAACCACAGGTGGCAGATGGGACAAGAAAAGGAGATGAAGAATGAGACCACTTCAGTTTGTTCCCCTGGCAGCAGGCAAAAATCAGTGGGGCAGAATTCAGGGATAAGGGAAAGAAAGGAGGAGGTTAAATTTTCTTCCTTCTGTGGCCACAGATGAGTGGCTACAGCCCTCTGCAGCAGCTCTAGCTGAGTCCTGCCTTAGAGAGCTTGGTCTCTTCAGGTTTTGATGCTGCTTGGTCAGTTTTCACCTCATAGGGAAAGACAGCCCCAAAGATGTCTTCGTGGTAACGCTTCTGACTCTTAAAGAGAAAGAGAGAACAAGAGAAAATGAGCCCCACAGATCAGTCGCATTAATGTGGACAGTGTTGGTAGGGACTGCAAAAGTACCATAAATCCTCAATGCGATGAGAGCCTTTTGACATAACAAATTTCAGTTTACAGAGCGATGGGCTCAAGAACGAGGAAGTGCAAGGCAAGAGAGCTGAGAGTCACAAGACCTGCCTTCAGATCCAGGTGCTGCTGTTTACTAACTACATGACTTTGGTTCTCTCTGATGGCAAGGGAGTTGCATGAGATGGTCTTGAATCTATGATCCATATTATTCCCTTATGTTTCTATTGAACTTCCCTTTGAGGAAACTCTCAAAACATTTTGTTTCCTCTCTGGAATGAGGGGAAAGTCCAAAGGGTGAATGATAGAAATTTATTTTCCTATTTTATAGCTGAGAAAGTAAAAATGCTTCATTGTAGGTCACAAATTATTACTCTTACATAGTCACTCTCTTTCCTCAGATCCCCTCAGATCTCTTTCCACCCTTCCTCCCAAGTTGCCGGGGATGGCATCCTTTACCCAGCATTCTTGGCAAGGTCCTACCTTGAGTTGGAAGAAATAGTTCTCAGTCTGCTCTTCATTCATTTTCAGTCTGGTGGCAAAGAGATCCTTCAGAGTTTGGGCCACATCTCTGGCCATCCTCACATCTCCACAGACATACAGGTGCCCCTTCTCCTCATGCAATGTCCGAATCACCTCATCTGCCAGTCGCTGCCGCAGAATATCCTGAACATAGACCTGGGAAGGAATAGCAGTGGTTTATAGGGAGTGGTTTGCTACCAGGAGAAGTCCCAGTTGAATTTGATTTTTCCCTTCTACAAACCCTTTCAGCTGGAGTCTGTTTCCCCATAGTGTGACTTGCACATTCCCAATCAGATACTACAAAAGGACATGGACTTAATGGTAAGCTCCACACTGTTTGCTCTTCTTATATACAGGGTATTTTGAAAGGTTTGAGTAGGTGCAAGTTTATAAAACTTAAGATTTAATAAATTAAAGCTTAAGATTTAATAAGCTTGGGGTAGTGAGATGGGACAGTGGATAGAGCACTGGGCTTGGAATCAGGAAGACTCATCTTTCTAAATTCAAATCTATCCTCAGACATTTACTAGCTAAGTGACTTTGGGCAAGTCACTTCATCCTGCTTGCCTCACTTTCCTAATCTGTAAAATGAGCTAGAGAAGGAAATGGCAAACTCTTTCAAAAATCTTTGTCAAGAAAACCACAAATAGGGTCACGAACAGTGGATCATCCCTGAACAATAACAAAAAGCTTAAATTCATACCCAGATTTTTCAGGATATTTAAATTTCCAGCATCTAGTGTGAAGAGGATTCAGTTTGTAGTCTGAGATAGTGGAAAAGGCACTAAATAAGCCAGAAAGCTATGATTTGGGTCCTGGCTATGATACTTCCCAGGCTTGTGATTAAGTAAATCGTGTTAACCTTCTGAGCCCCTTTCCTTGTCTGTAAAATGTGTGTCTCCATGTGTCTATCTTCCTCAAAGGGTTATTGAGAAGAAGGTGCCATGTGCAGCTTTTTCAATAGAGTTCAGATAAAAACAATATGGAGCCATTTTTAATCTACTATTGTGATTTTAAATTTATTTGAACCCAATCTTCCCCGTGTGTTCTGGTTTTCCTGACTAATCATGGTCAGACTGATTATCAAAGACCTTTTCTGCAAAGGTGATACAACATGAATGAGTGCACCCATTTTACAGAGAGGAAAACTCAGGCTCCAAAAAAAGAGAGAAGGTGACCTGTCCAATCTTGTCCAACCAATCAGTGTTGAAGTTAGGATTCAGAGAGATGTCTCCTGACCACATTTCCTTAGAGGGGAGGATTCAAAGAACTCCCTTCTGTTTTTCTCTTACCAAACTTTCCAGTCCAGGGGTTCTGAACACAGCCTCTGGCAATTCTTCTTTTAAAAAGATTTCGAGGACCCTATTTCAATATAATTACCTTCCTTTTTATCCTATGTATTCTATTTGTTATTTAAAAACATGATTCTGAGGAGAGGCCCCTGGGCTTCTTCAGATGGTTGTCCGGGATACAAAAGGATGAATATCCCTTGGACTGGTGGCCAATGCTCCGTTGCTCATGGACACGTGGACAGCCGCAATGTTCGGGTCAGCTTCACGCCAGGTTAAGGAAGCCCATCTAACAGGGGCAGGGCTGGAGGGGCTGGCAGGGTGACTGCTGGTCCCTAGGCTGGTCTAGAGTGGGAAAAGCCATCTGGTTCAACCCTTCATTTTAATGAGGAGGGAAACTGAGGCTCAGGGACAGTAAGTGGATTTTCCAGAACCACAGAAGCAGGATTTGAATCCAGTTCCTCTGGATCCAGTAATAGTATTTCTTCCAGTGTATCACGTCCTGGAATCTAAGGGCATCCCTTGACACTGGACATTCACAGAAAGCCCAACTTACTTTGGGCTGGCCGGGCTGGCGGGAGTAGGCTGTGTAGACATCCCGGAGCACTCCTTTCTGTGTCATCTCCTTCATCTCCTCTCGATACAGGTGGTCCATGTCGGGGTGCCGGCATCCAAACACCAACGTCATATTGGGGTTCTTGAGACCTACGGGAGGCAATGGGCTGCAGTGACCAAGATAGGCAGAAGAGGGAGCTGTGGCCTAAGAAAAACTCCCCTTGTGGGAGGTCTAGCCGGTTGGATTACCGAGAAATAATGAAGGTTTGACAGAGGAGGGTGGGGAGAGTCTGGGAAGAGGAGCAATGATGAAGTCCAGCTTCTCTCTCCGTCTTTCTGTCTGTTGCTTTCAGCTGGAGGAGATGTTAGAGGCATTCTAGTTATAGATTAGGGAATTTAGAGGCCCTTTAATCCTATTTCTTTACTCTAAAAATAAGGAAACTGAGGCACAGAGTGGTCCATTGACTTGCCCAAGGTCACACAGCTATCAAGTAGCAGAAGTAGTATATGAATCCAGTGCCTTTATGGCCATTGCCCTAAGGAGGTGGAGAAGGAAGTGGTAAACTGTGTGGGCTGGGAACGGGGTAACAGCTGAAAGAAGGACAGGAGGAGATGGCAGCTGAATGGCACAGTTGATATAAATCCCTGGGAGTAATCAGATTCAAGAGTGTTTATCTCCATGTGGGTCTGATCCAATGCCCTGAACACAGCAGATGTACAGTAAGTCACTGCTGCTGCTCTGGTTAATGGTGATAACCTAACCCTGCTTCTTCTCCCAGGGGCTCCTGGAGGGAGAGGGTATCAGAATGCTGGCCTTAGGGTCAGAAAATCTGCGTTCTACCCCTGGTTCTGACTCTTACAAGCTGTGCTTCCATGGGCAAATCAGCCTCAACTTCCTCCTCTGTAAAATGGGTATAATTATCCACCCTCCTTCCCCTGCAGGGCTTTTGTGAGGAAAGCCCTTTGTAGTCTGTAGTGCCCAAACAAATGGAAGCTGCTGCTAGGGGAAGGGTCCCCAGGACCTTTACCTTTCTTCTCTCTGTCCGCCAGTCGCTGTAGCCAAAAACTCCTGAAGGGGGCGATACCGGTGCCCGGTCCCACCAGAATGCAGGGGTGACTGGGATTCTCTGGGAGCTGGAAGCCACTGGCACTAAAGGGGAAGAATTAAGTTGAGATTACAAGCTTCACAAGGTTCATGTGCCCCAGCCCTAGCCCTGCCTGGTTCCTCCAGACAGGAAGGGAGGGAGGGAGAGAAGAAGGGAGGGAAAGAGAGAATGTGTATGTGTGTGAGAGAGACAAAGAGAGAGACAAAAAGAGACAGAGGCAGGGAGACAGACATTCGTTTGTGTGTGAGAGAGACAAAAAGAAAGAAAGAGAGAGACAGAGACAAAGGCAGACAGAGTGTATGTGTGTGAGAGAGAGGGACAAAGAGAGAGATAGAGCCAGAGTGTATATGTGTGAGAGAGTAAGAGACAGACAGAGACACACACAGAATGAGAGAGAGAGAGATAGACAGACAGAGAGAGACAGAGAGAAGGAGCACTGTGTCCATTCCTCCAGGACAGATTTCTCTGGAGGCCCTATAGGGCTAGCACCATCCCAGGTTTCCTTAACCTGGGCCCTCTGTCTATGTCAGGAGCCTTACCTTCGTACAAAACAGGGCACGGTTTCCTGGAGCTTCAGGTTGTTGAGCCATGTGCTACAGACCCCATGATGGAGAGGGCCCTGACCGTCTAGAAGAAAGGAGAGAAAATGGCCATTGAGGCAGTGGGACCCCCTTAATCCTTCTCACAAGTCTAAGAATCCAGAATAGACTGAAGGGAGCCCTGGTTCATATTATTTCTTTTTTATATATTTTTAATTTTCTTTTTCTTTAATTTATTAAAGCTTTTTATTTTCAAAACATATGCATGGATAATTTTTCAACATTACCCTTGCAAAACTTTGCGTTCCAAATCTCCCCCTCTTTCCCCCCATCCCCTTCCCTAGATGGCAAGTAATCCAATATATATTAAACATCACATACTATTTTTGATCCTCCAAAGATCACCTGTTCATTGATTTAAGCTCTTATTTGCAATCCTTTCTCCCCAAAATGATGCTGCTAATTTGCCAGAGGGAGAGTCCGTGACATATTGCAAAAAAAACTCTTGACTGTGCAGGGAGTCTGAAGAACTGGTCATTTGGGCAAGTCATTTCCCATTTCCAGCCCCAATTTTATATTATGAGGGAGGTGGGCAGGATGATCTCCAGAAGGTTCTTCCAACTCTAATATTCTTTGTTCTAACATACTAAGATCCAAGGTCATTTCTAGTTTAATATTCTGTGATTTAAGGTTCCTTTCTCTCTTTGGTAGCCTCCCTTCTAAAATTCAAAGTTCTAGGTCCCTTCTCTCTTTGGCATTCTACATTCTAACTTTCAAAGTTGTAGGTTCCTTCTCTCTTTGGTATTCTCCATTCCGACATTTGGAGTTCTAGGTCCCTTCTCTCTTTGGTATCCTTCCTTCTAACTTTTTGTGTCCTAGGTCCCCGCTGCCTCTGGATGCAGTGAAACCCCCCCAGGGACCTTAAAAGTACTGCTCATTTTTGCCTCTAATTTTGCAGTCGTGAAGATCAGGGCTGCCTTTGTTCTCAGTCCTTGGGGCCCTTACCTCTGGTATGGTAAGTGACCACAGCCACAGTCAGGTGGATCTCCTTGGGGGTGAGGTCCCGAGAGGAGCTTATGGAATAGTAGCGGGGCTTCAGCAGGGGCAACTGTGTGAGCAGGAAAGTCGCTGAGATCTGGATGGAAGGAAACTCTTCCAGCACCTCCAGGAACGTGGGGACGTTTGTGAACTTCCACTTATTGTATTCAGAGGTCTGAAATCCAAAATGTTGTGTTAGAACCGCTGGAATTCCCCTTGGTACTGAGCAACCTTTGGTTAGGGGTCATTGGAACTGTAACTAAGCCAGTACAAAGGGAGCTTTGCCTCAGATTGCTGAAATTTAGAGGGTGCTAACAGTATCCAGACTCCACTAGTCAAGGAGGCCTATCTGTATCTTACCTAAAGTTTCCACCTCTCTTAGGACACAATGCTGCATAAATGGAAGCTTAATAAATTCTCAATATTTGAATTAAAATACTCTATTCTCTCATACACTATCAATATTAAGGATAGAAAAGCATTGATTATGAGCCTACTGTGTGCCAGGCACTGTGCTAAGTGCTAGAGATAGATTCAGAGGCAATGGGCTTATATTTTACCAACTCCTTCTTAAATGTGCTTCAAAAATCCCCCTCTGCCCATCTACCATTTAACAGTTATATAAATTCAGGCCAGGGATGAAACAACTTCTGTTCCTTTTCTCCCCCTAAGAATATCAATATTCCCTGTAGAATGTTTTAGCTTCCTTCCTCCCCACCCCTTTCCACAAAAAGTTAAGACTACGATCCACCGAGGTTTTGTTTCCTGTATGTGTCTTGTCTGCTTTCTTAAACTGTAAGCAGGAACTGTGTCCCTGTAAAGAAGCTTTATACACTGCCTTTTTATACATAGTCTTGTGCTCTGGCAGTCAGTCCCATAATGCCTCAGGCACAGGGCCTCCTCCCGGGCTCTTTGACCAACCTCAAAAGGCCAAACTCTGGAGCAGTGAGTCCCCTTGGGTCTCAAACCATGATTTCTCCCTTCTGTCCCCCTGCAAAAGGGTCAATCAGGAGACCATCCCTGGTAGTTCACTGCTCAATATTTGCTCTCTGTCTGGTTGCTCCCTCCAGAGAAACTTAACAATATTCCTACCAATACAGAGCACAAATTGACTACTTAATTGACAAGTCTAAAATGATGGGTAAGACAATACATTTCTGCAGAAAGATAACTGTATAAATATGTATACATATATGTATACATGTAACATATACTTTAACATATTTAACATGTATGGGACTACCTGCCAGCTAGGGGAGGAGGTGAGGGGAAGGAGGGGAAAATTTGGAACAAAAGGTTTTGCAAGGGTCAGTGTTGGAAAAATTACCCATGCATGTGCTTTGTAAATAAAAACTTTAATAAAAAATAATAATAATAAAAGAAAGGAAATACACTTAATTTTCTACAGCCTTTTTTTCTTTTACCAAAAGCATTTATGGGGTGCTCTAATGTGGGGGTCTGCACTTGGATTGGAAAAAAGTTACATCTTTATTTTCACAAATCCCTAACTGAAATTAAGCATTTCCTTCAATTATTTAAAATCGTTATTCTGAGAAGAGGTCCCCAGGCTGCAAAAGGGTCCAGAATCCAAAAAAGGTTAAGTATTTATGCCTTAATGGAACTAAGGGGTTAAAGACCAGCTAGGGGTTTATTACTTCCCCTTCCCCATCCCCAGTCCCATCAGCACCTGGCACAGTGCCTCCAGACGTCTCTTCTCTTCCTCTGAGGTGGTCAGCTGAGCCAACTTTCTGAGCAGCAGCTGGGTTGGAGGGGTGGTGATATCCAGGAAATAAGTTAGGGCTTGGCTGAGCGAGCAGGGGGGAAGCTTCTTATCACTTATCCAGTAGTCACCTGGACAGGGGAGGAAGGAAGCGTTCAGAGACAGCCAACATGTGACTCACCAGGGAGCTTCTGGAGACCCCATAGAGAGGGATGGGACTGCTGTGATAGGGGGAACTCACCCATATCGTTACTGTGATGGGCTTATCCTGATAGATGGGCACAGTGAGAGGAAGAGTAAGAAAGCTGGTTTGTGTCAGGGTTTAAGCCCATCACCCACAGGGGTCTGATTATTTCAGAAGACTTATTGAGTCATTCTCTATGACCCATTTGGGGTTTTGTTGGCAATGATACAGGAGTCGTTTGCCAATTCCTTCTCCAGCTTGTTTGACAGAAGAGAAAACTGAAGGAAACAGGGTGAAGTGACTTGCCCAGAATCACACAGCTAGAAGATGTGTGGGGCTGGATTTGAACTCAGGTTTTCTTAACATCAAACCTGGTGCTCTATCCATTATGTATGGAGCAGGTCCAATGTGTTAAACCTCTGTCACATCCCCATGCTGTTAGGAACCTCATTCAATACTAGCTTGAAGAGAAGGAACTTTCCAGCCTGTATTCCTATAAGTACAATATTGCTACAGAGAAAGGTAGTCTTTTGTATGACCCATCACAGAATGGCATGTTCAAGTGGGTTTTTTCCTTGGAGGGCAAATCATAGGACAATTGATATAAAACTGGGAGGGACCTCAGAGAGTATGTGGTTCAACACTTTCATTTTATAAAGAATTATAGGCCCAAGAAAGTTGGCCCTTGGGCATGCAGGTGATATACATAGGAAGTGAGATTTGAACCAGACCATCCTCTCTCTTCTCTTACACGATGCTGTATCCTGTTGGAATTGAACTAGCCACAGGGCCTACATGCATAAAACAATAGAGCAGGTTTGCAGGAGGTAGAGAAGTCCAAGACTTGAATAAAAAAAAATGACTTCCCCATCTGTAAAAGTGAAGAATCGTGGCTTCTCTTGCCTATGTCATATGCAAAGTCTGATGATAACATGAGAAGATACGATGGGAGAGCAATTCAAACCTCAAGTACTAGATTTTTTAAAAAGCTAAACTACAATTTTATTAGTGTGGGGGTGCTTGCAATAAACTCCCTCTTATCAATGCAGTTTAAATTTATAATCAAATAAATATATATTAAAATTAAATTAAAATTAAAAAATATATAATGAAATGTTTGAAATGGCAAATCTGAAAAGAGAGAAAGGAAATGCTCTGTAATTTAGTCTTATAAAGTTGTCTGGCCCCGATTGATTATAAGACTTGCCCAGGGTTACATGGTCAACAGGCATCAGAGATTGGATACGAACCCAGGATTTCCTAATGCTGAAGTCAGCTTTCTATCCACTAAGTCAGATAGCCTCTCTGTATTAGATATTATTGACCAGTTGAATGGAAAAGGAATTTAATTCTTGTGCTCTCTGCTTCCCAAAATCCTTGTAAGAATCCTGAGAATACTGAGATATGGGGCTTTGCAACTGTGAAATACTGGATGAAGATAATCTACTTTGAAAATTATATGGTTGATTTAGTTAAGGAGGCAAGTGATCTAATGGATAGAGTGCTGGATTAGAATTAAGAATACTTGGATTTGAATTGAACTTCTGACATTTGTTACCAGTGTGACTATGGGTGAGTCATTTAACTTCTATACAGTGTAGGCAACTTCCTAGCCGTAGATGGGTTGCCCTTATAGAGAGAGGTTGCACATGAGAATCATGCTCAAAAATCCTTTCCATATTTGCATTCAATTAGTCCATGCCTCTACTTCTTGCTGACTCTGCTTTAAAAGTAACATGGCGCCATGGAAAGAGCGTTGAATTTGGGTTCAAGATCTAGATTCAAACTGTAGATGTGTAACTTTAAAATGATGAATTTTAAGTTGCTTGTCCATTTAACATCTCATGCTATCTATCCCACAAGAGACAAGGGAAAGAATGATTCCTCCCATTTCCATTTCGTTTAATTCCATGGTCACAGGCTACCTCCCTAAGCCTTGGACTACTGTCCCCCACTGGTCAGCAGGCTCATGAAGGAGAAGTGCTTGCTCAAACCAAAGTGGGACTCATCATAGTTCAGTGGAAAGAATAAAAAGTTTCCAGACTGAAAAGGAGCTTGTGTAATCCCCGCCTCAGATGCTCTCTACCTTTAAGGACCCTTTTGATCTTTATCCCTTGGTTCTCTTCTATGTGAAACAAGGATGTTGGACTCTATGAGATCCCTTTTAGCTCTCTATTATCCAATGAAGATCCCAGAGAGACAGCTGTCTCTTCCCCAGCTCTCCCTGGCAGTCAGGGTGTTTCAAAAGGAATATTCTTTCTTGTTGGCCTTCTAGGCATTTTGGCTAGAATTTTACTAGGTGGTCTACCTACTCCAGCCTGAGGAGGATCCTTCCCTGACTCAACTATGGCAAATGCCCAGTGAAACAAACCTTGAAGCTTAAGAACCAGTTTAGATATCTGAGTGACAGCCTCTTGGGCAAGGAAAGGAAGTTAGGAAGAGGTTGATGTTTCAGATTTACCCCTTGGGAAAGAGCTTACCATTCTCATCACGGGTTTCTAAGCGCACAGATTGGTGAGGTGATGGGCCATCCTTAACTCGTTCTAAAATACCCTGAACTAGGGTGGGCTGGTTTCCAGGAAAAACCCCAAGATGCTCTCCTGGTATATAATTCAGATTCTGGTTTCCTTCACAGGAAAGTTTAATGAGGAGGGTTGCCCGGCTAAGAGAGAAACAAGAAAGTCATGGTGACATCAGTAGGATTTCCTTTGTGGCCTGGGGATGGGTGGACCCCTCTGGCTTCAGTTTCCCCAGGAAATGTGCCCATCCCTCCACCCATCAACCTGGCCCCCCTGGACTAGGAAAGGCAAAGAGCTACTTCCAAATATCTGGTGGTTAAAGGAGTATCTGGGTCTTGGGGGTTCAGGGGGTTATTCCCAGAGGGTATGCTTGGGGGGATGCTTGGGTATGTTTTAGGATTCCCAGAAAGAGCCAGAGTTCATTTGCTGGACATTTTCCCCAAGTGAATAGCCTCGGCTCACAAATTTTTGGAACAGATTATTCTGTTTTCCATAGAGATGTTTTCCTGAAATATTTATTGATTAATCCCACTTATTCATCATCCATTCTCCTTATATTTATCCTGTATATAGATGCTTATTGATCAATCCCATTTATTCATATCTATTTTCTTTATATTTATTCTATATATATTTCTATGTGTTCTTGTTACCTTCTCCATTAAAGTATAAGCTTCCTGAGAGTGGGGATTGTTTCATTAATTAATTATTTCACAGCATAGTGAACCCTTAATAATCACCTGCCAATTGATTGACTAATTTAATTTCTCTTTGCTTTTGTTCATTAAAAAGTTAAACATCTTGAGCCTCCCTTTGGAGATTCTGCTCTATATTGGAATGTGTTGCCCGCCATACCTGGATTTGAGACTCTGCAGATTCTGTCTCGATTTGAGCCGCATGGAAAACACGTTCTTGGCGTGCATACTGCTGAGGGCTACAGTGGAAAGAAGGATCATGAATGCAGGGTTTGCTTAAGTGTTGCCTGGGGAGAGGGGCAGAGGGCTAATTGTCTTTTTGTCTGAGTCTATTTTCTAAGGCTACTCTTAAAGAGGGATCTTGGTGGTACCTGGAAGTAGAAGACAAGGGAAATAGAAGCTCATAAAAAAGGCAGAAGATGAATGAAGCCATCTGATCTAGAGACTGCAGATTGTCTTCATGATGGTTAATGCCCTAACTCACACCTTACTGCTAAAAGCTGGTTAGCATTTGTCACATGGTACCAGGGGTATGCTGGAGCTAGGTCAAACCCAATTTAAAAGCTGATTGTTAAATTTTTGGTGTATGTTCACACCTCAGAAATTAATAAATGTTGTAAATTGATTGGTTCGTTGATTGTCTTAAGAAAGTGATGGAGAAAATGCCAATAATGTAGGTTAAACTTCAAAGTGTGCCATATGAATATTTCTTTCCCCAGAGAACCAGTTGTTAAACATTTACCAGCATACTCCTGGTATGATTCTTTCCTTTCATACCAACTCTATCACCTTTCCCCTAGTATTGTTCTGAAATTTTCTGTCTTAGGGATGAACCATGAAGTTCCTGAAATACTACTTAGCGTGCTCCCACAGACAATTGACTTGGCTATTCTCGACCAAGTTTTGCCAGGTCACCTCAAGCTGACTGGCCCCCTTTGGGTCCTGAGACCCTCGATGTATGGTATAGACCCTCTAAAATTCCAACATAGGGAAATATGGACATATTGAGTCCATATATATATGGACTCTCTTGAATATAGAGAATATAGAGAAGCTGGATACCTTTGTTGAGGTCCAGAGGTTGGGGATCCTGTACAAGACGGTAATTTTCAGGGTTCCAGGTTTCATTGGTAGTATATAACTTGGGGATCTGAATTGTTTCCCTTCCTTGGATGCTGAAGGTCTCACAGGCCACCTGGGACAAGACAGGGAGAAATATTAGCAACCTTTCCTAGGTCAGTGACCAGTTCTCCAGCTCAGTGGTGCTAACAAGGGAGTCAACAAACATTCATTGAGCACCTACTGTATGCTAGACACAATGAAGGAAAATAGAATTTTACGTAAGTGAAGAAAGAAGAAAAGAGAAGTCAGAGAGGAGAAGAATAATAAGAAGGTCACAAAAAGGATTAAGAGAGATTTTAGGGGGCAGCTAGTTGGTACAGTGGATAGAGCACCAAGCCTGAAGTCAGGAGGACCTGAGTTAAAATCTGGCCTCAGACACTTAATACTTCCTGGCCTTGTGACCCTGGGCAAGTCACTTAACCCCAATTGCTTCAGCAAAAAGAGAGGAGAGAGAGAGAGAGAGAGAGAGAGAGAGAGAGAGAGAGAGAGAGAGATTGACGATTGACTTTAGGCTTTGAGAGCATATGCTATACACAAATTATAAATTAAATATTAGTACAAGAATTAAAGAATGACAGAAGAAATATTACATGTAGAGACAGGATAAAACTAAGTGAATAGAATCAGGTTGATCTTATAGGAATTCAGAGAGAGGAGGACCTTGGCCCCTTGGGGTATCAGAAAAGATTTTCCAGATCAATCAACAGTATTTATTAAGTACCTAGCTTGACACTGTGCTCCAGCACTGGGGATTCAAAGATAAAAAAGAACTATTCCTGCTTTCAATAAACTTCTATCACAGATTCAAGCTAGGTCTTTAAAAATGAGAAAGGAAGTTATTTCAGGTAAGGGAAATAGTGTCAGCAAAAGCATGCAACTGGAAACTGTAAGCTGTGTTTGATGGGTGATATGATCCTGACTCCTGTACAGAACATAATTAGGAAGATTAGATTGTATTTGAATGTGGGCAAATTTATGGCTCAGCATAGGGGAAAAATCTCCAAGCTACCTGAAGTTGAATGGATTACTTCAAAGGAGAGTGAATTCCCCATAATTCGAGATCTTTACATAGAAGTGAGATGGCCACTTGCTGAGGATGAGGATGAGAGAACTTTTTCTCATAGGGGATGTCAATTATAATCTCTGATATCTCTGCTAACATCCATTCTTAAAATGAAAATGGATTTTACTTTGTCATGGGCATAATTGTTCCCCAAGCTCCTCAAGTTTTATTTGTGATGGGATTTTCCAAAAAAGCAATGGGGATACATGACCAGAGACTTGTCTGCTTCAGATGGGAGTCAGAAGACCCCAATTGCTTGAGCCTGTTCATGGGTAAATATGATGGCGATGTGCCCGGGTACCATGCCATCCTGGGCATCTCCTCCAAATTCAGTTTACTCTTTTCTCCAGACTCCCACTAGGAAATTTACCTTGAAGGTATTCAGTGCCCAGCTACGGTAGGCTTCATCTTGTCCACTGAGTTCATCTCCTTCTCCAGTTGGTGCAAGTTGAGAGGCCCCCAATTGCAAAAACTTCTCATCGATATCATGGGCAAAGGCACAAAACTGGGGATACATACTGGAGCCGAGACCAAACACAGCATATCTGCCCAGAGAAGAGACACATATGGGAAAAGTGAGCAGGAGGTGAGAATTTTTTTTTTTGGGGGGGGAATTCCCCAAGGGCCCTGGTGGCAGCAACGGAAGCAGGGAAAAGACCTACCTGAATTTATTTTTTAGCTCCTTCAGGAGAAACAGGGACTTCTTCAGTTTCTAGGAAGAGGGAACACAGAATTCTCAGGCTCCAAAGTCAAATAAACTGGTGTTTTCCACTAAATCTTAAACTCAATTTGTCCAAACTTGGGCTTACCATCTTCCCCACCCCAAAATCTACTTCTCCTCCTAATTTCTCCATTTCTTTCCAATGTGCCACCATCCTTTTTGGTATCTGATTTACAACCTTAGAGTCATCCTTAGCCCTTCATTCTCCCACTGGGTATAAACTACAAATAAGATCTAGAACTGGAAGGGACCGCAGACACTAACCTGTCCAACTCCTTCATTTTACAGATCAGGAAGCTGAGACAAACAAGATGAAGCAACTAGCCCAGAGTTACACTGCTAGGACATATCTGAGACCAGATTTGAAGTCAGGAAGATGAGTCTTGATACATTGCTCTGACCTCTTCATCTCCACCTATTGGTTATTTTTGCTTCTCCCTTCTGCAAAAGATCCTTCCTAGTCCTCCCAGCTGCTAGTCACTTCTCCCCTCTGATTGCCTTCCATCTAAACTAAATACATCTTATATCTACCTAGTAATTTACATGTTATTATCTTCTCCATTATAACATGCACTCCTTGAAGGCAGGAATATTTTTTGCCCTTCCTTTTAGTACAATGCCTAACTGGTAGTAAACACATAATAAATGCTTGTTGACTGACTATTAATTGGACAACATTCAAACCCTCTCTGGACATGGCCAGGAGACAATAGCCTAGAATTAGGGCATAGTAATGGACCTCCTAGATAAAAGACATATCCACAAAGAAAGCCACTTCCTGTTCTCTCACCAGTGGAATATTGTCCATTACTAGGACTGCTTTAAAACAAGTGAGTCATTAGCAAATCAGATGCAGTGTGGTCCAGAGGATAGAGAACTGACTTCAAATTAAGAAAAATTAGGTCTCAAATCCCATCTATGATGCATATGGACTATGGGATTATGGGAAAGTCACTTGACCTTGTAGGCAATTCTAAGTTTCTAATGCTTTCTGGTTGTGTCCCATAATCCTAGTGGAATGGAGAAAATCTACATTTTTCATTTTGGTGAAACTTACCTCACCATTCCCAGGAGAATCTCCATTTCCAAAAGTGCTGGTAACCACCAGAAGTAGCTTCTCTTTTTCTAGATCACTCAGTTTGTATTCATCCATACAGAGAACCTAAAAGAAGCAGTGACCTAAATTTAGCCTTCAAGGGGCTAAAGTTATGCTTTTCAACACGGAGCAAAACATGAGAGGTGAGCAAAGGATGGGTCCAGTAAGTGATTTGGGGTTCTGAGTTGACACTATTGTGGAAGTTGGTGAGATAAATCAAATCAAAATCTGGAGAGTAACGGACATTTGGGAAGCCAGGCAGGGATTTCAAGAGCTGTTGATCTAGGTCTAGACCAAATCATCTTAGCTCTCTGCTTGACATGAGTATCCAAGGAGAAGTAGAGCTTGTCCTATCATATGAATGAATGACATCTTGGTTACCGATGCCATGGTAAGACAATCAGAAATAGAGATCCCAGAATCTCAGAGTTGGAATTCACCCCAGAGGTCACTTAGAGCAATCTGTAACTGAATGGCAGTCATTTGGCATCTTTAAAACTCAAGCAATTATTTGTTATTTACCCAAATGTTTAGCTGATGCCTGATCTAACCAGTGAGGAGTGACTTCTCTGCTCCTCTTCAGACAACAAACATTGGAAAGCATAAGATATCATATAAAGAGTGATGGATTGGGGCATAAAAGGACCTGAATTCAAACACTATCTCTACCACTTGCAGACTGTGTAACCCTAGGCAAATCATTTAGTCTCTCTGGGCCTCAGTTTCTCTATCTGTAAAAGGAAGAAGTTGGGCTAGATGACTTCTAGGGTTCTCTACAACTTGAAATGATATGATATCTTTCTAGTCACTACCATAACTATGAGCCAAAGAATTGTAGGATCCTTGATCTAGAACTGGAAGGAACCTCAAAGGCCATCTAGTCCTTATTTCATAGAAGAAGAAACTGAGAACCAGGGTTGTCAACTTGCCCAAGATCACAGGTAGTGATCATCTAAGATAGAGTTCGAATTCAAGTGCTTTGATTCTAGAGTCAATATTCTTTCCCTTGAATCATTCCTAGATATAAAGACATAGTAATGGTCCTTTGAGAACAATAGGTCCATAAAAAAGGTTCTCATACATCGTAATGGTCCCCAAAAAGCAATGTGTCCATAAGAAATGGTTCTCATTCATAGTAATGGGTTCCCAAAGAATATTGCTTCCATAAGAAATGGTCCCCATCTACAGTCATGGTGCCCAAAGAACAACGTGTTCATAAAAAAGTCCATTTCTTTCTCTCTCACTTATAGATGTGGTCCATAATTAAGTTATTTAAAAAGACTTTAAAAAGAAATACTTTTTCCTTTCATTTGATGAAACTCATGACTTTGGAAGCTTTTCCAAAACATCTGATTCAATGTCAAAGTATCAAGATTTGCCGCCACTGAGATGTTTCATGAGAAAGTGTCAGAGATCTTGAAGGCCATTGCAAGAGAGGCATTTCAAAAATACTTTGGAGCATTATCATTGTCTAAGTTAGGAAGCATATGTTTGAAAATATTAAAAATCAGATTCATTATTTCATAATCACAATGTGTATCTCATTCTTGCTTGTTCTAGCCCCAGAAGACAGAACTGGGTTCAATGAGTAAAGAGTAAAGGAAGACACATTTCAATTGGATGTAAGGTAAAATTTCTCAACAGAGAGTCCAAAAATGGTTTTCTCTAGATATAGCAAACCTCCCATCAGTAGAGATCTTCAAGTAGAGACTAATGACTAATGGGAATGTTGTAGACTAGATTCATGATTTGGGGAGAGGATGGAATCAGAGGTGTGCAATTCAAGACCAGTTGACCAAGAGGCCTGTAAAACTCCTGAGTGTAGCCCAATCCATATTAAAATATAATTGACAAATGCTTAACAATAAAAAATAAAACAATTATAATGATAATTTGTGATTCTTCTAAATCAATATACAACTCATTGGAATCCATTTCTATTTGAGTATGATACTAGAGGATTAGATGATTTCTGAGGTCCCTTTCAACTCTGAGTTCTATGATTCAGTTTGCAGAATGACTTGATTCCGATTTGCACTCCATAAGGCTTGGTCTGGTCATTACCAAGGAGTTTTCACAAAAAGTAGCTGATGTGGACCCCAGATTGAGCTCATAGATAATGAATAATACAGATTATCCCCCAAATATCACATTTTCCCATCTTTATATACCTTCTATTTACTCAGTACACATAATCAGACAGGCTATACGGGCACTTGGGTTAAAAGGAACAGCCTTGTGTAGGTCTGGAAGGAACCAAAAACTTACCTTGCTATTGAAAGCACAGCTGAACAAGTCTCCCAAATCCCTGGCCAGAGTTTCTGATTTGCCTGTCTCTGTCGCAAAAAGCACAGTGACGTTGATCCGAGCTGCCACAGTCTTGCGCATCAGGACAGAGGCAAAGAACACTGCTCTGTAAGGATGGACAGACAGATTGCCCAGGTGAGATATCACACTCAAAACATGGAGGGCTTACGGATAGGAGAGGTTGAAGGAGAGGGACAAGGCTTGAGGTCTTCAGAGTTAGTAACTCAAATAATTGCCTACCCACCATGCCTGACCATTACTCCCTGTCTTCCCCTCCCCTTATTCCCTTCCTAGTCACTTTGGGGAAGAGAGGAATATAAATCAGATGGTGACCCTAAAAGTAAACTATATTCAATAAACTTGAATTTAATATATAGTGTCAAACAATAACCATTTTCTTTGATTCCTCCCACCCCAAGGCTTGGGAAGTGAAAAGATAAGATAGAAATTGATTGGAAGGAAATACTGTCACTCAGACTTTAAAATACTAATTTTTCATACTTACTTGATCAAGACCTTTAATTTGATCTCTCTTTTTTTGGGCCTCTTCTTCTCATCATGCCAGACATGGGTTTTCCAGGCCTCCACCTGGGAAAAAAATAAAATTGACACAAGAGAGAAAAGGCCCATTAATCTGGATTTACTCAGAAAGACAAAAGGCTTGGTGAGAAAGCTCAAGAATGGACTTAGTTTGAAACATTAGTTCAAGGCAGTTTTCAGAAGAAGAAATCAAAACTATCAATAGTCATATGAAAGATTGCTTTAAATTACTATTAACTAGAAAAATGAAAATTAAAATAGCTCTGACATACTAGTTCACACCTATCAGATTGGTTAACATAACAGAAAAGGAAGATTTGTCCAGGAAGACAAATCCTGGAGGGGATGTGGAAAAATTTTGACACTAATACACTATTGGTGTAATTGTGACCTGATCCAATCATTCTGGAGAACGATTTGAAACTGTGTCCAAAGGGCTATAAAACTGTGTATAACTTTAACCCTGCAATGTCACTATTAGGTCTGTATCCCAAAGAGATCCAAAAAAAAAGATAAAAGGACTTCTTGGACAAAAATATGTATAGCAATATTTTTTGTGATAGCCAAGAATTAGACATTGAGGGAATGCCCATCAACAGGAATGGCTGAATAAGTTGTGGTATACGATTGTGATGGAAAACCATTGTGCTGTAAGAAATGACAAGCAGGATACTTTCAGAAAAACTTGGAAAGTTTTGGGGAAAAAAATAGAAAAAACCATCAACATGCAAAGCAAAGTGACCATAAACAGGACAGTTTATAGTCCTGTTTATAAAGAGCCAGTGTAAATAACAAAGTTTCATATAGAAGATGGTTGAATAGAATGAAGCATCGACTTTGCTACCTATTAGTAGATTTTCCTGCTGTGGGCTCAATTTGGGGTGAAAGGGAACTGAGGAGATTCTTGTCCTTTTCAATCACTTAAAAATCAATTTGCTGTTTCATTTTTGTCTTCTGATCTTCAACATCAATCACATCTGGCACATAGTAGGTCTTTAGTAAATAAAGCCATGCCAAATGTTCATAGGCATGAACCTTTGTATCTGACCTGTGGCAGAGCATTCCCCGCTCCTTAGCCACAGTCGAACACACTGTAAATTGACTCTAATATGGTGATGTCATTTTGGTCTTCTTCAAAAATGAAGAACAGCAACCAACCAACCAACCAAGCTACTTGATTAATTGGTGTATATACTGGTTGTTTCTTCCCCAATAGAAATAAGCTTCTTGAGGGCAGGAAATGGTCTATTTTTGGTTTTGTAGCCCCAGGACATAGCACAGTGCCTGGTACACTATAAGCGGAGGATTAATAAATCCTTATTGGGCAAATAACCCTCTGCTGACTGTTGGCAGGCTCAGCAAAAGGGGAGACCAGAAATGAATAAAGCCCTGGATGATGCTCTTAAGAATGGAAGTGAGTTTGTGGGACTGCTTACCTGGTAGTAGTAGAAAGGAGAAAGAACGTAGTTTAGCATCTCCTGATGAAACACAGGAGTGATGCTCCCAGAGATTGGAGGGACCAGCCAGACCCAATCTGCCGGGCAACCGCCTCGAGACTTGAATTCATTCTGCATATATTTCATGAAAGATTCTGCAGCTGAATGGTGATCCATGATGGTGACATTTTGTTTCTAAGAGAAAAGGAAGCACAGGGGGATACAGAGTAAATGGGGGAAGAAGGGGATAACAATCATCCTCGGTCCTTTGCTGTTCTATCCTGCAACTAAATAAAACATGGGAGAAACAATTCAACAATGGGGAAATAAATGAGTCAGGAAGACAGGATCCTGCTTTTGACATTTACTAATTATGTGATACTGGGCAAGCTATTTGACCTCTACAGGCCTCAGTTTCCTCATCTGTATGATGTGGAGGTTAGACTCTAAAATCTTTTCCAGATCTAGCTCTATGATCCATTGACCCTCACTTGTATCTTGAAGCCTTGGGAACACAGTACTAGGAACTCACTCTACCTGGAAAAACGGAAGCTGAGGAAGTTGTCTCATTGAATTCCGGTTGAATCCAGTTGCATTTAATTAGGTGAGTGAAGGGGCCTAACCTCAACATCTCAGTAGGAAGCAGAGCTAGTAGAACATTTTCCCATCCTTCTCCCAAGTCTGCCTGCTTCACAAATAGGCTTGGTATTCCCCAGGATAGGAATTCTGCTCACACAGTCCTTCCTGAACTAGGTCAGCTACCAGACAGCCTTTTTTTCCTGTTTGTACCCAGATTCTTACTTCTGCTGAAACTAAATAACCCACTTGGATATTTAGTTTCAGCAGAAGTAAGAATCTTCTTAGGGAGTTCATAGAAATAGTCCCAGGATGCCATAATTACTACTAGAAGGGATAACCAGGACTTTGTCCCAGGCACCAAAATTTAGAAAGGCAATAGCCTTCACATCCTTCAGCAACAGAGAAGAGGGAGCTTAATTAGAAAGAATAGTTAAATGACTAATATGGCAATATGTTTTGCATGATTGAACATGTAATAACCTATATCAAATTGCTTATTGTCTCAAGGAGGGGAATGGAGAAAAAGGAGGCAGAGGAAAAAAACTAGAACTCAGAATTTTTTTAAAAAAAACAAATGTTAAAATTTGTCTTTGTGTGTAATTGGGAGAAAATAAAATGCTAAATATGAAAAGAAAAATAAGTTAAAATAAGAAACTGTGAGGCTGTACACCAAGTGAGTGCCTTATTGACAACCCCACAGTTTCTACCACTGAATTTGAGCCCATTTTGTACTACTTGGCCCAGATTAAAAAAATAATTCTAATCATGCCTTTATGGAAGGAACTCTAGAAGTCATGTAATCTAAGCCTCTCACTTTAACGAGGTGGAAACTGAGAACCAGGGAGATGAAGCTCAGCTCAGACAGGTCTGGTTACACTCACTGCTGCCAACCTCTCATCGCCAGCTCCCATCAGCACCCTGGAGAGAAGCCATTTGATAGGGACTCGGGCTTGGCACATGTTTCCCCCCTCTGTCAGGTTGTTTCAGCATCTTTGGCTGTTATTTGTTGCCCCAGCCACGGAGAGCTGGAGTGAGAAATGTCTCTTAATTTGTTTTAAACACACTTCTCACTCAATCTGCTGCTGTTTTAAGAAGTGTGATCAGTAGCAGAGCTGCTAATGAAACGTCTGAAAGGGCTAGCTAACTGTTAGCAATTCACTTCTTGAATTGGGTCCAATGGTGCTTGTTGATGGCATCGCTCCCCCTATGAACAAATAGCTCCATCTACAAACATTTCAGACTTAGATTGTAGACCCCAAAACTGGGTCATCTAGTCTAATTTCATTTTACAGAAGAGGAGATGGAGATTCAGAAAAGGGATGAGGCTCCTTTTTTTTTTTTTTTTTTTTTTTTTGGTCTGGGAAGAGGGAAAAAACTTTCCCCAGAAAGATTCTAAATACTTAGATCTTTTTTCCCTTCAAAAGTTTATGGATGAAGGCAGCTAGATGGTACAGTAGATAGTGAACCAGCCCTGAAGTCAGGAGGATCTGAGTTCAAATCCAGCCTCAGACACTAAATGCTTAACAATTACTAGCGGTGTGACTTAGACAAGTCACAACTCTAATTGCCTCCCTCTCACACACACACAATGCAAAAATTCTATGGATAATATTTTTTTTCAAAGTAAAGGTCCATATCCTTTGTTCTCATGGTCCAGGTTTCTGACATCTGAAGGTAATATTGTAACAGCCAACCAGCTTACTACCTAAGTCACAAGAGACACTAGAAATTACTTCCTTATGGGGGCTATTGTCTAGTCATTTACTCAGGGCACCATAGCTCTCAAGCTTGAAAGAATCTCAAAGGCCATTGAGTCCAGCCCTCTGGATTCCATTTAGGAAATAGAGGCATAGATTATGCAGCATGTCTATGGTCATACAACTAGTATGGAGCACAGGGTCAGAGAGCTGAAAAGATCTTTGAGATCACTGAATTCCACACCTTCCAGAGAAGGAAGCAGAGAGCAAGATAATGAATAAGGATTTAAGGTCTCACCTTTGGATAATTAACTGAAAGAACAGGGGATATTCAGAGAAGACTTAAGGAGAACATGATGATTTTCTTCAATCATTTGAAGGCTTGTCACATGGAAAAGGGATTTGACTTTTTCTACTTGGTGTGAGAAGGAAATATCAAGATGGGCTGGGTAGAAATTTTGATTTAAATTGATGTAAGGAAATATTTTCTAGCAAGGGAAGCAGATTAGCAGGTATGTTTTGGCAGTGGATTGTCTTCAGTGGAAAACTTTAATCAAAGGCTGGATGACCACGTTCTGGGCATTTCCTAGAGAGAATTCTCTAGGTCTCTATGGTCCTTTCCAATTCTGAGATTCTGTGACTCTGATCTGACCTCTTTCTGAAAGAAAAAGACAGGTAGAATCACAGAAGTCCAAAGCTGGAAAGACAACCCAACTCCTCTCATCTTAGGAGAGAGGAAACCGGAGTTCACAGATTACAGGATTTGTCCATAACTTGCGCTGCTCAATGGAGGTGGCTCCCATCTATGGTCTGAGATAATATCCCCATTATGAGATAGAAAAGGAGTCTGAATTATTCTCATGTGTTGCTACTGATTCTCTCAAGGATATGAAAGCTCTTTGAAAGCAAAGGCATTATACTACTGAGGAAAAAAAAAGAAAGCAAAGGAACAGGGAGAAAGAAGGTATTTTTATAATTGTCTTATTCAAAACCACAAGAAGCAGAGAGAATTAGCTGATCTATAGAGCAATGATCTAGAAAGCCAACATTTGCAGTTCAGCTCCGTTCCTAGCTGGTTGGATAACCTTGTTCAGTACTTTTCAATTTTCTGGGTCACAGTTTTCTCATCTATAAAACAAAGGAAGAAGTCTTTCCTCTAAAGTGACATCATGACAGGTCAATCAGTCAGTCAACAAGTATTTATTAAGCATCCACTCTGTGTCAGATACTGTGTTAAATGCTGGGCATGCAAAGAAAGGAAAAAACAGACTCTACCCTCCAGAAATTCATAGTCTAATAACATTGATGAAATAATAGCTTCAAAACTTTTCAATTCATTATTCAACCTGGCATGGTGCATGGAATGCTGCTCTTATAGCCAAGAAGGCCCTGGCTTCAGATCCTGCCACAGAGGCTTGTTAACCTATGTGAGAAAGTTACTTGCCCTTCCCAGGCTTCTGTTGAGATTGGACCAGATGGGTTCTAAGGTCCCTTCCAGCTCTGGATCTATGATCCAATAAGGTACACATCCTGGAGACTGAGGGGAAAGCTCTACCATTTCCTTCCCTGAGAGGATGAAGCTACAGTGACCTAAGCCCCTGGGATTCCTGTTCAGGGAATCTGCCAGGTGTTTGATTGGACTGTGGGACTGGACCACAATGCTTTATTTTGGAGGTTCTCCAGCATGTTTTCAACAGTTCTTTTGGTGTCTTCATAGACACCAGGCAAAAACCCTAGGGTAGGACTTATTCCCAATAGCTGCTAGTCTTTCCCTTATCTAGTCATCTTCCACTTTCTCTGCCCATATCTCCCATATTCTTAGAGAGGTGCCATCTCCCTAAGAAGAACAAAAACTCCTTAAGTGCAGGGATTGTGTTTCTGCCTTTCTTTAAGCCTGGTACATAGTACATAGTAAGTGCTTAATAAATACTTGTTGAAAAGGGAAGGGGAATGTTTACCCGGTAATGACAGAGAACATCCTACAAATGCCTGACTTACTTGGAAACTATGCAGCACGGCCACGTTGATCTCAATCACTGCCCTGTCCTTCCAGAGGGAAGCCAATTTATGCGTTTCCAGACCCATCCTCCTTCCAACTTCCTGCAGGGAGGCAAGAGGATAGGGACTGGTCAATCATTTATGTCAAAGAGATTAAAGAAAAAGGAAAGAAGTCCATATATACAAAAAGCATCACTAGCATCTCTTTGGGGGCTGTCAAAGGACTGAAGAAGAAGGGTTCTCCATGAGTTGGGGAATGGTTGACCAAATTATGGTATATGAAGGCAATGGAGCATTATTATTCCATAAGAAATGACAAAAGAGATAGATTCAGGGAAATTTGGGAAGAGTTACATGAACTGATACAGAGCTAAGTGAGCAGATTCCAGAGTACAATTTATATATATATATATTTATGTATATATGTATATTTATGTATATATATGTATATGTATGTATGTATATAATAACCAAGTTATTAAAATGAACAGTCTTGGAAGACAAGCTCTCTGACCTACACAATGATCAACCATGATTCCAGAGGGCCAGTGATGAAGAATACTGTCCATCTCTAAACAGAGAAATGACAGATTCATCACGCAGAAGGAGATACATATTTGTGGTCATGGCCAACATGGGAATTTGTTGGCTTGGCCATGCATATTTATTGCAGGGGTTTTGTTGATTATTTTTCCTTTTTCTTTTCTTTCCATTAGGGATATAGCAAACTCTTTCTTACCTCCAGGATATTGTACCTCTGGACATCACAGAAATCTCGGACACCAATCTCAGTTCCCATGTACCAGCCATTGAATGGGCACCCAGGGAACTCAAGGCCGCCCACTTCCAGGAGCATGTTGGCCACAGCAGGCAGAGCATACCACTTCAGATCCAGCTCCTTGAACCACTCATACCTAATGAAGAAAAAGGGGATGTTGCAACTGAGGGCCCCTGAAGAACATTGAATTAGGAACCAGAGGACCTAGCTTCAAACATTGCTTTCTCTCAGTGCAAACCCGGGTAAGTTACTTCCCTTCCCTTCCTCTGGACCTCTGTTTTTTCATCTGTAAACTTAGGAAGTGGGACTAGATAATTTAGGGACAAGACATAGACTAATGGGAAAAGTCCTAATTCAGGAACTTGAGTTCAAATTTCAGCACTGTGATGTGTTTCTTATCTGGGTAAAACATTTAACCTTTCTGTGCCTCAGTTTCCTCATCTGTAAAATGAGGGGGTTTGATCTATGACTTCTAAGTTTCCTATAATCCTATGCCATTTCTTTTTGGGTAGAAACACTTTCAGAAGGACACCACCAATAAACTCTGCCTTTTGGCCAGAGAAGCAATGTGGTGCAGAACCAGAGCTCTGGACCTACGGTCAGGAAGAAATAGATTCGAATCCAGTCCTATGACATCCTCTTTAGATTTTGAGCCTCTAAGGATAGGGATTATTTGTGCCTTTCTTTGTATCCCTAGTGTTTAGTACAGTCACTGGCACAAATAGCTGCTTAATAAATGTTAGTTGATTTGACTATTACTTTGTTCTGTGACTTAAAGCAAGCTCCTGAACCTTAACCTCCTTACCTATAAAATGGAGATAAAAATAATAGAAACTGATAAATACAGGACAGGGAAAAAGCACAGGATACAAAGTCATTTCATTATAAAGTTTTTTTTTCCAAAGGAGGAGAAGAAAAGGAAGAGAAAACAAATGTTTTTAAATAGAAATTATATATATTTAAAACTGCAAGGTTTGGGTCAGAAAAACTATATTCAAATCCTGGCTTTGCTACTCTCTATGTGACTGTGGTAAAATCCTTTAACAATTTTTCTGGACTTCAGTTTCCTTATCTGTAACATGAGGGGTTTGAATCAGATGTCCTTCAATAACTCTTTAATCACATGATTAAAAAAAAAAACAAACCTCTAAATCTATGATATTCTCATCCTGTGATTTGGAATACTTAGCTCAGAGTATCTTGCTCGCTCCAGTGAGATACGATACATAAAATCTTTGCATTATATAAATATTAACTTATTAAAATCAGGCCAGGAGATTTTATCTGCCTTAGGGAAATTGAGATGACAAGGAGCTTCTTGGGTTTCTTTATTTCTGCCTTTGGTGGCCTGGATAAGGCCATGTACGTGATCACCCAAGCAGGGACTTTGATGGGATAATGTAGGGGAGTTTTCCGAGTTGATCCCCGAGATTGGACCCTCATTGGACCTTAGGGTCAGGGAGAGTAGGCAGACACTCCCCATATTGGCACCCTGGGGGAAAATCCTAGTCATTCTCATCCTGGTAACAGGTCTAAGATCTAAGAGGATCTGCAGCCCCGGTTTGGGTTCCTGGGAGGCTGAACGTGAAGAAAAGTATCTCCAAGAGTTGCTTGGAGAGGGGATCCAGGACGGGGTGGCAGGTGGAGCCACAGAAGCCATTCTCTAAAGCTTCCTCATCTTCCTCTCCTCCCTCATACATCAACACACTTTCATATGTTTTCATTCCAAGATGAAAGCACATAGTTGCTAGAGAAGGTAACTGTGATATGGCAGCGTATGAAAGGAATTCCTTCTTGGCTTTAATTGGATGTCATTTCAGCTTTAGGGGAAAATCAGTGTGAGGTGCTTTGGGGGCAGAGATTCACAGCTATAAAAATGTGTAGGTGGGGGATGAGGATGCAGTAAAGACCAGACTCCCAATCCCTCTGCCCAATCCACTTACTTGGGATGTTCTATAGACACCTCGAGGACAAGGTCTTTTGGGATCTCAAAGACCTCTGGGTCCTGTCCATTGGCTTGTAACACGAGAGGCAAGATATCAAAGCGGCCGTATTTGGGCACCCATCCCAAGTCTATACACAGCTGGAGAGTGAGAGAACAATAAGGTGATTGACATTGATGGTGATTGGGAATTGAGACTCCTTTGGGACCGTCTTGCTGCTCATCCTGGGATCTCCCACCCTTGGCCCCCATCCATTGGATTTCCCACCTGGAGTTGGACTAGCATATACACACCTGGGTGAACTCGGTGCTGGCAGCATCACCCACGATAGAACCATCTGGCATCTGATAGCCAGCATATCGAAGGAGCTGAGCATTCCAGACCCGGAAGTCATGTTTCCCATCACTCCGCTGAGGGAAGAGGGTAATGGCTGACCTGCTCAGGGAAAAGGGAGAATGCTTGTGTGGCATAAGTAGTATTGGTCTCCAATCAGATCCCCTGCAAACTGATGTCACTGATGTCAGAAAGATAGACCAATCAAGAGGGATATGCTCCTTCTTTTCCTTCCTTTACTCAATGCCAAGAAAGAAAATGAGTTCTACTTGAGAGTTTGAGGTTTGGGAAGGATGCAACAAAAGGAGGAAGCAGTAGTAGCTTTCTTGAAAACTCAACCCCATGGGCTGCCTTTCTCTGCTTTTGCCTTTTTGTGATGCTTGTCCTACTCTGTTTTCCAATAGGGATCCTAGATAGCTCTGATGCTGAAGGTAATCTTAAAGTTCATCCAGTCTTACCACCTCATTTTATAGATAAAGGAGCTGAGGTCCATCTAATATCTAAGCCATTTAATGCATTCTTCAGAGTTGGATTATGAATCAAGATCCTCTCCTTACTTAGCCAACATTCCTTCCACCATGTCATTTAATCAATCAATAAACATTTATTAACAACTGCTATGTGCCAGCCATTGTGCTAGGCTCTGGACAGACAAAGATAAAAATGAAACATGTCCTGTCCTCAGGGAGTGTAAATTCTATGAGGGAGACAAACATATAAGTATCTGCAGAAGAAAAATTAAAAATAAATACAAATTAGTTTAGGAACGGCAGGTACTTGTGGATGGGAAGAGCCACATAATGAGAAGATTGGATGAGATCATTTTTTTATTTTCATAAGGTCACAGATTCAGAACTGGAAGTGGTCATCTAGTTCTCAGTTTCTTAAACTGTAATTTGCAACTCCATATGAGTCTCATAACTGAATGGGGGGTCATGAAATTATGATTTATTGTCAATAAACATTTGATTTGTCTACCTATTTTATATACTTATATACCTAAGGTTACGTAGGGGGAAAAGAAGTCTTGAGTAGAAAAAGTTTAAGAAATCCTGATCTACTTCACTAGTTTATTTTACAGATAAGGAACCTGAGTTTCATGCAAATGAATTAACTTGCCTAAAGTTTTATGGTCAAGAACAGAACTAGGATTTGAATCTGTCTCCTGATGCAAAAACCTTTTATTATTCCATTTTATTATGTTGCTTCTGCCTCTGTTTTAGTATGACGTCTGCCTCCACCACGTATCTTGTTTTCAAGATAGCACAGCCACATCACTTCTGGATTCATCAAGGAGCAGAATTCCACTTAGTAACCAAGCCTTGGTGCCTTAAAGATCATTTGAGCTGCCTCTGTGCCTTCACTCAGCTGCCAAAATGAGCTTTCTAAACACAGTCTGACCACGTCACTTCCCCCTCACTAAGTACTAAATGGCTCTCACATCCAGGATCAACTAAAAGATTCTGTTTGTTTTTTAAAGCCTACCTCATCTGGCTCCCTTTCCCCTTCTCAGTCTGCTTCCATTTACTGCCCTCCACCAACACCCGCCTGGCTGCTCCTTAAACAAGACACTCTTTTTCCAGCCTGTGTTTTCACAGCTGTTACCACGTACTTACAATTCTCCCCCTCCCGACGTTTCCAAATCATAGCTAAAATTCTACCTTCTACAAGGAAGTTTTCCTGGTTCCCTTCATGTCAGTTCTTTCGCTCTGAGAATACCTTCCATCTACCCTGCACATATGCTATAAGGATGTAGCTGCCAGTCTGTTGGTACCTCATTAGGTTATCAGCTCTTCGAGGGCAGGGACTGTTTTTGCTTTTCTTTGTACTCCTTGAATTTAGTGCCTGGTGCACAGTAGGTTCACAGTACACAGTAGGTGCTTAATAAATGTTTATTGACTCACAGACAGGACTTCAGATGGAAAGCAATTCATCCTTCACTTTCAAACCAACTTCATAGCTATCTCCAGAAAGATTTTGGGGGCAGCACGGCACCAAGAGGACTGGATTTGGGGGTTACACAACTCAAGGTCAAAGCTTGCCATTGCCAAGTTGGACTAGATGACTTTAAATTTTCCTTCTAGCTTTGAGTCTATGATGATTCTATGTTTAAGAATCCTTGAAATCTTCTAGTCTAGAAATGATTAAATGTAAATCCAAACTACAAGTTGTTTTCTTCCTTCCTCCCTCTTTTCTTTCCTTGTTTCTCTCTTTCTTTTCCCCCCTCTTCTTTCCTTCCTCATTCTTTCTTTCTTTTCTTTTTTCTTTCTCTCTGCCTTCTTTCCTTCATTCCTTCCTCCTTCCCTTTCTTTTTTCTCTCTTTCTCTTGCTCTCTTACTTTCTCTCTTTTTCTCTCTCTTTCTCTTTTTCTCTCTTCCTTCCTTCCTTCCTTCCTTCCTTCCTTCCTTCCTTCCTTCCTTCCTTCCTTCCTCTCAAAGTGACTCCAAACTGGAGAGAGACAAAGAAAACAGACATAGAGATGGCAAATGCCAGAACAGGTCTAATCATCTTACTTGTCAGGAAATCTTATGTTCTTTTCTTTCAGTCTTCATTTCCTAGATAACCCTGGGTTACCTTCATAAATATCTCTAATGACTTAAAAGTTGAAGATTACCTGGGAGTTTATGGAAAAGAAGCCTCACCTGATATTTCCATTGTTGGTTGCATAGCGGATGTGCTGACAGATGTGCTCAAACATCTCCTTGGCTGTTGTACATTTCCGAGCATCAAACACCTACGGGCCCCACCAAACCCCAAGATCAAGATCATCATCCACAGTATAAATTTGGTCCTCCTTCAGTTGTTGTCAGAATTTAGCAAATTACTAGTAACTTCAACAACTGTATATTTGTATCAAACCAGGCCACTAATGACTTCCAGAGCAGTCAATGTTTAAACAGCTGGGAAAATGAAAAACTCTGCCCTCCCAATGCATCCCATCTCATTCCTGATCACTGTCATCCCTTTCTATTGTTCCCCTTCCAAATGCAGGTCAGTTTTCCTTAGAGAGTTGCCTGGAACAATGGGGATTTAAGTGACTTGCCCAGGATCACACAGCCAGTATATGTCAGTGGCAAGATTTTAAGTCATATCTTTATGACTTCAAGACCAGTTCTCTACTATCTACTGTTGTGTCTCCCTTTCTGCATAGTAAGCACTTAATAAATGTTCAATTGATGGACAGATATTGTAGGGATGACAGTATTAGTATTATACAGTATAAATCAATTATAATATTGATGTCTACCAACATCATGATGATTAACCAACAGCCAATAACCCACATCGGCCAGCAGTGCTGGATGGCAGAAATGGATATATACTCCTTGGGAACAAAGATTTAAAACTCAGACCCTGAGATATTGACCAACAATCTGTGCAGCTCTGCTATGGGTCAACACCCAGCTGCGGGTCCTAGGAGAGTTGCCCCCTTCCCTCCCCTTTGCCTCCCCATCTATTCCCAGGAAGGTCACCTGCAGGTTTGACCACTGGATCCTTCCAATGCACCGAGGGGCATTTCTCCAGGCCTGCTTGGTTGCATAAATGAGCTCATCTTCCGTCAGCTGGTAGGTTCCTGTTGTTTCTATCTCCTTTGTTACTGCTTCCACTCTGGCCAAATGCTGCTCTATTTTTGCCCTACAGGACAGGAAAAGATCAGGAATAGAAACAATAGGAACTGACTTATTTTCCCTCCAGAGATCTGTGATTTCAGCCACATGGGACAAGTCCCTGTGCAGAAACTCCCTTCACCAATGCAGCTGTGCAACTTGCCCATAACATAAGATGTAGAGAGTTGACAGGGGCACCGAGAAATTCAGTAACTAGCCTGTGATCACCAAGTGCTGGGTGTCCAAAGCAGGAGGGGTTCCTATGCCCTTAGATTCCCAGACCAGCCTTCTATTCACTAGACTGCACTGCTCCTCGCTAAGGAAATTACTTTTAATTTTAAACAAATTCAATCTAAAAATTGGAAATCAAAGCATGATTTCTAGAATTGGAACTAAAATGTGATTTATAGAGAATCAGCTATCACTGGGCAATATTCAATAGTGAGTCAATAAATATTTATTATTATTGTTTGGTCATGTCTGATTCTTTATGACCCCATTAGGGGTTTCTTGGCAGAGATATTGGAATGGTTTGTCATTTCCTTCTTTGACTCATTTTAAAGATGAGGGAACTTAGGCAGACAGGGTTAAATTTCTTGCCCTGGATCACAAAGCTATTAAGTGTCTGAGGTGGATTTGAACTCATATCTTCCTGAGTCCAGACCCAACGCTCTATCCACTGCTGCTCCAAATATTTATTAAGCACCCACTATGTACCAGGAACTATGCTAAGTGCTGGGCATACAAAGAAAAACAAAAGACATTCCCCAATCTGGAGGAGCTCAGTCTAATGAATCCTATCACCTCAAAACCTAAAATATTCAGGAGGTGATTTCCATAAAAATCAAAATCTATTTTTTCTTTATCTAGTATACAAAATTGGTGAGTCTCTCAGGTGAAGCTTCAGAATGAGTAGGTGTTTCTCAGAGCTGATAAAAAAGGAGATAAGGGATCAGCTTATCCAAGCCCTCAGTTTAAAGTCAAGAATTGAGAATCAGAGAGATAGTGGATGGACCAAGGAGGCTGAAGAGCCAAGATTTGAATTCAGAGGCTCAGAACCCAAATTCAATGTCATTTCCACTCTACACTAAATTGGGGCTCATTGAAACTTCTCTTTAGAATGGTACAGAGCAACACCTTCCCAACCCCTCCCCTCCCTTTGTCCCTACCACTCAGGATCATAGGGTCATAGGCCTTGAGTTGCAGCCATCTAGTCAACCCATATTTTTATATTTAGGGAAACTGAGGGCCAATGGAATGGACTGACTTGCTCAAAGTCACATAGAATAGTAAGCATAGAGTTAGAATTTGAACTCACGTTCTCAGATTAGACAATCAGTGCTCTTTTCATTGTGGATTTCATGAGGTTTGGGGTAGCAAGGCACTTTAGACATGAAACTCATTTCGCAAATTTTGCAGATTAAGAAATTGAAGTCCAGGGAAAGTAAATAGGGTTAATAACTTTCCCTGTGTCATACAAGCCTTTGATCACATAGGCAAAAAAGAGCAGAGTCAAGATTCGAATTGAGTTCCTCCAAATCCAAGCCCAGTGCTTTAACCACTGAACTGTAATCCATCTTCATCCAGATTCCTAAGTCTGAGCTCTTGACTTTAAATTCCAAATGTGAATTATAAGCATCTTGAGATGAGCAGCTGCCTTGCCTACCTTTGTGCCATCAACCAAGAAGATGCAGAATAGTCATCTGCAGATCCCTGTTGCTTTTACAGGGCAGTGAGGAAGGGCCTAGATTTGGAATCAGAGACCCTGATTCTGCCCCATACCAGCTATGTGACTTTAGGCAATTTCCCTCTTCAATTTGTGGCTCTCAATTTCCTCATCTTAGGGGTTGAACCGCTAAGCTCCTAAATCCATGGCCAAATGACTCTGAGAAATACCAATTGATATTGAATGTAGAACTGGAACATCCAATAAATTTGTAAGCCAAGTAAAGAAATTTGGGATCTGAGTTCAAATGTTGACTTTACCATTGAGAAAGTCAAAATTCCTGGATCTCAGGTTCCTCATTTGAAAATTAGGGGGTTAGACTAGATGACCTCAAATATTCCTTTGAGCAATCAATCTATGATGCCATGTCTACACCCTCGACTACACTGTCCCTTAGTTTTGAGAAATACTTAGAAAAGTGATTTAGGTTATTTCAGTTTCTTCCTTACTTCAGACATCATTAAGTTTCTTGAAAGAAGGGATTCAGAACTGAAATGCTTTAAAACACACACACACACACACACACACACACACACACACACACCCCATCACAGCAATCTTGAAGTTCCCAATCCTCACACAAAGACACTTGAAATGGCAACAAGGAAAAGTATTTAAAGAACAAAGTCAGTCTTGATTATGGATAGGACAGACAAGGCAGAACAAAATGGTCCTTTAGTCAACAAAGACGGTCTTGACAACCCTCCTTTTCCTCGATAAAAAGGAGGTCAGAGACAAAACACTTGAAAATATTTATCCCAAGGACACAACTGGAACATAAGCTCACAACAGCATGCAACAGGAAATCAACTCCAAAACAGGACTCTTGGAGGACTAATAATATCTCTTCTCCCCACCTCCCATCCCCCTACACTCCAAACCCAAACATGGAGACCCAAGTCAGACCCGTTGATGATGGTAATGATACCGAAGGCTGATAGGACATGTCTATTGTCACCCAAACTTTGCATAGGTGGGTGGATGGATAAACAAATAAAGTATTTATTAAAAACATTCTATGTGCCAAGTACCAAGCTAAATTCTGGGAATACCCACTCCCCAGGGCAGATAGTCACTGTTGTCAAGGAAATCACTCCAGTTGTAGAACCTAGGCAATAGCTCAAAGCTGAGGCTTGTAATCCAACTTTTTCATTTAGAGATGAGGAAATTGAGACCTATAGAGACAAGAATTCTTGCCTCACGTCTTTATACCTGCTCATATGGAGTGATAGAGGGGGTCCATCCTAGGATTTCTTCCTCAAAATTTCTCTTTATATCATAAGGAAGATTCTGGCTGCCTGTTTAACATCTCTTACCACAATCATTATTATTGTTATTAATAACAACTATTATTGTCCTATCTTCCATTTGCACATATGCTTTTCAAAATGCTAATACCTATGCCATATTGGTCAAAAGGGTCACAGATGGAAGGAGCCCAGAAACCATATAGTTTAATAACCTCACTTTCAGAAGGGGAAACTGAGGCCCAAATTGATTAAGTGCTGCCCAAAGAAGTAAGTAAATCAACAGGAGTCTGAACCTCTGAACTCCTTTATCCCCCAAACAGCATTCTTTCTTTTTTTTTTTTTTATTATAACTTTTTATTGACAGAACCCATGCCTGGGTAATTTTTTTTACAACATTATCCCTTGCACTCACTTCTGTGCCGACTTTTCCCTCCCTCCCTTCACCCCCTCTCCCAGATGGCAAGCAGTCCTATACATGTTAAATATGTCATAGTATAAGCATTCTTTCCACTGTACCATATTACCACCATCTTAATTAATCTTTTCTCTAATAAAGATTTCAAAATGTTAGTAAGACCTATTACTTTCCCCAGACTTATGTCCTGGCTCTGCCACTTACTTTCTCTGGGATGTTAGGTCATTTTTTTTACCTCTGTTAAATGAGAGAGGTGGACCACATGACCTCAATGTTCTATCAAATTCTGATAGCCTATGATAGCTCAGGAGTGAAGGGAGTGAAGGATTATAATGTTCATTTTATAGACAGGAAAACTGAGGGCCAGAAAAGCACTAATGCTGAGCACTGTAAAATGATGAACAAGGGTTCCTGAATCCCAAGAAACAGTGTTCTTCTAGCATCCAGACAGAAGAAAGATGGCGCCAATCATCAATCAATCTGAGTTGCTTTTGCAAGAGTGAGCAGGAGCTGTGCTGCATTAGTTACAGTTTTTTTGCCCATCTCCCCTTCTGGGGATCCAAGATATGACCACATAACTGAGTTTTTCCTCTGATAAATTCACTTGCTTGTGCTGGCCACTGGCTACCTGGGCTCACTAGGCTTCATAATAATCCACATTAGCCTTAACTTGCTGAAGAAAGACTAAAAGGGTGTCCCCCTGAAACCAGGAAGGTTAGGAAGGAAAAATCTCTATGGATGAAATATAAAGCAGCTAGGGGATGCCACAGAGTGCCAGGCCTGTAGTCAGGAAGACTCAACTTTCTGTGTTCAAATCTGGCCTCAGACATAGACTAGTTGTGTGACCCTGGGCAAGTCACCCCACTCTGCTTGCTTCAGTTTCCTCATCTGTAAAATGAGCTGGAGGAAGAAATTGCACATCACTCCAATATCTTTGCCAAAAAAAAAAAAACAAAAAACAAAAAACACAAAAATATTTCAAATGAGGTCATGAAGATTCAGACACGACTGAAATGATTAAACAGCAAGAAAAGGAACAAAGCTTAAGATTCTAAGTGATCTTTGGTCCCCAAGGAAGCTGAAAATCTACGGAATATTCCAGAAAATTCTCAGGGAGGCAGAGTGGGTCAGTGAAAAGGGCACCGAATTTGCCTATTCCAACTCTGCCTTTTACTTCCTGGGTAATCTCAGGCAACAAATCACTTCACTTGGGTCTCATCTACCAAAGGAGAAGAGGGTTAAGTTTTCTTCCAACTGTAAATCTGTAATTTAGACTTTGTAAAGACCATGACCTTGTAATTCTGACTTAGTCCAGTTCATTCATTATTGGCACTAGATGAGCTTTTTGAGTTTTGAGGGGAAATACAGTCCTGTTTGGGCTGATGAGCTCCTTGAGTACCTTCTGTGCCAAGTACAGGGCGGGCACCGGATGAGTAAATAAGTCAGTGAATGATCTCTCCTAAACATAAACACACACACACACACACACGGAAGGGAGGCAGCTGGAAAGGGAAATAGTCTTACTCTTTGAAGGAGCCGTAATACTGGTTGACAAAGTCGATGGCTTGAGGTAGCAGCTCTTCTGGAGAGGTCGCTCTGTCTCTAGTCCCTTTTGTCATACTCTTGGGGGTCATTATTGACCCTCGACAAGCCTTGGACTTGCAATCAATATCCTGAAAAAAAAGATTGGATGGAAAATCATATATGTAGAGCTGGGAAGGATCCCAGTGCCATCCCTCCAGTCTCATGTTACAAATGAGGAAAATGAAACACAAAGTAATGATCCTATAGTTAATAAGTGTCTGAACTTGCCTACTCACTCCACTTTGCCTTTACTGGACTCTCTGCTCTTTTCTCTTAACATCAAGATTTTCTCCTTTGCTGCCTTCAGGGACATTCCCTAGCCCCACCTAATTCAACAGCCTCCCCTCCTCTCTGTAAATCCTCCACCCTCTACCACAGGTTGTCTACAACTGATAATAATAATAGTAATAATAGCTAGCATTTATATAGCATTTGAAGACTTTCAAAGCATTTTACCAATATTAGCTTATTTGATCTTCACAACAACCATAGGAGGGAGATATATTATTATCCCCATTTTACAGATAAGGAAACTGAGGCAGATTGTGATTAAGTGACTAGTCCATGGTCTCACACAACCAGGAAGTGTCTTAAGCTGGATTTGAACTCTGCCCACTGAGATCTAGCTGATACAACTAAAAGGACACAAGATGATGTCACTTCTATCCATTCTGGGCCCTTGAGATACAAGATGATATAGTGGAAAGGGTGCCAGTTTTGGAGTCAGAGAAATTGAGTTGGAATCCTAGCCCTTCTACTTACTAAATGATCTTGGGCAAGTCATTTAACTTATCTGAGCCTCAGTTTCCTCATCTGTAAAATGATGCCTTTGTATTAGGGGAACCTGAATTTCCTTAGAATTTTAGAGCTGGGATCTTCATACAGTCACTCAATTCATCCTCTGGACAGCCTCAGGCTCAGAATAGACATGAACCCTCTCCTTATTTAGTGCCGACAGTTGAACTACTTTCTCATTTTCAAATGGTCTTATTGAAGCCCCTACAATCTCTTTCTTGCTTCCTAGCCTGTTTGCGCATGTGAAACTCAGAGGACCCTAAAGATGGTTTAAAGTAAACTTCAACAGGAATAAAAATGTACGGGGAAGAAAAACATCATTACCTGCAATCCAGCAACCTGGAGTTTCTCTCAAATTCTGGATTATTCATCCTCCATCAGTACAGTTCTCCTAAATGTGCTAATTAACATTTGCTCCTTTCTCTAACTATTATGGGCTATAATTATCTACTGATATTCTGATTGTTTGCCACAGGTTAAATACATGAGCCCTAAGCTCTCGAAGATCAGGGATCGGGTCTGTTTTGCTGTCTTTGGGATAGGGGACTCCCCTCGACTTTTTTTCAAGAAGATTGGTTGAAAGCCTTGGGCTCCTTACTCACCAGTTTGGCTTTGTGATGTAGAGTGTCTTGGAATGTCATTCCATTACTCCAGTTTTTAACTCTCACGTGCCTTGGACAGCCTGATACGGGATGGATCCCCTTGACCTGGGGTTCAGGAGGCTTCTAGACAGAAGGAAAGAAGGTGACAGGTCAGTGAGAGCTTAGCAAGCATCTTCCCTCTAATAATAAGATCCAAGTATCCTAGACTTGTGGATTCAACTGGCACCTAAGAGTAGAAGATGGTCAGTGATTAGGAATCACATTAATGACTAATTTTCAAGAAACCCTTTCCCCTTACTTGATCTTGATAGGAATAGGGAGAGAAGCAGCATACAGAGTGAATTCAGGTTTCATGTGACCTCTTCTCTTCCCTTGAAGCTTTAGGCCACCTGTCCTAAGTCCACTTAAGACCTTCAGATCCTTGGGACCCAAGGTGGCCATACCAAATGCTTCATTAAATGATCCAAAGGAACAAAGATTCAAGAAATTCACCTAATAGCCAGGTGGCCTAGTACTGAGACTGGAATTAAGGAAGATACTTGTGGTGACATAGTGGAAAAAGTGCTGGAGATAGGAAAACCTGAGTTTAAATCTTGCCTTAGTCATTTACTATCTGTGTGATATTGAGCAAGTCACTTTATCTCAGTCTATTTGAAATTCCTTATCTATAAAATGAATGGGTTAAAATCATTAATGGCCTGTTTTCCTACACTCTATAAGTAGGAGTGCCACTTAGGGGGATGTTTTACCAAAAGAAATGGGCATGGATGACTACCATCAAATTCAGAGATGCTCTATCTAGCATCCCAAAGGGCATGTGATTATGGCCCATGAGTCCCTAGAGTAAAGGACTCTAGGTAACTGAAGATGGTGTGTACCTCAGATAAGGAATGGGTTAAGGATTGTGACCTCCTCCACTGACCTTTTCCTCCACCAAAGTTGTTTGTTGCTGCTCATTCCGAGGTTTACTCAGGCTGTGAGACTTAACATCATCCTCTGTCTGTGAACTGTGAAAGCAATGATATTAATAATAATGATGATAATAATAATAATAGTGATAATAATAATAATCGGAGCTGACATTTATATAGTGCTTTATAGTTTACAAAGAGTCATCCCAATTGCCTTGGTATTAGCCCCATCACTTTACAAATGAGGAAGGTGAAACTTAGTGATGTGGTTACTTAGACAAGGTCACATTGGACATTGAGCAATCCAGCCAGCTAGACGCATAGTGGAAAAAGTCCTGGAGATGGGAAAACCTGAGTTTAAATCTTGCCTCAGTCATTTACATTTACATCACCTGTGTGATATTGAGCAAGTCACTTTATCTCAGTCTGTTTGGAGTTCCTTATCTATAAAATGAATGAGTTAAGCTGACAGGTCTCCTTCATCTCCAGATTTATGATCCTATAATCCAGGTCTCTTATTCTGAGTCCAGCATTTTTTTTTTTTTTACTACAATCTAAGAATCTGGAAGGAAATTTAAGGACCCTTGAGTCTAATCTCTTATTTCAAAAGGGAGAAGACAGATCCAGAGAGCTAAAGTGACTTATTCATCCTAATACCATAGATAGAGCTCTAGATGGGAACCCTGAGGAATCTGATGTAAGTGACATGAAGGTTCTTTCCAGCTCTACATCTGTGATCCTGAGGTTTACTCCAACTTCTTCATATCACAGAAGGGGAATCTGAGCCTCAAGAGAAGTTAAGTAATTTATCCTGATGCTGACTTGTGGCAGAGCTGAGACTAGGACTCAGTCAATAGTCAATTAACAAATGTTAATTTTCTACAATGTGCACAGAACTGTGCTAAGCACTAGAGATACAAACACTAAAAAACAAAAAATAGTCCCTTCCTCGAGAAGCTTATACCCACTAGGATTTCACTCTTCTCTAATGCAATATTTATAAAAGGGGAAAGGGAGAAAAAGAGAGGAAGAGAACCAAACCCAGTGGACAAAACTGATAATCACAAAGTGCCAAGTAAGGGGAAAAAACCCAAACCAAAAAACCCAAAAATATCCAAGCCCAGGGTTCATATTCTACCTCTGATTCTCATTTCATTTTACTTGGGTCTCAGTTTCCTCATCTACAAAGTGAGTGGATTGAAATAAATGTTCTCTGAAACCCTTTCCAGGTCTTAAAGGCTATCATCCTATGAGGTCTAGATTTTTTTGAATAGTCTATCATCCATTATTGTGGCTAGTTAAGAGCTGCCTCTATTTGCTTCATTGGTTGTGGGAGAGAATCCTCTATTTGTCTGCTCAGCTGACTGTTTTATAAAGACTCACCTTAAAAACATTTCAAAATCTCAAGCATTATCCAAGAGTTTAATTTGACCAGGCATGGCACACATAACACATTTCTTATTCATTAAAATAATGACAATAGCAATAATAATCCAATGACGTTCTACAATGTTTCATCATGATGTGGAGTTGACCTTGACTTCCCAAAGACTAGAATAATAATAATAATATTCTTACTTCAATATCTCAAGGATCTGTAATTTTGTCAGCACATATGGGTATTCTAACTACCAACATAATTTGCAACTTCTTAATGACTTAGTAAACAATCTTAGCAAGTTGCCATGTCTAAAAAACCATCACCCTGGGGAAGAGCTTTCAGAACTTAGCTAAAATGGTTTTCAGGTGACAGGTAATGTAGGAGTAGCTCTGCATCGAAGCCTTTCTAGCATGGGACAACTCTAGATGGGGCTCAGGCTGAGCTTAAAGACATCAAGAACCTCTCCATACCAATGAGAAGAAGTGTGGAGTATTCCAATGCTCTTAGTATTGGACTTGGAATCAAGAGCCCAGGTTTGAATTCAATTCTGCTACTTAGCTGTGAAAGAAGCAAGGCAAAAAGAGGGGAAAGGAATGAAACCCAATGGACAAAATAATTAGTCCTAAGGCACCAAGGGACAGAATAGAGAGTGTTAATTCTGAAGAATTCACATTCAAATCCTGTCTATCTTTTTATACATACATGTGTGTAATCTATACCTATACATGTTTATAGATATAAATACATATATACCCTCAATATATTTTTCAAATATATGTGCATAATATGTATATTTCATATTACATATTCCATAGATGGATATATTCTTGTGTTTTCCATTAAAATGTAAGCTTCTTGGAATATGAAACAGTAGGACAGAGTTCAATATTTCAGTATTCAATATATGGATTTTTAATGCCCAGCAGAGCACCTGATACATAGTAGGCATTTAATAAATGCTTATTGACTGATTGGTTGATTTATGAAGATCATGGGTTGTGAACAACCTATTGAGAAAAAATCTAGGCCAATGAAATCAGAGACCTTTGGAAGTATCAGAATAATCACAATATTAGCTGATATTTAGCAATCAATTAATCATTTATTTTACATGAGGGGTTTATAACCTAGAGGTTCTTGAACTTTTTTCCCCCTTTTAAAATAGTTATTGATTTATTGCAATGCAACCAATTTCCTTTTAAATTCTACATATTTTCTGTGATGTTTTTAAAATTTTGATTTTGAGAAGGGGTCCATAAGCTTTCCCAGACTGCTGGCCAAGGGGTCCATAGTTTACAAAAGGTTAAGGACCCTAAATCTATATAGTGAAATGCAAATTACCAATTCCTCTTTCCTAAGAAATCTAAACAGTCTTCACCAGATGTTTGTTCTTTTCAGCTTTTTCAAAGAAGGAAATAAAATTGGTAGGGCATGACCTGTTTAATATATATATATATATATATATATATATATATATATATATAATTTTTATTTTATTTTTGTCTTATTCCACAAACTAAAAATAAAATAAATACAAATTTAAAAATTGATATCTTTTGTGTCTAATGTCATATCAATTTTGGAAAATCTATCTTCTTTTCCTTTATTTGTTTTTAAATAAAAGTGCTTTTTTTTTTTTTAAAGGAAAGCAGTTCTGCAAAACCAACCAGTACACATTGATTGAGATTGATCATAGAGAAAATATCGCACATCCAACATTTCCCACCTGCACCATAAAAGGAGGCAGGCAGGCAGGGAGGTGCATTTTCTCATCTGTCCTCCAGGCTAATGCCCTCACCCTTGTACTACACTCAGTTTCTTTTGGTCATTATTTCTTTTTCTATTGCTGTGATCATCTTGTCCCATGTTCTGGTTCTTGCTTCTTTCCCTTCAAATTATTGCATCTACTCCTATATCTCCAAATTCTTTACAGATTTAACCTATCTTTTCAACAGAATTTTGAGAGGTTCTTCTAGCACGAGGCTAGAACTGTTAAATTTTTGAATGGAATCCTTTCTTTCAAGAAGGGAGAGGAAAGTCGGTGCTATCTGAAATCTTTACGGACGTGATCGGTTGGGGTTTGTGGTTTCAGGTTAGCATTCTTGGCAAAGGAAACAGAAGTGATGTAAAGAATAAAGAAAACCACAGTTCAAATCCTTCCTCTGATACTTAGTAACTGTGAGACTCCACCCCCTCAGAGTTTCAGGCAGTTCAAGGAAATAAATTATAGGCTTGTTGCAATAGATGCTGGCAGAGGTGAATTCTTGCCATTTACAGTATCCTGGCCAACCCCACAAGAGTCTGTCATACTACTGCCTTTTTGTAGGTGTTACCTTATCACTTACATGAATATCAAACTTAGCTGATGGGCTCTGTTGGGCCCCAACGTACTGTTTTACCTTTATTATAAGTGACTCACTTGGTGTACTATATGGTGCAGCCAAATTAGCCTCATTCTTGCTGTTCCCCACACAGAATACTCTATCTCTGATTTCTGGACTCTGCTTCATGCCTGGAACATCCTCCCTCCTTACCCCTGCCTCGTAGAATTTCTGGCTTGCTTCTCCAGGCTATCAGTAACACATTATTAATAATTTGGAACATGGGATAGCACAATGAATGAGTATTGATTCTAATGTTTGAGGACTTGGATTCAAATCCCACCTCAAATGTTTATTGCCTGTATGTCATCCTTCAGTAGGATCCAGGGATGCCCTCACCTAAGGAAAAGCCAGTACAGGAAAATCCAGGCAAAGATCAGAGATATACATTAAGAGATGATTAGTCATTCATCAGAGTATTCTTTTCTTTAATAATGACTCATTTCCAAACTGCTTTAGGATTTGCAAAGTGTCTATCTCATAACAACTCAGAGGTGGGGTGTGTGTACCCATTATACAGATGTGGAAAGAGGTTTAAAGAAATGGAGAGATTTCCTCAGATGAACAGCTAGTCTGGGGTAAGATTTGAATTTAGGACTCTAAGTATAACCTTCTGTCTCTCATACCATGTATTCCAAAGGAGTGCAGATGGGAGAAGAGCATCAACAAAGCTTTTAGGCGGCATGGTACAAATATCAATGGAGTCAAGATCTGAATTCAAATCCAACCTCAGACACACACAAAATTTGTGACCCTGAGCAAGTTAACGCTATTTACTTCAGTTACTTAATCTGTCAAATGAACTGGAGAAGATAATGGCAAACCACTTTAGTATATGTGCCAAGAAACCCTCAAATAGGGTCACGAAGAATTGGACAAACCAAAATTACTGAACAACAACAAAAGCCCCATCTTTAATGTAGGGAGATAGTCTTCCTGACCCACTAGTTAAATTCTCTTCAACAGCAGGGATGGATTTGCTCAGAGTCCTTCATAACTGACTAACTCTTTTGTGACTCAGAAACAGTTAGTCTCCGGGGTTTTGTCCATGTGGTACTGAAAACAAATTTTTGTCCATGAAAAAGTAACATACAGACCAAACCAGTGATCTTGACTTTATTAGTATCTGGCACCAAGAAATGGATCAAATGGATCACAGATCCATTTATAGATATATATGAAACATTTTCATGAATGAAATACACCTAATTTTTGCAGTTAATACTCTCTACTTTTCAGACTATACTTTGCCTAATGAGATTACTTTTCACAAAACTGAAAAAGCTTCAGGATGCTGAAATGATTTCATCTCTGATCAAGCTTGTCTCCACAACCACTCACATATGAGAGGGAACCATGTATGACTACCACAAAAGACTTTATCTTGACCAAAGGAAGATGGAAGCTCTCATGTTCAAATCTTGTTTCAGCCACTTACTACCTCTGGGATTCTGGACAAATCATTTAATCTCTTTGGGCCTCATGTTTTAAAATTCATAAATTCATAGGATTACAAAGAATTAAATTATATTGAAATAAAGATGCATTTTTTTCCTATCTGAGTTGCGGGAACTCTTATAGTTCTCAAGAACTCTTATTCAAAGGTAGCTGAAACCTTTATTGTTGGGAGTTCCAGTAGGCTCAACTGATTAAGCTGTATTATTATTATTGAAATATTTCAATTTGAATTTATTTGATTTATATGATTAAGCTGTATGACTTTGGATAAGTCCCTCTCTGAATTACAGTAGCATTTTTGTGCCTAGAAGAGTGGGGAGCTCAAGTGGATGATCTCTAAGCTTCTTGCCAGCTTTCACAACCTCAGGTCCTTTTGTACCCTACTTATGCCAGCTCATGCCCTTTTCCCTGTCCCCTCCAGACCTGTTCTGAGGTTCTGAGCAGTTCAGTGGTAGCTGGTGGGCTCCCCAGAGAAGGACCCCAGAGTCTGGAAAGTACCTGGATCCATTTGCACAGCACATAGGATGACTCCCAAAGATCCTTTTAATCAGCAGGCACATCCTTGGCATGGCACAGGCAGAGCTGACCCCTTCCCTCATGGTCCCTGTGACTGGAGGAAGCTGGGCTGGAGCAGAGCAGCTAAACTTGGCTCGGAAGCACAATGGTTCCCTCTCGTTGTAGGGAGCCCCTCCTCTTCTCTGGTTTTATAGTCCTCCCATAGGTCCCCTCCTCTTTCCCAAGGGGTGGGAGTGGGGGGGGGGAGGGATAGGAGCAGGAGGAGTGGACAGAGACCCAGGGACTGCCTGATTTAACTCAGGAGGAAAATGCAGCTGTGTGGGGCTGACATTTGTGCCCTCAGCTGCCCAGGAAAATCTCCGATACTGATAACTGGCAGAGTATTTCTTGGCAGTCTTAGGAGAAGAAGTTATCAGAGAGGAGGCTAGACTGACCTGGGAGAGAGCATAGACCTGCTCATTCCCTCCTCCCCACTGAAATGGTATGGAATACAGGAGAATAAGAGATCTAGAGCTGAAAGGGAGGCAGGGGGATCCTGAGTCTACAGCTAGAAAGGGAGCAGACGATCTTTGATTTAGAGCTGAGAAGAAAACAAGAAAATTGTGGGTCTAGAACCAGGAATTGGGCAGAAGATTAAAGAACTACCGCTTGAGAGGGAGTCAGGGAGTTCATGGGTCTAGAACTGAGAGGGAGGCAGATCTAAAGCTTGAGAGGAAGGCAGGGAGGTTGTGGATCTAGAGCTGAGAGCTTAGAGATCACTGATTGAGAGTTAGGAGAGTCTTACTACTTAATCTAAGCTCCCCTCCTCCCATTTAGCAGATGACTAAACTGAGGCTTGGGGAGCCAGAGGGAGTTGGCTACTGTCTTACAAGTAGCAAGGGATAGAGTAGGGATTTGAACTCAGGTCCTCTCATGCTGGAGTCAAAATTCTGCACACAGTAGTCGTTTTGTTTAAGCATTTTAGGCCTGCTAGGTGTTATGGTAGATACAATCTGAGGATTGGCATCAGGAAAATCTGAGTTCAAATCCAGCCTCACAAAGTCTCTAAGCAAATCGCCTCTGTCTGCCTCAGTTTCCTCAATTAAAAAGTGGGGATCATAATAGCATCTCTAATTCCTGAGGCAGGAGATCATGTTTGTAAAGGGCATAGCACAAGTGGATGAACCTGAGTACTGTGGAAATGGGGAAAAACATCTTCTCCCCAGAAAAAAATAACTTCTGAGCCACCAGAGAAACAGAGCTATAATGATGTGTAAATAGAAACCCTCAATCATATTTCCCCACTGTTTACAGGCAACAACTATATGAGCAAGATTCATTTTATCTTTAAAGAGGTCTCTGCCATCTTAGAGATTCCTGCCGATGCTAAAAGTCTCATAAGACTAATCATACAGAAATGCATTCCCTCACTGGAACAAACCTGATTTTTGGCAACACTTGTGACCCCAAGTCTTACAGTCTTTCCCCCACTTCCTTCCTGTCACAAACTCCCGCTTATTAGCCGAGTACTTTCACTGAGCCCCCCAAACTGCTCAAATCCAATTTGTTTTCTGAGAAGCTGCTACCAAGAATAATCTTGGTTTAGATGAAATTCTTTCTCTTTTAATTTAGTCACTCATGTTATTTGATAATGCTCCTCCTCTTGACTCAGGAAACCAAAGGTGGGAAAATCCCATGACAATATATATATATGATCATTTGTGATAGACAGCATGGCCACTGACTTTTATATAGCACCATATTTCCACAGTGGCTGGGGGTTTTGCCGGGGCTCTATATTCTCCATGATCACTGTAGGAGACTTCTGTATTTGATTTGATCTTCATAGCAATCTCATGAGGGAGATGCTATTATAGCCCCATTTTATGGATAAGGAAACAGACTCGTAAGAACTAAGTGACTTGCCTAGATTGTGTAACTAGAGATTTTATGAAAAGGAATTTGAACCGAAGTCTTCCTGACTCCATACCCATATCACCCTGCCCCACTTCTAAGAATTGAATGGTAAATTAGGGAGACAAAGGCTTAAATTGCGTCTTAGATACTAGTTGTACAATGCTGGGGAAGTTGCTTAAATCCAAATGACATTGACGTCCTAGCCCTCCATCTCCTACTGCTCTGCATTTTCCCTGGCTATCTTCCATGGCCAAAATGCTCTTCTTCCTCAGCACCACTTCCTGGCTTCCTTGAAGTACCAACTCAAACCAAAAACTTACCATCTACAAACCTTACCACAAAGTTTTTCTGATCACACATCATGCCAGTGCCTTCCCTCTGTTGGTTATCTCCAGTGGCCCATCTCTGGTCCGTATAGAGTTGTTAGTCTGTTGTCTCCTTCATTAGCCTGTGAGCTCCTTAAGAGCAGAGATGCTGTTTTGCCTTTCTTTGTACCCACAATGCTTAGTAAGAGCCTGCTATGTAGTAGCAATAATAAATGCTTCTACCTCATCTGTAAAGTTGCCATAATAGTAGAACCTATCTCACAATCACAAATGTAAGGATGAAATCAGATTATAAATATAAAACACTACATAAAATGTCAGATGTTTTGTGTTGTTATTAATGTTGGAATATAATAATAATAATAAGGAAGAAAGAAAGGGAGAAGGAGGAAGAGAAAAAGGAGGAGGAATAGAAAGAAGCAAAGGAGAAGAAGGGGAGGAAGAGGAGAAAGAAAAGAAAGAGAGGAGGAAGAAGAAGAGAAGAAAAAGGAGGAGAAGGTGGAAAAGAAGGATGAGGAAAAGGAGAAGAAAAAGAAAGAGGGAAGGAGGAGAAGGAGAAGAAGGAGAAAAAGGAGGAGGAAGAGGAAGAGAAGTCCTTTTTGCTTAGAATGATAGGATAAATCTAGAAGGGGATTAGAGATCATTGGTTAACTTAGTGCTACAAAAGAACAAAAAAGCCTGCCAAGACTTGTCGCTCCCAAGGAAACTATGGGTTGTTTAAGGACAAGAAGTCTTATCATATTTCTTTTGGCTGTCATCCAATAAACATTTTTTGATGGCCTTCGAGGTGCCTGGCCCTGTGCTAGGTGCTAGGAATACAAAGAAAAGAAAAGCATAGTCCCTGCCCTCATAGGGCTCACAAGGGCAATTCGGAGTGTAAACAAGTCTAATATTGAACATATACTATTTTTTAGTAGGTGAGAAACCAGACATGTAATTTCGTCCATTTGTTGAATTTCCTAACACCCCGATTCTGTCAGATCTGATATAGATCAGCCCACATTTGCCACCGATCCTCTTCGGGAGTTGCTTAAAGGTTTTAGGATTGAGACACTAGCCCAGGGTCACAGAGCTAAGGAGGGATCCCAGGCAACACTGGAAGATCCATGTTCCTTAGCTCTCCTGCCTGCTCTCTCAGTACCCCTGCTCACCACTGCTCAGTGAGTACGTGATAGGAACCCAGAAGTGAAGTACAAATGCCTTTTGGCAGATAGAAGCAGGCGCCTAAAGTCCAGGGGAAAGATCAGATCTGGAGACATAAAGCTGAGTCATCAGGAGAGCTGTGACAATTTCAGACCAATCAGGAAACCAGGAAGAAATGAAGGGGAATCTCACCTGATGGATTTGATCTTGGTTTTCCCCAAATTATTATTGATGTCTTTGTCCTCTTCAAAGATGTACTGAGAATTTTTGGCTCGGAACAGGTATCCCCAGGGGCAGGACATTTTCGAGTCTGGAGCAAAAATTCTTCCGTTTCTCAGATCTCACTCTTGGCTCTACTCTCAGGTAGGAGATGACAGGGCTGAGGAAGGGAAGGGACACTTTGGCATACAGTGGAGAAAAAATCCATGAAGGCTTCCAGCCCTTCCTAGGTCTATAGCTATAGAACCAGAAAGGAGAGGAATACCTAACATTTATTTATTATTACTTAGTATTATAAAGTTTACAATATTTGTTAACTTATTTGATCCTCTCAAAAACACTGTGAGTTAGATACCATTATTATCCCATTTTACAGTTGAGGAAACTTTGCTGAGACACATTAAGTGAATGGCCCAGAGTCACATAGCTAGATAGAATTTGAATTTGAATTCAGGTCTTCTTAATTCTATGCCTAGCATCTGAAGTGCCTAATTACCTAGAAATAGAAATTCAGGCAAATTCTTTATTTTATAGATGAGCAAGCTGAAGCCCAGAGTGGGAAAGTGTCCAGAGTCACAAAGACAGCAAGTGTGTCAGTCAGTGCTCTCTTAACTCTAGCAACCCTTTGATCATATCATTGTTTTAAAAATGTTGTTTTTCTCCCCCCCTCCCTTTCAAGTGCTTAAGGAAGTCATATTGTGAGTAAGAAAAAATTATTTTCTTTCTTAAGCTTTTGCCAAATAGTCACGTTAGAGGTATTTTTTTTTTTAAAAGATTGGATCTCCCTATTTTACAAGGCTAGAAGTACAGGAGCCACCCATGGGGCCAAATCCAGTGCTGATGGGCAGAGCAGCTTTGACAAACTTCATTTCCAATCTGGGCTGGTTCTCTTCCCCTTAGGCAGTCTATTGATCTGTGTTCCCAGGGGTTTACCAGATTGGTGCTGAATTTAGTAAGGACACCTACTTGATTTTCTCCCTAGCTCTAAACTATCCTCAGCCTCCCTGATAGCAGGGATTAGAAGCATATGCCAGCACACCTGCTTTACAAAGACTTTGGTAACAAAAACAATCCCAAATGTGGAAATTCCCTCCGTTGATTAAAAAAAAAAGGTAATTAATCCGTAACTGTAAGTTACATGTATGCTTTGGTTGAAAAATCAGTAGGGATTTTTTCATAATTAATCTGACAATGACAAAATTGGAGATGTGAGAGACTGTTTAGTCCAACCCATAATTAAGGCCAAATTAAGAATATTCCAAGCAAATGGCTGTCCAGATTCTTCTTGGAGAGCTCCACCGAGGGGGAACTCACTATCCCCTGAGGTAGCCCATTCCTCTTCTGGTGAGCTAATTGTTAGAGGGTTTTGTGGTGAAAAGCACAAGATTTGAAGCCAGATGAACTTGGTTTGAATTCCAGCTCTGTTTCTTACTTATGATCTTAGTCAAATCTCTGGACCTCAGTTTCTTCATCTGAACAATCAAGAGTTGTGTTCAATGGCTACTAAATTTTCTTCCAGCTCTGGATCTGTGATCCCCAAATTTTAGTCACCCAGTTTTCAACCATCACTTATCAACATTACAATGGATGTTAGACTTATTAACTAATATCAGTTATGGTCTCTTCCCTTCATTTCAGGAATTTTCATTTTTTCAGATAACTTTGGTAATTACTACCTCTTGTTTCCATTTAAAGTTATGGAGCCTGGAGGAGAGGGAGAAGTTCTTGGGAAGAGAAAGTAGTCAAAAAAGAGCTAGATGTGAATTTGGAGTCAAAGAACCTGGGTTCAAATTTCATTTCTTCGAGACTTGGTCAAGTCATTAGAACTCCTAGTTTCCTCCTCCGCATAATGAAAAGATTAGATTGACTTAAAGATCCCTTCTATTTCTATGACCCATGAAACTCAGAATTGTGTCTTTAAAAAAAGAATCAAATAAAAATGAACTGATGTAGAGGGAAATGAGCAGAACAGGACAACAATATACACAGTAACAGCAAATATTGTACAAAGAACAATTGCGAATAACTTAGCTATTCTCCAAAATATAGTGATCTAATCCCAAAGGAGTCATAATGAAAAATGTTATCTGCCTTTTGAGTAAGAACTGATGGTATATACTCAGAATATGCTCAACATATTGAGTATATACTCAAATAAACTCAAATGTAATACTCAATATTATTGAATATATTCAAAACTTTAAAAACCCCAAAGAACATTAAAAATATTTTTACATGTAATCAGCGGAAATGCTATTTAAAAAGTTAAAAACAAATGAAAACAAAACAAAAAAAGAAGATTATAGAAAAAGAGCCAAGAAGGGAAACCAATACTTAGATAATACTCTAGAAGGCCTGCAGAATAGTGCCAGTGGGCTCTCTAGGCTTTCCAAGAATATCCCCAAATATCTATGACAGCTTCAGCAGACAATTTCTCATTGAAAGAAATCTGAGCTGAAGCTTTGGTTGTTATTTAAAAGGACTTAACCATCAAGCCTGGAGCTAGTAAGTTCTGTTTTTAGGTTTTCATATTAGCTTTAAAGTTGGCAGCAGAATATTCCCATTTGTCCACTCAGTGCTTTCAAACTACCAACAATCAACCTCTCTCAAAGAGAGTGTAGTCCTGATTCACTGCTAATGTAGATGGCATGCTTTTGCAGGTTCCCCGACAGGACTTTGCAGGTAAGAGCAGGAAGGGAGAAAGGTTTTTTACCCAAGAGCCTGAGCTGCAAGAAGTCAAGTGGGAAGCAGCTAGCTTCCATATTCCCTTACCTGGATGGGATGGTAGAGTGCAAATATCACAGGCAGGCTGTGAATGCCAAGGTCTCAACCCTTCCAAGTCCAATAGCACTTGTGCCCTCACCAAAAGTTAAAGGAGTATTTATACTCTCCTCTGGGAGAGCAGTTTTGCATACAACCATATTTCCCCTTTTCATTTCAAAAGGGAGTGTCTCATCTGGCTGAACTGTTAGCCAATTTATGATGATGACTAGTGCCAGTCAACAACCTGGTCTTGCTGTTACATCAACCCCACAGCCCGAGAGCGTCTCTAGGAGGTCCACCCCTTCCTGGTCTCAGGTCTAAAGAAAGATGAACTTCTTGACCAGGACATCAGGTCATGTTGAAGAGCCATCATTTGGGAATTTAATCATACCCTATTACCTCATTTTTTGGAGCTGGGAAATTCTAATTCTTTCAACATCTTTCATTCTCTCTCTCCCTTTCCTCCTTCCCCTCTCTCTTCCTCCCTCTCTCTCTTCCCTCCCTTCTTTCACTTCCCCGCTTTTGTCCCATCTCCAACCTCCATATGGAATACTCAGAATTTGTCCCCTCCTTCCTTAATCCTGTTTCCAATTTCTTAAGTTGAGACAGAGTTTCAGCAGCTTGGGCACATTACCATTTTCCTAGCTTAGAGGAAAATGTTCAAGTTACAAAGTTGTTAAGTTTCAGAACAAGTTAACAGGTTGCAGACATTATCTATGAGGTCTTTGGGGAAGGACAAAAAGCAAACCAAGTGAGAAAAAAAGGCTGGAACAGAGATCCCATATATTTACCCCACTTTAATTCTCAGAGAAAATTTGCCTGGAAAGAAAAATGTTTTTGTTTTTTTCTTACTCAAAAAGAAAGAAGGGAGATATCTTTGGGTTTCTTGAATGAATAGAATTTCTGAATTTCTGGTCTAGGTCCTAGGTGCTGAAATTTGACTCCTCAGAGTCTGAATACAGCATGTATGTGCTAATGCATTGATTCTGGTCTTATGGGATTGCAGCATCCTGAGGTTGGAAAGGAGCCCCAATGGTCACTTTCTTTCAGCTCCAAACAAATTCATGCTTGTACAAATCCATAGACTTACAATTCATCCTGTTTCTTGGCTAACAGACAAGTTGATTAGCTAACACAATCTTCTGGCTAGAAGATGCCTTGAAGACCATCTAATCCATATTACAGGAAAGAAAACTAAAACCTAGAGATGGGAAGACAAATCTTAGAATGGGCTTTAAGGTTCTCTTTCTCCTTAGTGCAAATCTTACCTTTGGCTCTGGCTCTGGCTTTCCAGTTTAACCAGACAATCTGACTTCCAGCTCCTGTCCCATGGTTTCATTTCTTCACGCCTTCCTTCATATTGTTTTACCTCCTAGATTGTCCTTCCTCCAATCTCTTTCCCTATAATCAAATCCTGCTCAAAGCTGGCTTTCTTCCCATCTCTCTCCTCTTTCCTTTTAAAGAAGTCTTATCCCCAAATGGTCATATCTGTCACCAGTCAAATGAATTACAACTGCTCGATCTTCCTAGCTTCCTTACTTATATTTACTTTTTTTTTTTTGTACTTTGGACTTCAGCAAATTTCAAAGCTTGCATATTTTCTTTATATGTTCTTTCACTGTAATACATGATTTTTTTTTCACCTGGGCCATTAATTGACCAACTTTAGGGTAATGACATAATAAGACTTAAGCATGGGAAAAGTTTATTAAATTTGGAATTAGGAGAACTGGATTTAAATTTCAGCTCTGCTACTTTCTGGTGGTGTGATCTTAGGTGAGTCATAGCATCAGAGTTTTAAAGCTGTAAGGGACCTCAGAGACCATTTAGCTCAACCCAATTATTATACAAAAGAAGAAACTGTACCCCAGAGACATTAAAAATGGTTTCAAAAGGATAGTAGGAGAAACTGGGGTGATGTTTAAAAAGACATTAATAAAATTTTATTAGAAATAAATATAATTAATTTTCTTCTTCAGACACTCCCACACTAATTCTTTGCAGAGGTGGAAGATATACAACATTACACACACACACACACACACACACACACACACACACACACACATTAAGACTAGAGTTTCTAGAATATTTCAATTGCTTAATATAGTTATTTGCCATATATTTCTTATACCCCCTAAACATAGTCAGTAATCAGATTAGGAACCCTTATTATAAGATATCAGAATTGGAATCAATATTGAGACTCAGGTTCTCTAATATTTTCAGATTAGAGATTGAAAGCTTTCATTCATTACTTCAAAGGAAATTGCACAGAATTAAGTCCTTTGCAAATCTTTAAATACTTTATAAATGTTGACTATTATTATTATTTAAAGAAGGGAGTAATTCAATTTCAAACAGAATCCCTGGCAGTCTTCCAAGCAGATCAGAAGTCACAGTCCAGGAGATGCCTAAGATCTGGCATATAATTCCATTATGCTCTGCCTGATCTGATCTTACATTAGTTCTGGGATCCCCATTTTAAGAAGGATATAGGCAATCAAGGCCACATCTAGAAGAGATCAGTCAGAATGACAAGAGGAAAGCCAAATGAGGATGTCCAAGAAAAATAGGCAGTGATTGTTCTGTAGTAGAAGAGAATGAATAGGGTGTCAATACTTGTGTTCAGGTATTTGGAGGATTAAACTCATTTTCCTTGGCTCCAGAGAGTAAAACTCTGAGCCAAAAGTAGAAGATTCAGAGAAGCAGATTTAGGCTCAATGTAAAGGAAAACTCCCCACTAGTTGAAGTGGTCCAAAAGAGAAATAGATTGTCTTGGGAGTTAAAGGGGGTAGGAGAAGCAGAGGCTCTCACCAGGAATCCATCAGTTAAAGAATCACGGAGTGTCTGACCTGGAAAGGATGCCAGATGCCATCTTGTCAAGCTGTCATTTTACAGATGAGGAAACCGAGTCACAGATTGGGTGACTTGGTTGGGGTTGTAGCGGCAGTAAGTTGTCAGAACTGACTCCAAAGTGAATGCTCTTTTTGACTCAATACAAGGAGAAGCTTTGTAAGGAGAATACTGTCTCAGGACTTGAATTCTTTTCCTCTCCCTCCCCCCCCAGATATCAAGTCAAGGCAGAATGACAACTTGTTAGGAATGTTGTTTAGATGGGGCTCGGCCTCCATTCCAACTCAGAGATTTCATGATTCTATAATTGACTAAGGGGCACCTGGGTCCAAAAAAAAGTACAGGAGGACATTTTTTGGTTCGATCAGAGATTGGATGAGATAATTCATAAATATCATAACTGGGAATGTAAAATGAGAGAATAGACTTCAGAAATTCAGTTTCATTCTTCAGATTCCCTTCAGTTCAAAATTCTATAATCTTATGAATAATTCAATTTGATTCAATTACCTTGAGTTTATCTTATAGTGCTTTGTGTATAGCTTCTAGAGTGGAAGACAAGGGTTGTTTCATTCTTTTTATCTCCAGAACTATGACAGTGGTTAGCACCAGATCTGTGATTTTGCTGGTACAAGGATCACATGACCAAGAACTCTCTCTACCAATTTGGATTGCAATTTGTAATGTTAGCAAGTTTCTGGGGATGCTAAGAGGAATGGCCCAGGCTCAGAAAATGTATCTAGAAATGGTGTCCAGTACTGTACTTGAACCCAGATCTTCTTGATCGGGAGACTGGCTGTCTAACCACTTCACTGTGTTGCCTTTGTAAGTACATGAAAAATAACCGATTGATTGATTAATTCAACATTTATTAAGCATTAAGCATCTCCTAGATATGGATAATGATGATGATTATGATGAAGACTACAGTGATGATAGTGAAAAGCATTTATAGAGGGAATAAAGATATAAGTGCTCATTAAGTACCTGCTACAAGCCTGTTTCTCTTTGATAAGCAATAATCACTAAGTTAGGCACTTTCATGTGGAGATAAGATGTAATTCTTGTCCTCATGGAGTTAAAATCTAGGAATAAATCATATACGTAGATTATTTATAAGAATTAAAAATATATAATAAATGCATCAAAGAAATCCAGATAAGATATTTTTCTTAGAGCTGTTTCCAGTGAGGGATGAATGGGACAGAACCATTAGGAAGGTTCATGGAGGAGGTGGCTTTTAATTTAGTCTTTAAAGAATGATAATAACAAGATTATGTGATGATCAACTGTGATGGACTTGGCTCTTTTCAACAATGTAGTGATTCAAGGCAATTCCAACAGACTTGGGATGGAAAATGTCATACACATCCAAAGACAGAACTATGGAGACTGAATGTGGATGAAATCATAGTATTTTTACCTTTTTGTTTGTCTTTTCCTTCTCATGTTTTTTTTTTCTTTTTGGTCTGATCTTTCTTGCACAATATGACAAATATTAAATATGTTTGAAAGGATTGAACATATTTAATCTATATCAGATTGCTTGCTGTCTTGAGAAGGGGAGAGATAAGGGAGGGAGGGAGAAAAATTGGAACACAGTTTTACAAAAATGAATGTTGAAAACTATCTTTATGTGTATTGGGAAAAATAAAATACTATTGAGAAAAAAATAATGGGTTATCATTTAATAGATAAAATTACCATGCCCAGGAAGACAGGTCAGTTGAATTGTAGGGTAGAGGGCAATAGTTATCTTCAATGTCCTAATGAAGATACTAGCCCCTCTTTCACTCCCACATGTATGTTTAATTAATTAATTAAAATAGGGAATATGGATCTCATGTTTAATGTTAAGTTGGCCCATCCACTCACCACGGAGGATTCATTGTAAATTTTAGAAGAGAAATGATGAAGTAAGACACTTTTTGGTGACAGAGCAGCACAGTCCAAAGATATCTGTTCATCTGGGTGACTTTTCTTGTGTGTTAAGTGCATGTGGTTTCCTACACAGTGTGTGACACTAGGCAAAGATCTGTGCATTGGACTGAGCTGTGAGCTGCTGGAGTACTTGGATGTAGAGCATAGTTAAGGGCTAGTCGATGATGACTCCATATCACATGGTTTAGTACAACTGTGACAACACATCAAAATCCTTTCCATTATTTCTTGGGCATGACTGTGATTTGTGATGCCTTTGGAATGTAACATTTTAGTGTAGTCCCCATTTCCATAATTCTAGACCAGGGGGTTAAGAGCCCCTTTTTATTGATGAGGCCTAGTGACTCCTTCTTCTTAGAATTCTTTCTTTCAAAATTCATATTTGAAAGAAATGCTAAATTTCAGTCAAGGGATAAGAAATAAGTAAGAATAAATAAAGATTTAATTCTTTTTCAAATCCAAGTTCATGAAATCTATCCCTTGAAATCTGTCAGAAGACTTGGAGACCTCAAATTAATACTCCCTATCCTAGAGGATCAAATTTAGTTAACCTGTGTTTAAACAATGAATGGTCATTCTGGCTATGATGTTGCAAAAATATTCTTTAGCTTTGATGACTGTCATTGACTATGTCAACTATATCTACATCTGAATCCTTTTCTGTTCTCTTAGGTGTCAGATATTATAGGACTCTTGCAGTCATATTTGTGGGACACTAAGGATTAAAGAAAAAGAAGGTGAACAATCCATAGAAAAGAATATGAATAAAAGTTAAAGAAGAAGGAAAATGTAAAGTGTGTTGAGAATGCAGGTAATAATCCAATGTGTCTGTAACATACCCTATTTAGAGGAGATTAAGATGAGAGAAGATCAGAAAAATGAAGTGGCTCTAGTCCAAGGAGGGCACTGAACAACAGGCAAAAGAATTTGAACTTTACTCAGAAGACAATGGAATTATTTTTAAGTAGGGAAATAGCATGACCACATCCATACACAAGGAAGATGAATTGGGGAGCACAGTGAAGGAGAGACTGATAGGGCAAAAAAATAGAAAACTTGATAGAAGACTGGTGCAATGGCCCAGGACGATGCCTTTGCTTAAGTGGCAGCAGTGGACATTAAGAGAAGGGGATAGATGCAAGAAATGGTGTTGAGGAAGAGTCATCTGAAATGAGTAACCATTTGATAATCATGCTTATATGATATAAAAATACAAAGTTGTGATACATTTGTGTGGTTTTTTTCAGCCTATTATTCTGCCCTCCAGATCTCAGAACCCACACTGCTGCTTATAGGTCTTTCTGGCACACATTCAGCAGATTCTCTCTTCTGATGATGGAGAGAACAAGCAAATCCTAGCCCTTCCCTGGTGTTAAGAGAGAAAAGAATCTCTCATTCATATAGATTTCTAGGAGTTATAGGGGTGGAGCCAAGATGGTGAAGTAAAGACAGGAAGCTGCTTGATCTCTCCCAGTTTCTCTTAAAAACAACATGAAACTAAGCCTCGGATCAGTCTGATGGAATAAAATCATTTTCCAGTTCAAGAGATTGGAAAAATTTCAAGAAAGGTCAGTCTAACAGGAGTGAAAAAGATGTTTAACCCAGCTCAGAAAGACTCTGGGAAAGTTGGTGAGAGGGTCTTAATCACAGCAAATCAGAAATTAAGACCCTTGGTCCTGGCTTAGTAGAGGAGCAGAACATTGGAACAGCCTTCAGTCACAGCTCAGAAGGCAAACTCTGGGAAAACAAGCTATTTTCTGGAAAGAGCAGGCAAAGCTATCCCCTGCAAACACAAGGGGTCCCTGTGCTCAAAGTCAAGGCTCAGAGATGCACAAGAAGCTTGGCTCCTATCCCAGGAGCAGAGCTCAACCATACAACTTTTTAAAAAGGAAAGAAAATGAGCAAGAAACAAAAAAGAACTTTGACCATAAAAAGCTACTGTGGTGACAGAGAAGACCAAAACACTGACTGAAATGAGGACAAAATGTATATAGAGGAAATCTCAAAGAGTGCTATGAATTGGTCTGAAGCCCAAAGAAGTTTATTGGAAGTAAAAAGACTTTAAAAGGTAAATAAGAGAGGTAGAAGAAAAAATGAGAAAAGAAATGACAAGTATGCAAGAGAGAGTCAAAAGCTTGGAAAAGAAAGCAATTCCTTAAAAAATACAATTGGCCAAATGTAAAAAAAAAAGATCCACCAAAGAAAACAACACTTTCAAAAGTAGAATTAATCAAGAAAAAGAGATACAAAAGCTAGCTGAAGAAAATCACACATTCGAAACTAGAATGGGGCAAATGGAAATTAATGAGTCTGTGAGACATGAAGAATCTGAAAAAAAAAATGGAAGAAAATGTAAAACACCTCCTTAGAAAAACAACTGACCTGGAATAGATCCAGAAGGGACAATTTAAAAATAATTGATCTACCTGAAGGCCATGAGAAAAAAAAAAGAGTCTGAATATTGTTTTTCAAGAGATAATAAAGGAAAACTGCTCTGATAGTCTAGAAACAGAGAAATACTCATTGAAAAAATTCATCAATCACCTTCAGAAAGAAATTCCACAAGGAAAACCCCAAGAAACATTGTTGCATAACTTCAAAACTATAATCTCAAGGGAAAAAATATTGTAAACTGCCAGACAAAAACAAATGAAATGTCAAGGAGCAATAGTCAGGATTACTCAGGATCTGGCAGCTCTTACAATAAAGGATCAGAGGGCCTAGAATACCATATTCCAGAAGGCAAAGGACCTTGGGTTACAAACAAGAATTAACCAATCAGCAAAACTGAGTATCATCTTTCAGGAAGGTGATAGATCTTCAATGAAGTAAGAGACTTTCAACCATTTCTATTGAAAAAAACAGTACTAAACAGAAAATTTAAACTACAAATACAGAACTCAAGAGAAATATAGAAAGGTAAACATGGGGGAAATATATATTATTTAAAAGGTTAACTGTTTACATGCCTAGATGGGAAAATAATATTTGTAACTCTTGAGAAGTGTATCTGTTATTGGGGCAGGCAGAGCAGGGCATCACGTGGACAGAAGGTATAATTGTGAATGGACTCCAATGTGATGACATCAAAGAAAAAGACAATAAGGTGTGGGAAAAGGTCTGTACTGGAAGAAGAAAGAGGAAGTATAATGGGACAAATTAGATCACATGATGAGGACAAAAGACCTATTACAGTTGAGGGAAGAAGAGGGGGGGAGGGGCTGAGCATTGTCTGAAGCTTGATCTCATCAATTTTGGCTCTAAGAAGGAATAACTTAATTATTCAGTTGGGTATAGAAATTTGTCTAACCTTATAAAGAAGTAGGAGGAGAAAGAGGAAAGAAAAGAGAAGGGCTAGATAGAAGGGAGGGCAAAAGCACTAGGGGAAAAAGGTAAGAGAAAGGGGGGGTGGGGTGATAGGAGATAAGGTAGTGGATGGAATGGTTAAAAAAGACTACTAAGGACAGAGTTAAAAGAAAGAATAAAAACATATACAGGGGAGAAAAGAGGATGGAGGGAAATACAGAGCTGGTAATTATCACTATATAAGATGAACTCTTTGATAAAATGAAAGCACATGGTAGAGTGGATTAAAAAGCAGAATCCTACAATATGTTGTTTTCAAGAAATATATATGACACAGAGAGACACATACAGAATAAAGGTAAAAGGCTGGAACAGAATTTATTATGCTTCAATTGAAGTAAAAAAAAAAAGCAGGAGTAGCAATTCTGATTACAGATAAAGCAAAAGTAAAAAATAAATCAAATTAAAAGAGATAAGGTAGGAAGGTACATATTGATAAAGAGTACCATAAACAATGAAGTAGTAATGATATTAAATGTATATGTGCCAAATGGTAAAAAATTCCTAGAAAATATATTAAGCCAATTACAGGAAGAAATAGACAGCAGGACTATATTAATGGGGACCTCAACCTTCCCCTCTTAGAATCAAAAAAAAAAAAAATCTAACCACCAAATAAACAAAGAAACTAGGGAAGCTAATAGGATCCTAGAAAACCTAGATATGATAAACTTCTGAAGAAAATTGAATAGAAACAGAAAGGAATATACCTTTTGCTCAGCAGTACATGGCACTACACAAAAATTGACCATGTATTAGGGAATAAGAACCTCATAAGCAAATGCAGAAAGGCAGAAATAGTAAATGCTTCCTTTTCATACCACAATGCAATAAAAATTACATTCAATAAAAGGCCAGGGAAAGATAGACCAAAAACCAATCGAATTCTAAAAAATGAGTGGGTTAAATAACAAACCACAGAAACAAGACATAATTTCATGCAAGAGAGTGACAGTAATGAGACAACATACCAAAACTTATGGTATTCAGCCAAAACGGTTCTTAAGGGAAATTTTATATCTCTAATTAGCTTCATGAATAAAATAAAGAGGAGATCAATGTATTTATTGGGCATGCAACTAAAAAAGCTAGAAAAGGAAGAAAATAAAAGCCCTCAATTAAATAACAAATTAGAAATTTCAAAACTCAAAGGAGAGATTAATAAAATAGCAACTAAGAAAACCATTGAACTAATTAATAAGATTAAGAGTTAGTTTTATTTAAAAAAAAAACAACAAAATAGATAAACCTTTGGTTAAGTTGATTAGAAAAAGGAAAAGACCAATCACTAGCATCAAAAATGAAAAGAGTGGACTTACTACCAATGAAAAAGAAATTAAAGCAATAATTATGAGTCATTTTGTCCACCTTTATGGCAACAAATCACATAGATTTTTCAGCTGTAAATTCAGGGGAAAGGAGAGACAGGGAGAAGGGAAGAGGGAAGGCATACTTGGATCAAAAACTTATCCTAAGAAAACAGTCAAGCATTCATTCTCAGGACAGACCTTGAGCAAATAAATCAATTAGCCACTTTAAGCTTCGTTTTCTTTATCTATACAGTCAGAGCAGAGCACAGAAAGTTGGGATTAGAATCAAGAAGACTTGAGTTCAAACCCCACTTCAGATACTTAATAGCTATAAGACCATGGGCAAATCACTTAACCTCATCATACCTTAGTTTTCTCATCTGCAAAATGAAGGAGGATAGACTCTGATGAATTCTTAAGGTTCCTTCTTTTTTTAGAAAATTAAAGCTTTTTAGTTTCAAAATATATACATGGATAATTTTCAACATTCACCTTTACTAAATCTTGTGTTTTAAATTTTTCCCCTCCCTTTCCTCTACTTCCTTCCCTCAATGGCAAGTAATCCAATCTATGTTAAATATGTGCAATTCTTCTGTACATATTTCCACAAATATCATGTGGCATAAGAAAAATCAGATCAAAAAGTGAAAAATGAGGAAGAAAACAAAATGCAAGCATACAACAACAAAAAGTGAAAATACTATGTTGTAATCCACATTCAGTTCCCACAATTCTCTGGTTGCAGATGACTCTCTTCACCGAAAGACCTTGGAGGGGCAACTAAGTGGTGCAGTACATAGAGCACCAGCCCTGAAGTCAGGAGGACTGAGTTCAAATCTGACCTCAGACACTTAACACTTCCTAGCTGTGTGACACTGGACAAGTCACTTAATGCCAATTGCCTCAGGGGAAAAAAACAATAAAAGATCACTGGAACTGGTCTTAATCACCTCAGTGTTGATGAGAGCTACATCCATCCGTTCATCAGAATTTACCATCATATAGTCTTATTGTTGCTGTGTACAATGATCTCCTGGTTCTTCTCATTTCACTTAGCATCAGTTCATGTAAGTCTCTCCAGGCCTTTCTGAAATTATCCTGTTGATCATTTCGTATAGAACAATAATGTTCCATTACATTTATATATCACAACTTATTCAGCCATTCTTCAACTGATGGGCATCCACTCAGTTTCCAGTTTCTTGTCACTACAAACAAGGCTGCCACAAATATTTTTGCACATACCAGGTCCCTTTCCCTGTTAAGGTTCCTTCTAACTCTTTATTTGTGATACTATGGTACAATCAATCAATGAACATTTATCATATTGAGCACACAACTCTGTGCCAAACACTATGAATAAAAAGACAAAAGTGAAACAAATACTGCTCTCAAGTCCTGCCCAGCATGGTGTGTCCTCATTAGAGGGCCCTTCTCATTAGAGAAGGTTCTGTGTTCTATGAGCAAAGCAGAATTGAATTAGCTCAGAAGAAATGTGAGATGTGCACAGTTAGAGAGTTCAGCATAAATGTTCATAGGGACTATTCATGTCCAACCTGTAGCAGAACATTCCAAACTTGTATCGGTCCTGACCAGTCCAACACACTGTAACTCAACTCTAATCTAGTGATATCATTTTGGTCCTCTCTGAAGAACAGCAACCATGTGTGTGTGTGTGTGTGTGTGTGTGTGTGTGTGTAAAACATGCAACGACTTTTAGATGATTTTTAGTTTTCTAGTCTTTAGGATCCAATGATTTTTGTTCTGTTTTTGACTTAAGTACTTGCCTTTGAATTCTGAGAATGTTTTTCCTAGGAATATGACCCATGCACATTTAACAGAAAGAGAGAGTTCATTAGACCTCGTATGAACTCAGGATTATTACCACTCCCTTTTTATCCTTTCTATACCTGATAGCTGACCTAGCTGGAAGAGTCCCAGAGTTCTGGTGGTACATGGGGAGAAGAAGGTAGACAAAGATAAGAATGAGGGCCCACGTGGAGGCTGCATAAGGGACTAAGAGCAAACTGAAACTAAAAGTTAGAGGTCTGAGGATAATCTGCAGATCATCTGTAGTTGTCCCTATTAACAATGATAATTCAGAGTTGATTATATAATTCTTTGTTGATTTATGGAGTTTTCTGAGCCAAGTTGCCAGGAAAAAGGAATACTTTTCTCAATGCCAGGAATTGGAAGTGCAAAGAGGGACAGATCAATAAGGCATAAGGTCTTCAAGAGGATTAAACTAAACTTCAAAGGATGGGTAAGATTGAAAAAGATTCCAGGCCAAAAAAAATAAATAAATAAATAGGAAGTTGGTTTCTAGGCAGGTCTCTTATATTGGATTAATTCACTCAAATATAACAGGATGTCTGCCATAATGGGATGGGCTCAGGTCTGGGAAAGGCTCGGAGATAATAATAAGCATGAGCCTCCCCCTCCTCCCCTCCCCCGGTAAGTCAGGGAAAATACACTTACATGCACATAATTAGAATTCAAACTGATGCATTGTGAGGGATGTAGTCTAGGTGACAGAGAGATCACTACTAGCTGAAAGAATTAGGTAAAGTTTCATGGAAAAAATTATCAGTGAAGCTCATTTTTAAGTATAGACAGGATTTAAATATATGAGGGGGACATTGTGTGTGCCAAGACACAGAAATGGAAAATTGTGGGATGGATTCAGTGAATGGTGAGTAATTCAGCTTGGCTGTGCCAAAAAGCCAGTGTAAGGGATTCCTTATCAGTTCTAAGACTTCCTAACTGTGTGACTTTGAAACTATCTATCGCCCTAATGGAGTCAAATGAGCACTGAATTTGGAGAGAAGTGGATTCAAATTGTGGTTCTACTCTTTCAAGTCATATCATCTCTGTGGGCCTCAGTTTCTCTCTATATAAAATAAAAGGGTTGATCTAAATGGTTTCTTAGATCTCTATTCTCAAAGTCAGGAAATCTAGGGGTCAAAGTCTGGTTCTAAGATTTCCTAGTTGTGTGAGTCTGAAACTAACATCCTGATAAGTCAAATGAGCACTGAATTTGGAGAGAAGTCTGATCCTGGTTCTACTGTATGTACACATGACCTCTCTAAGCCTCAGTTTTCCCCTCTGTAAAATGAAGGGATTGAACTAGATGATTTCTCAGGTCTCCAAGTTTTATGACCCCAGTAGGGAACTATCCATTTTTTTTAAACTAGGGAAGATCATACCTGGGCATCTCGTAAAATCCCCTGAATCTGGGTAAGCAATAGATGTGCTCAGAGACAGAGACTGAATGGGCAGCTGCATAAAAATGGGAGAAAAGGAAAAAGGCGTCCTGGGTTTTGTATAGTTTTTATTCAAGTGACCAAGGCACCCATTGCACTATTTGGCAAATGTCTTCAAATACACTTGATGTGGCTGGGATGGTTTCAGAAGACTCTCTCATCTCCTCAAAGGTTACCACAAGCACTTATGATTCAGGGGCATTGTTCCCAGCAGCCTTCTGTCCCTCAACATCTCTGCTTATTCTTCAAAAAAGCCCTGAGAATCTGCTGGAAGCAGGAAGGATTCACCTGCTTTTTTACAAGTAGGGAAACTAAAGTAGGGTGGAATGACCCATTAACTCATTCAAGGCTATTCCACTGAGCCTTGTTTTAAACTCTGTTCTATCCTGAAATATTATTTTGAAAATACTTAAATATACTATGATAAGCCTGTGCCATTTCCTTAAAGGAGAGAGCAATCACTGAGGAGAGCTGATGCTAGGGAGAAAAGTAATGTGTTAATCTGAGGGTCTTCTCTCAAATTAAGCTGCTTTCTACTCTGCTCATCCCCCAATGGGAAAAAATTGGAGATTTAGGGCTGGCAGAGAAACCGTGCAGGTCATCCAATCCAACTTCCACTCATGTTACAGAAGAAGGAAGCTTGAAGAGTGATTCACCAAAGAAGATTAAGCTAATAAGAAGAGATGAGATCTGAATCCTGTCTGCTAACTCCACATCCAATGTTTTGTCACTACAATTGAAAAAGAAAGGAAAGAAGGAAATAAAGAAGGAAGAAGGAAAGACAGAAGGGAGGGAAGGAGGAAGGGAGAAAGGGAGGAAAAAAGGTAGGAAAGAAGGAAAGGAGGAAGAAGGAAGGGAGGGAAGGAAGGAAAGGAGAGAGAGAATGAGGGTGGGAAAGAAGAAAGGATATAATGAAGAAGGAAGGAAGGCAAGAAGAAAGGAAGAAAGCAAAGAAGGAAGGAGAGAGAAGGGAGAGTGGGGAAGAAGAAAGAATAAAAGGAAGAAAATAGGAAGGAAAGAAGGAAGGGAAGGAGACAGGGAGGAAGGAAAGGAGGGAGAGAAGGAGGGAAAGATGAAGAGAAAGAAAGAAGGAAGGGAAGGAGGGAGAGAGGGAGGAAGGAGGGAAAGAAGGAAGGAAGGAAGGAAGGAAGGAAGGAAGGAAGGAAGGAAGGAAGAAAGGAAGGGAGAAAGGAGAGAGGAAGGGAGGGAGGAAGGAAGGAGGGAAAGTAGAGAGGAGGGAAGGAAGGAAGGGAGGGAGGAAAGGAGGGAGGGAGAGAGGAAAGGAGGGAGAAAGAAGGAAGGAAGGAAGGAGGGAGGGAGGAAGGAGGAAGGGAGGAAGGAGGAAGGGGGGGAGGAAAAAATTGCTTTGACAGTTTTTCATTCCCAAATTTCATTGCTTAGCCCAGCAGTCAAGACCTGGAGTCTGAGGAATTGGCTTCAAGTCCTAGTTCACCATTTATTTATTACCTGTGTGACATTGGCTGATTCACCCAATCTTTCTGGGGCTCAGTCTTCTCCTCTGTAAAATGGGGGGGGGGCGGGAGTTGGAGTGGGTGATCTCTGAGTTTCTGTCCTGTCCTAAATCTATGATTCCTACAAAAATGTGAAGGACAGTGCAGTCTACAGATACACTCTTTGTTTCTGCTGTAATATGGGTGTTGACCACTGGAGGGAGGAAGTCATATGAATTCAATGAACTGTGTAGGTGAGAACACATCTCTTTCGAGAGCCTCAGTGTGAAGCATATTTGAGTTAGGGGTGCCTCAGAGCCACCTAGAACAGCCTCCTCATTTTGAGATCTAGATGAGGAAACTGAAGTCCAAGGGGGCAATATAATTCCCCCTAAGTCTTGTAAGTAATATCTCCAAAACTGGGATTTGAACCCAGACCCCTTGACTCCTGAGCCAGTGCTCTTTCCATTCACTTCTCAGTAGAATTCTCTGAAGAGTCTGCGGCCTGCCAGTGAGGCCAGCAACTCTTGGCAGAAGATAGGTTGTATTTCTCTCTGTTCCTGGATCATGGTTCATTTGGCACTGGGACAGTGTCTGACTCCTTCCATTGCCTGCCATGAGGCAGGGAACATTTGGTTGGTTTCCTGAGAGACTGGCATTTCCTGCCAGTCCTTCAAAGCTTCACAACACTCCACAGATCCTCTCCTCCTCTCTCCAACCTGATCCTTTTTTCTCCCCTTCCATTGTTTCTGTTCTTTCTCCTCCTCTTTCTTTCCCCTTTCTCTTCTTTCCTTTCCTTCTTTCCTATCTCCTTTCCTTCCTTCTCTCCTTTTATTCTCCCTCTCCCTTCCTCTCTCTTCTCCTTTTTATTTCTCTTCTCCCTCTCCTTCTTTCTCTTCTCCCCCTTCTCTCTCTCCTTCTTCTCCTCACTCTGGTCTCAGTCAGGAAATTTAAGGGTCAAAGTCTAGTTCTAAGACTTCCTAGCTGTGTAACTTTGGACAAATCACCTTATTGCCCTTCCCCCCAATCCAAGTCTCAATTTCCTCATCTGTACAATGGAGTCAGTAATATGTGACAGCTGCCTCAAATGTTTATTATGAGGCAACAACTTTGTAAACTGTAGCACAAGGCAAAGAAAACTAGCTGGATAGTCAGAGGACCTGACTTCAAATCCCCTTACTATCGATGTGACCTGAGTCAAGCGATTTCACTCTAGTTCCCTCATCTGTAAAAATAAAGGAAGGGACCAGATGGCTTTTAGAGATCCTTCCAGCTCTAAATCTATTATCCTATGATCTAATTCAGGAGCAGACAGGGTGATGGACATAGAAGGCACCTCATCCATGTGGTTGTAATTTCTTTTGCTTCACCTCTATTTAGAAAGCTTTCCTTGAGGATGGATAAAGATTGTAAGAGGTGAAGTGAAGGGTGAGTGCTTTCCAGGTAGGAGAGACGGCCTGTGAGATGCATGGTGCTGACTGGGTCCACATAAGCTCAGCTGGGCTCTCACTGCTGCAAAGCAATCTGACTATATTCATTCACTCTCCTACTCTCCAAGAAGTTCTTCCTTTCTCAAATCTTCTATGGCTCCTCCAAATCACCTACTCATCTGAGAACCTGGTCTTATATTTTACTGGAAAAAAAATTCAAGCCATTCACTAGAAGTTTTCTCTTCTTCCCTCCTTCTCATCTCACAAAACCCACATTTTCTGCTACTATTTTGTTATTCATTCTTATCACAGAAGGTGGCCCTTCTCCTTGCAAAGGCAGATTGCCTTATCAGCACAAGTGATCCCGTTTCATCCTGTCTTCTCCTGAAAGATTGCGCTATCATTCCTACTTTCTCATTTATCTTCAATTTCTCTCTGTCTGCTTGATATTTCCCTTCTGCCTCCAAAAACACTTTTATCTTCCTCAAAACACTTTTCATTTGATCCATTCATCCCTACCAACTATCATCCCATATCTTTCCTCCCTTTTGTGGCTGACTTCCCTTTTCTCTCACTCCTTGAACCTCTATAGTCTGTCTATTGATCTTATCATTCAAACAAATCTATTCTCTCTAAAGTTAATTATCTCTTAATTGTCAAATCTTACAACTTTTTCTCATTCTTCTCTTTCTTTATACTGTTGATCACTTCTCATTGATTTTGCTAGATTTTCATCCATGCCATGCCTTCTTTTAGCCATAGGTATCCTCCTCAAGGTTCTTCTCTTCTGTTCTCAGTCTACTGATCTCATCAGCTCCCATGGATTCAATTTTTATCTCTATGCTGATGATTGTCAAATCTTCTTTTCCAATCCTAACCACTCTAATCTCCCATCTCTGACTGCCTATTATAGACATAGACATCTCAAACTAAATGTTCCATAGATATCTTAGACACTACACTCCTCATTTTAATCTCATTATCTTTCTCCCTAAATTGTCTCCCCTTACAAACCTTTAGATTACTGTTGAGGGAACCACCATCCTTCAGGCCCATAATATAGGTGTCGTGCTTGATTCGCCATTTTCCTTTATCTCCATATCCAATCTATTGCCAAAGCCTATTAATTTACCTTTTCAATATTTCCCATAACTCCCTTCTTTCCTCTGGCATGGCCTCCACCCTTTCCAGATCCTTATTACCTCATGCCTGGACTACTGCAGTAACTTGCTGGTTTATCCCCCTGCCACAAGTCTCTCCCTACAACAAAGCTATTAAAGTGATTTTCCCAAAGTTCGGGTCTAAACATGTCACAACCGTACTCAATAAACTCTTATGGTTCCCTATTACCCCAAAGATCAAATATAAAATCCTCTGTATGACATTCAAAGTCTTTCCTAATTTGCCTTTCCTTTCCATTTACACCTTACACATCTCCCCTCTCTACTCCTATTTTCTATGATCCAGTGACATATGGTCTCACTGCTGTTTTTCAAATAAGACACTCCATTTTCCAAATTTGGGCATTTTTTCTGACTGCCCCCCAAGCCTGCAATGGTCTCTTTCCTTATCTCTGTCTCCTGGATTCTGTAAAGTTCCAGCTCAACTCTCAGACTTCTTGATTCTGCCTTAATACTAATATCTTCTCTCTGGTGATTATTTCCAGTTTGTCTGGTCTGTAGCTTGATTATGCAAAGTCATTTGCACATTGTCTCCCCCATGAGATTGGAAGCCTCTTGAGAGAGTCTTTTACATCTCTTTGTATCCCCAGCAGTTAGCACAGTGCCTGGCACATTAGAAATAATTAATAAATATTTATTGGCTCAAGTAGTTCAGTTTAACAAGACTAGCTTGAATGTCCAGTCTATAAAGGGAAATTTAATAATGCTTATCAAATTGATTTCAATTGAGCAGACAGGGTATATTTAATGACTCCCATTTTGTAGCTGTGGCTCAGGGAGAACTTGCACAAACTGATAATTACTACTTTGGGACTTTGAGAAGTCACATAAGTTCTTCATTTCCTGATCTATAACATGAAGGAGCTGGACTCAGTGGCCTATGGTGTCCTTTCTAACTTTAGTTATCTGATGAACCATAAGTTAATATGTACAACAGCCAAGATTGCAATCCAGGACTCTTCCATCTCCATCTTCAATATCCTTTCCACTTTTCTACACTGCAATATGATTCTGAATGGAGCTGTTCCAAAATAAGGGCAAATTGCATTGGAAAACATATTAGATTTGGAGTCAGAGATTGTGGGCTCAATCCTGGATCTATGTGACTTTTGATAGAAACATAACCTCTCAGAACCTCTGTTATGGTGCCTGAGGATTCTTTCAGTTCAAAATCTATGATCAATTGACATCAAAAATCTTCTTCATCTCTACATCTATGATTATGTGATCCACCTGAGTAGTAACATGATAGAAAATAAGCCCAATACCCTAGACCTTGAATTGTCCTTTGTCAAGGCTCCATGTTGACTTCTCAGGTCACTTATGAAGCTGATTTGTTTTCTGTAAAGGATTAAAAACTGAAAGATCATCTGAGAGTAACTCAAAACAGGAAAATGCTCACTCTGGGAGAGAGGTTTCATATGGATGGATATAGGGATGCCGATCTGTGGCTTCTTGGGGTGAATGGAAAGCCAAAGGGAAATGAGCAAAGAATATTTGACTGCCAAGTTGAGTTATGTTGGTAGAATAGTTTTATATTTATTCTCATGCCCCTCCCTTAAAAAAATGTCTGAGACCATAAGGGATAATGTGGTCCTATGAAAACAGAGCTACTTTGGAGTTAGAGGAACTGGGTTCAAATCTTGCCACTAAATAGCATGGCAGAAACTAGACATTGACCAATATGTAATACCCTCTACCAAAATAAGGTTAAAGAAAAGGTTCATGATTTAAATATAAAGGGTGATACTATAAGCAAATTAGGAGAACATGGGATAATCTCTCTCTCAGATCTGTGGAGAAGAAAGAAATTTGTGACCAAAGAAGAACTAGAAAACATTATGAAATGTAAAATGGAAATTTTTGATTATAGTAAATTAAGAAGTTTTTGTACAAATACAACCAATGCAACCAAGATTAGAAAAGAAGCAGAAAACTGGAGGGAAAAATTACATCCAAGGGTTCTAATAAAGACCTCATTTCTAAAATATAGAGAGAGTTGACTCAAATTTCTAAAAATACAAGCTATTCTCCAATTGATAAATGATCAAAGGATATGGACAGGTAATTTTCAGACAAAGAAATTAAAGCCATTTCTAATCATATGAAAATAATGTTCTAAATAACTATTGATTGGAGAAAAGCAAATTAAGACAACTCTGAGGTACCACTATACATATCTCATTGGCTAAGATGACAGGGAAAGATAAATGTTGGAGGGGGTGTGGGAAAATGGGTACACTAATACATTGTTGGTGGAATGGTGAACTGATCCAACCATTCTGAAGAGCAACTTAGAACTATTCCCAAAAGGCTATCAGACTGTGCATACCCTTTGATCCAGCAGTGTCTCTACTGGGTCTGTATCCCAAAAAAGATCATAAAAAAGGGAAAAGGACCCACAAGTACAAAAATGTTTGTGGCAGCCCTTTTTGTAGTGGCAAGGAACTGGAAACTTAGTGGATGTCCATCAGTTGAAGAATGGCTGAATAAGTTATGGTATATGAATGTAATTGTTCTATTAAGAAATGATCATCAGGAAGATTTCAGAAAGGCCTGGAGGGACTTATATGAACTGATGCTAAGTGAGTAGAACAAAGAGAAATTGTTCACAGAAACAACAAGATTATCTGATGATTATCTGATGGACTTGGCTCTTTTCAACAATGAGATGATTCAGGCCAATTCCTATAGACCTGAGAGGGAGAGAGTCATCTGAATCCAGAAAGAGGACTATGGGGACTAAATATAGATCACAACATAGTATTTTCATCTTTTTTGTTGTTTGCTTGCCTTTTTTCCTTCTCATTTTTCCCCTTTTGATCTGATTTTTCTTATGCAGCATGATAAATGTGGAAAGGTGCTTAGAAGAACTGCACAATTTTTAACCTATATTGGATTTCTTGCTGAATAGGGGAGGGGGAGAGAGAAAGGGAGGAAGAAAAATTTGGAACACAAGGTTTTGCAAAGATGTTTTGTTGAAAATTATTTTTGCATGTATTTTGAAAATAGAGAAAAAAAATTGTCCTGAGGTACATGAATTGCAAAAATTTGGCTGTGTTATTTAGCTTCCCTGGGTCTCTGTTCCCTGGGGCTCATCTATAAAATGAAAGGGTTGGACTAGATGGTCTCTGTACTTGTTTCTAGTTCTAAGTCTGTGACCCTATGACCTCTCCTGGTTAAATACAGGAAATAAGCTGGGGAAAATCCCTGGGCTATATATTCCATCCTCAGCCCCACCTCTTAGCGTATCTAGTGTTCAAAGGTTAGCTCTCAAACATAACCAAAAACATCTTCCAAATTTGAGATTACATTTTATGTATATATAGGTATATGTATAAAGAGAGAAAGATAGAGACAGAGATACATGTACATATTTACATATATATATACTCATACATGCACATATAAACACATAGAAAATATATAGACACATGTACATATACACAAGGGTATATGTAGTCCATTGTATAGATATGTGTATGTATGTGCACAATATACATATATATCCCTACATATAGAAATAATATGTATACATATATATACACAATCTGTTATGTATGCATATATGTATATTATGTAGGTATAGGTATATATGTGCATATATACACATCTATACACAGATGTAAACACATACATATATACATTCATACACATACATATATACACACGTGTGTGTGTTCTAATCTATATAGAAGCAGCATGGTATAGTGATACAAGTGGTCTCAGCACCAAAAAAACCTGGGTTCAAGGTCCATCGTTTGGAAATCTCTTTCGTCAGTGAAATCACAGGACAGTCCCTATCCCCTAGATATCTGTTAAGTGTACAATAAGGTCTGACATCCTATGGAAGAGGAAGGAATTTATGACCAAACTATTGACTACAAAATAGAAAATTTTGATTATATCAAATTGAAAAGTTTTTGTACAAACAAAACTAATGCAGGCAAAATTAGAAGGGAAACAATAAACTGGGAAAATATTTTTACAGTCAAAGGTTCTGATAAAGGACTCATTTCCAAAATATATAGAGAATTGACTCTAATTTATAAGAAATCAAGCCATTCTCCAATTGATAAATGGTTAAAGGATATGAACAGACAATTTTCAGATGATGAAATTGAAACTATTGCTACTCATATGAAAGAGTGTTCCAAATCACTATTGATCAGAAAAATGCAAATTAAGACAACTCTGAGATATCACTACACACCTGTCAGATTGGCCAGAATGACAGGGAAAGATAACGCAGAATGTTGGAGGGGATGTGGGAAAATAGGGACACTGATACATTGTTGGTGGAATTGTGAACACATCCAGCCATTCTGGAGAGCAATTTGAAACTATGCCCAAGAAGTTATCAAACTGTGCATACCCTTTGATCCAGCAGTGTTTGTACTGGGCTTATACCCCAAAGAGATACTAAAGAAGGGAAAGGGACCTGTATGTGCCAAAATGTTTGTGCCCTGTTTGTAGTGGCCAGAAGCTGGAAAATGAATGGATGCCCATCAATTGGAGAATGGCTGAATAAATTGTGGCACATGAATGTTATGGAATATTATTGTTCTGTAAGAAATGACCAGTACTAACGTTTTGGTCATGTATACTTATTGTGTATCTAAGTTATATTTTAATATATTTAACATCTACTGGTCATCCTGCCATCTAGGGGGGGGGTGGGGGTAAGAGGTGAAAATTGGAACAAGAGGTTTGGCAATTGTTAATGCTGTAAAGTTACCCATGTATATATCCTGTAAATAAAAGGCTATTAAATAAATTAAAAAAAAAAAAAGAAAGAAATGACCAGTAGGACGAATACAGAGAGGATTGGCGAGACTTACATGAACTGATGCTGAGTGAAATGAGCAGAACCAGGAGATCATTATATACCTCAACAACAATACTGTGTGAGGATGTATTCTGATGGAAGTGGATTTCTTCGACAAAGACAAGATCTAACTTAGTTTCAATTGATCAAGGATGGACAGAAGCAGCTACACCCAAAGAAAGAACACTAGGAAATGAATGTAAACTGCTTGCATTTTTGTTCTTCTTCCCGGGTTATTTATACCTTCTAAATCCTATTCTCCCTGAGCAACAAGAGAACTGTTCGGTTCTGCACACATATATTGTATCCAAGATCTACTGTAACCTATTTAACATGTATAGGACTGCTTGCCATCTGGGGGAGAGGGTGGAGGGAGGGAGGGGAAAAATCGGAACAGAAGTGAGTGCAAGGGATAATGTTGTAAAAAACTACCCTGGCATGGGTTCTGTCAATAAAAAGTTATTTTAAAAAAAATAAGGTCTGACATGTGGGCCAAGTGCCTTTGATCATTTCTTCCCATACAAAGAGGTTGGGGAACCCAATTCCAGAAGAGCCATGATAGTGCATAATGGAAGCCCCTTGGAGAGAAACTGGAATATATATAGATACTCTGTAACTGGTTCTGGCTGGCTAACAATGGAGTAAAGAGGAAGCTCTTTGACCATAGAGGCCTTCAAAATAGCCTTCCATCGCAGCTATGACACACAGTAAGCAATTCATTAATGTTTATTGCCTACGGACTATATCTTCATGGTTATCATCCTGGATGTTGGACCAGTTCTCAGTGAGAACTTGTGGGATTCCCCCCAGAGGAAGTAAGATAGGAGAGTGCTAAAAATTGGTGTCTTATATTACCCTGAAGACTGGGTGGATATGTAAATAATGTTTTCCATGGGGATGTCATTTGAAATAAGAACTTGTAGAATTCTGGGTGGAGCTTAGTCAGCACTCTGAAGGGAGACTGTTTCTGCTCTAAGGCTGGGAGTTAGTACCCTTTCTTCCTCTGACTCTACCTCACTCTCTGTCTCCTCCTCTCTATTTCTCTTTCCATATCTCTGTCTCTGTTTCTCTGCTTTTATCTTTGTGGGTGTCTCTTTCTATTTCTCTGTCTCTCTTTCTCTTTGCTTCATTGTCCCTGTCGCTCTGTCTTTTTTGTGCATGTGTCTGTTTCTATCTGTGTTTCTATCTCTGTGTGTATCTGTCTGTATCTGTGTCTGTTCTTTATCTCTGTGTCTCTGTCTCTCTCTGTCTCTATGTCTGTCTCTTTGACTTTAGGCAAGTATCTTTACTTCTCTGACCTTCCAATTCTCCATCCTTAAAATGCACCATCGGGCATAAAGTCTGGAAGATATGACTCCAAATCTAGCTTCTCTTACTGACCTACCTGTGTTATACTGAGTGTTGTACTGTGTGATACTGAGTGTGGTACTGTGATTTTATTTCCTTATCTGTTAAAATTCATCACTGCACGTAGAGTCAGAAAGACTTGATTTTAAATCCTGCCTTAGCCACGTATTACTGTATAACCCTGGGTATGTCACATGAATTTCTGTGGCCTCATGTGTAAAACAAAGATTGAAACTCAATGGTGCTTTCAGCTCTAAACCTATAATCACAAAATTAAATGATCAATGATTCTGTGATATAGCAGCTAGTCCATTAATTTGTTTTTCTACTCTTACCACTCTGGCTTTTAGAGCAATGCAGTGGATAGAATTCTGGGCCTAGAATTAGGGAGATTCTGAATTCAAGTCCAGCCTCAAACACTAACTTTCTGACCATGGGCAAGTCACATAATCTTTACTTCAGTTTCTCCAATTACAAAATAGGGATTATCGTGAAGATTAATGAGATAATATTTGTAGAAGCACAGTGCCTGGTAGGTATTTTAACAAGTGCTTGTTTACTTCCTTTTTTCATCTCCCAAGATGACTCCAGTTTGGAGAAAAAGTCAGGAGGCTCCAAGCAAAATTTGGTGAAAGTCATTGGTGAGATACTTTAGGCCTAGCTGGTCCCAATTCTTCTGCCCAGCAGCCTCTGCCATTCAGGAAAATGGGCAAGCGCTTGACATTGGGACATGACTTTTCCCATCCCCATTCCTAGTCTCACACTGTCCATTGACTGTCAGGTAAGAGAAGTAGCACTCTGAAGTGAGTCCCCAAGTCAGAGGAGACAAACAAAATAAGATTGAGGTTAAAAGGAATAGTTTACATGTGGGTGGCAGACTGACGGGGGAAAAGATGTAGACATTTCTGGGAGAATTTGTTCCTTTTTTAAAACGTGTGCCTTGCATATATTTTTTCAGCAGTTAAGGAATCAACCACAGCCACCAACTCTCATTTCCTGTCAGCCTTAGTCTCGTCCTTCTTGTCATCCTGCAAGCACCCAGTCTCTCTCTCTTACAGCACCTAGGTGAAGCCAGGATGGTGTAACTGTCCCATCCAGTGAGATCTGGTTTTGTCTGGCCACTGAATCACCAACTACTAATTGCACATCTAGAACTGGACTTCTCACTGGCATTTTACACTCCACATTCCCAAAATGGAATGCATTATTTCCCCCTAAAATTTTCCTATCATGTAGACTTCCATATAAATATTGAAATATTTACTGTGTTACCCAGGCTTGCAACATCAGGGAAGGCTTTAATTCCTCATGTACTCATTCCACGTACCCAAACTATTGCCAACTCTGACATCTCTCTTATATTTCCCCTCCTTTCCACTCACAGTTGCCAACCTGTATCTCATTGCTAGACTGTTAGAAGAACCTTCTGATTGCCCTTCTCAAGTACTCTCCCTGCTCTAGTCGTTCTTGTCAGGCTGCTAAAATTATTTTCCTAAAGTGTATATTGCACTGGGTTACCTCCCTAGTCAGTAAACTTCAGTGGCTCCCTGTTACCAGTAGGATCAACCTTAGCATATTTTTCTACCTTTCGTCTTCCTATAGTTTACTCTCTTCCACGTATTCTATCATCCAACAATACTGGCCAACAACAACAATATAGGATGCTGCATCTCCTCATTCTACAGCTTTGTACAGGTTGGATCCCTGTGCCTAAGTGCTCTTGCTCCCTACTTCTGCCTCCTGGCTTCCCTCAATTCCCTCAAGACTCATCCTAAAATGTGCCTTCAGCAGGAAATCTCTCCTGGAGTATGTCCCTCTTCCACCTTCAGTCTTCCTTCCATGCATCACTTCTAAATTTATCTCCCATTAACACTGTCTATATCTTGTACGTACTGTTTGCCTGTCATCTCACTCGTTAGAATTAAATTTGAGGGGCAGCTAGTTGGTGCAGTGGATAGAGCACCAGCCTTGAAGTCAGGATGATCTGGATTCAAATGTGACCTCAGACACTTAACACTTCCTAGCTATGTAATACTGGGCAAGTCACTTAACCCCAATTGCCCCAGGGGAAAAAATTAAATTTGAACTGTAGGATAGGGATAGAGAATGGGCATGTGATTGCTATGGGGAACAGCAGGATTAGGAAAATTCCTCAATGAATGCTAGTCAGCATCTCCTCTGCAATTTATAGTCTTTGAGACTTGCTGAGAGCTCTGAGGTTTGAGGGCTAAGATTACATTTTTAGCTTTCTTTGCATCACCATTGCTTAGCACAGTACATCACTCATTTGTGTATCAACAAAATGTAAGTACCAATATAAGTATCAACAAATTTGAGCAAATTGTTGATTGTTGCTTTGGGAAATTTACTTTGTTTCCCAAATTTCTTAAATTGTTGCAAACAATCAACAAAATTGAGTGGATAGATCACTAGGCCCGATGGCAGAAAGACTTTTACTTTGTTTCCTAAATTTCCTAAATTGATGTAAACAAACAATCAACAAAATTGAGTGGATAGATCACCAGGCCTGATGTCAGAAAGACTTTTACTTTGTTTCCTAAATTTCCTAAATTGTTGCAAACAATCAACAAAATTGAGTGGATAGATCATCAGTCCTGATGGCAGAAAGACTTTTACTTTGTTTCCTAAATTTCCTAAATTGTTGTAAACAATCAACAAAAGTGAATGGATAGATTATCAGGCCTGAAGTCAGAAAGACCTGAGTTAAAGTCTGGCCTCAGACATTTACTAGCTGTGTGATCCTGGGCAATTCTCTTAATCCAGTTTATCCCGGTTTCTCACCTGTCAAATGAGCTGGAGAAAGAAATGGCAAATCAGTCCAGTATCTTTGCCAAGAAAACCCCAACTGGGGTCCAAAGTTGGACACAACTGAAATGACAGAACAATAAAATTAACAAATGTGTGATTGTCTGGAAGGAGGAATCAACATTCTCTGCTCTTCTGACTGCTACCACCATCCCTTCACATTTTCCTCATCCCCAAGTTACCTTCCCCTCACTCTCGACTGATGGAAGATCACTATCACTTTAGCCTTACCTCGGTCCTACACCTTTGACAAAGTCCAAGAGCCCATCCCAGGGAACACAAGACTCATAACCACTCCATGATACTTATGGCCATTTGTATCTCATGAATCAGGACAAGTTCTGAAGGACAGAAGCTAACAGACAGCTTCAATCAATCAATAAAAGAGGGGAAAGAACTAGCAACGATTAAGCACCTGCTATGTGCCAGGCACTGTGCTAAGTGCTTTACAAATATTTCATTTTCTCCCCACAACAACCCTAAAAGGTAGCTGCTATTATCATGCCCATTTTACAGTTTAGGGAACTGAGGCAAACAGAAGTTAAGTGATCTGCCTAATCACTAACTGGTGAATAATAAGCTAGAAAGTGTGTGAGGCTGGTTTTAATATTCCTGATTCCAGAACCAGAGCTCTAACCATTGCACATTGTGCAACATAGCTGCTTCTAAGACATTATCAAATGCCTGCTAGCTACCAAGAATGAAAATGCAAGGACAAAATACATGGAAATACAAAGACAAAGAGTGACACAATTTACTTTCCTGAAGAAACTTGCATTCTATTAGGGAAATCAATGTGACTGTTATGCAACATGCTTAAACTTACATGTTACATCTATCAGTGGTGGGAAGCACCTTTTTGATGTAGACTGGGCTGACTTCCCTTTATGGGGGCAGGGCTTCTGTCCTTGGGATCTGGTTGGCTGTGGGAGCTAGGGATTAAACCCTTGCTGTGACTGCCTTGCCCGGGAGGCTGAAAGGCCCTGTCTCTGGGGGATTGGAGCCTGGGGGGAGGGGGAGGGGCTTTGTATTCCCTGCCAGTCTAAAAGGTTGCTGATTGGTGGGTGAATGTGCAAGCCGAGGGGTGTGACATGACTTTGAATTCAATGAGGAATTGTATCTTTTCAAATCATATTACAAATAAAATAGGTTTTTTATTGTATTTTATGCTCCACAGGTGCTTCCTTACATTGTACCCTAATCCTAAACCTGAATCACTGGACTGCCATGAGCTTGACCCGAACTTGAACTCACACACATGTATTTATTTGTATGTGTAACATGCAAGTATGTGTGCACATGTGCATTGTAGGTATGTGTGTGTATATATAAATATACATGTACACATGAATACATATGAATATATATATGTAGGGGGTCTCTATATAAATTGATATCATATGAAAATGGGAGAAAGACTAAGAAAAGTTTTTCATGCATTGGAGCTGAGCCTTGAAGGGGACCAGATTCTTAGGGCTGAATATGGAAGTACGAGGAAAACTAAGGTTTTTTTTTTTTTTTTTCAAGAATTGGAGCTCAGTCTTGAAGGAAATCAGATTCTTAAGGGTGAATATGAAAATGGGAGGAAGATTAAGAAAGGCTTCTCATGCATTTGAGCTCAGTCTTAAAGGAAATCAGATTCTTAGGGTTGAGTATGGAAGTGGGAGGAAGACTAAGAAAGATTTTTCATGCAAAGCTGAGTTTTAAAGGACACCAGCTTCTTAGAGTTGAAAGTGAGGAGGAAAGATGTTCCAGGTAGGTAGAGAGGCAGAAGATGGAGAACCATGTATGAGGACCAGTGAGAAGGGAAGTTGAGCTGGTTTGAAGTGTTATGAAAAGGTGTCATGACTACTGAGACTGGAAGGTAAATTTTAGATCCCTATAGAACTCATGGGTGACCCCCACAACCAATCCTCTCCACAAGAGTCTTCTTTCCCAAGCAAGTTCTGGGCTGCGAGGGTTCCCCTAATTTGTATAAGTAGAAATGAAAGAGCTCAGGTCCAAAGAGCTGACTCCACTCTTGTTTGTGACCTTCTAGCCAAGAATCCTCTCTGCATCAAGGTCACTAAGAAAGCTTAGGAGGGAAGATTCAAAGCTACTATTGATCTCTCTGCCTTCTGCTTGAATACCTTCCTTCAGATCTATGGTCTCTCCATTCCTTGCTGACGATAAATGACCTAAGTGCAGAGTGATCACAGGAGATGACTGGAGACAACATAATAGAGTGGAAAGAAAAATGGCTTCAGAGTCCTGGGTTCAAATCCTGACTCTGTCAAGTCTTATTTGTGCCATTCTGGGAATGTAATGTAACCTCTTTGGGACTTAATTTCTTTATCTGTAAAAGTTCTGACTGTCTCTGAGAAACCTTCTAGCACATTGGATGTCATGATACTGGACTTCAAAATGTTTGTGATTAAAATCTTGAATGGGGGAAGTCTTAGCCTCACTTCCCTTTTCTGTAAAAGAGATATTGATAGCATGTATAGGAGAGATTTGTTGTGAGGATGTGGAAACCTTATAGGGTTACATATAAATGTGAGCTGTTATGATCTCAGGGCAAACCAGTTAATATATCAGAACTCAGGATCATAGATCAAGCAGCAGATTTGGAGGGACCTCCTTTGAAATCTGAAGGATTCCAAGGATTTTCTTTGGAAATCTGATTCCATCATTTGAGGAAACTAAGACCCAGGGAAACTAAGGGATTTACCCAACCCTTAATCAAATGAGATAATAATGTACAACATGAGATAGTGGAAATCATCTTCCAATGCAGTTAGTGGTGTGGGGAAAGAGAATAAAGTCATGCATCAGGGAACGGAAAGGGGAATAATCCTTCTGGTATAAGATTAAAGGTCTGTGGTGAGCCTGTCCTCTCTTTTAAACAGAAAAATCCCCACTGCCTCTAGAAGGAAGAAAGAGGGAGAAAGCCACTGCTGTCCCTAGTTCCAAGATGTTTTCTTTTCCAGGGTGCAACCGGTTGAAGCCAGTTTGGGACAGCAATTTATCTAGATCACAGGCAATCAGGAATTTCCTTTTCTCTCTCTCCTTTATTCAAGTTTTATTTTAATATTTAATTAACATTTATCTCTTTCCCCACTCACCCCAAAATTAGAAGTAAAAGAAAAACTTTTTAAACAGTGTGCATTGTCGAGCAAAAACTAATTCCCACATTGGCTGTGTCCAAAAAAATTATCTCTCATTCTGTAATCTAAATCCATCACCTCTCTATTAGGAAGTGGAAGACATGTCTCCTCATTAGTATAGAGTCAAGATTGGTCATTACACTATTCAGAGTTCTTAAGTCTTTCAAAGGTTTTTCTTCATAATCTTGTTGTTTGTATATAAATGACCCTCCTGGTTCTCCTTCTCTTATCCTTTTATTGATATTTATTACAATTATTTCCCACTATTTCTCCTTTTCTAATAAACTCATTTCTCAGGAAAAAAAAATCCAAAACAGCCCCACATACTGGCCAGGTCTAACCACTATCAAGTCCTAAAATAAGTCAAATTCATAACTGGAAGAATAAAGCATCTTTAATTGAGATAATAGGATAGCAAACCTGCCAATCTGGGGGATGTCTCATCTGGAGATCTACAGTTCTCATACTTTTAGGAGAAAAGGGATAAAGGGTCACATTTGTAGCAAAACTTGGCCTATTGGATCCGTGGCAATCCAAGCTGTCTGTTTTGTTCTTCGTGACATGAATCTCAATAGAAGGGGGAAAAGGACATCAGAAGCTGGTCTGGCTCAAGCTGGCTAACAAGTCCCAGGGTGGGGACTCTGGGTGTGCCTAAGAACAACCTAAGAGTAGCAGGGTGGTAAAGACATTACTGGAATTCTGATATTACTAGAATCATTAAGAGGGAGTGGCAGGGACTATTACAATTGATATGAGCAAAATTTTTCTATCATTATGTTCACATTTTTGTTACCACTTAGACCTTACTTTGCACATAGTCTACAATCACTATGGTACCTTGGGAAAAACCCTGAATTTAAACTGAGAGTATCCAGGTTCAAAGCTTCCAACTGCCACCCCTCACTAGTGTGACCTTTATTCAGCCACTTTACTTCCTGTTAACCTCATTTGTAAATTGTTGTTATTATTTGTTCTTTGTTCTGTGAGGACCATGACTTCAGGGAGGTGATGCCATGACTTCCACGTCCATTGGATTTAAGTGATTGAGGGCAAAGCAAAGTCACCTGCCTCAATCTCTCCTCCAAAGCCATATGGGTCCAGTGGCCAGCTACAGATCAGGATGACTGAAGATTGCCCTGGATGCAGTGGACTTTTGGACTTTGGACCTTGGACTTTTGAAGCTAAGTTCTTTCCCAGGTCTCAGTTTGTCTGAGATACTGCCCAATCAGACATTAAGGCAAAGTAAAAATGAGGCAAAGAATGGCTTCTTTTACCTAATTAAAAAATGTCAGTCGGGGAGGGAATTTCTGGTCAAAACAGAAATAATTTCTATTTCCACTCACTCTGAGCTACTGAAATCCAAACAAGGACAAGAAGCAGTTTGACCTGGGACCTAGTGATTATTTAGGCCCATCAATGAGAGCCAGAGTGATTTGGGTTTTTAAGGCATAGTCCTTAAGAAAGAAATCTAGCCCACAAATCCCAAGATATCCCCAGTTTCAGCAATCAAAAGTTACCTTCCTATGGGCAGAAGAGGTTGTCTTAGAGGTCTCTGGCTATGAATCTATATTACTGTGACATTTTCAGGGAAAGCAGGGAGTTATGGTCTTCAGGCATTAAGATCAATCATTACCTTGATCTTAGGCTTTTCAGGTTTTGTTTCCTTTACCTTATTGGGGTCACTGTATAAATCGTTTTTCTGATTCTGCTACCTTGTCTCTCTATCAGGTCATATAAGTCTTCTCAAGCTTCTCCGGATTCTTCATATTAGTCATTACTTACAATAACTAGATGACAAAGATTAGAGACTGTAATATGTGGGGTCAAATTTCGCCAAAATTGTTGGGTCTGGAGATGGGGAGTGCTATGGCTAACACTTAGGAAAAATTTAGAACAAAAGAGAAGAAATGAGACCAATTTTCATATCAAAAAGTAACCACAAATAACCAATATTTTAGATATATATATGCAATTTCATATTGAATATTTTAGAGTGAAAATGTTCATAAGATCTTGAGTTGGAAAGGTTCTTGGAGATCATCTAGGATAGTGCCCTGTCTTTACAAATGAGGAAACTGAGGCAAAGTGATGTGCCTAAGATCTTATAAAAAATAACTAGTAGAGTCATAATTCAAAAACAGGTCCTCTCACTCTTTCCATTATCCCACAGGTGCCTCTTTCACCCAAATCATATGAAACATGAGGTACCCACAGAGCTCAGTTTGGGAAACTCTACTCTAAATAATTAATGGATATGTTTTCAGAGAATGAGCTCCATTCTCTCCTTTCAAAAGGTATATGAAGTAAGCTCAGCAGAATTGAATGGGGAAAAAAGATGCAATAAATCTCTATTGTATTTATCATAAATATAACCACTGTGGCTTCAGTGTTCTCCAAAACTTGTTGATTATACACACCCTATCCTTAGCAAAAAAAGAAAAAAATTGAGCACCAACCCTTAATAAATGTATATGTATTTATAAATTAGGCAATGTATCACTATGAAGAATATACAAAATAGAAATTTCATAAAGATGAGATAAAAATAAGTAATCTTTAAAATTTATTTTACTTATCAATAGTGCAAAAATACCCTTTTCACACTTGAGAAAAATATGACTGAATATGCTTCCATGTTTTCCAAAACCTGGAGTCAGAAAAGAACCGAGTTCAAATCCAGCTTCATATATTTATTAGTTATGTGACCCAGGGCAAGTCACTTAACTTTTGCCTGCCTCAATTTACCCATCTGTAAAATTTGAATCACAATAGCACCTACTTGTCAAGGTTGTTATGAAAATCAAATGAAATAATATTTGGCAAACACCTACCCCACTATTTAATGATGCAAGGCAGGTAGGTAGTGCAGTGAATAGAGTGCCAGGCTTGGAGCCAAGAAGATCCGAGTTCAAATCTAGCTTCAAACACTATATGATCCTGGGCAAATCTCTTAATTCTTATTTGCCTTAGTTCTTCATCTGTCAAATGAGCTGGAAAAGGAAATAAAGATTACTCCAATATCTTTGCCAAGAAAATCTTGATGGACAAAAGTCACATACAGTTGGACATGATTGAATAAAAACAGGTGGTTCAAAAAATGCTTATTCTTCCCTTCCTCATGAATAGAGTGAACTTGTAACTTATAGTTGTTTGTCAATTTGATCAATATAGCCAAGCAGATGAATTTATTTGTCTTAGTTACTTTTAAAAAAATGAAATGGTACACAATACAGTGATCAAATGTTGGTCACAACTGTCAGCAAACCTAACTGCTTTTTGAGGAGTAATCCTGTCTCTCTGTGGGTAGATCTTGCCTATCTACAATGCAAGAACAACAAACCAAAATGAATTGTCTTATACTAACTTGGCAGAAAAAATTTTTTTTAATATAAATCCATTCCTCTTTATCATCATACGGTTTTGCTTAATGGATGGTACTGTAACTTGATTTTCTCTTCACATTTGCACATTTTCATTGTGTTTTTGTATGACTATAAGAGCAGCAAGATGAAAAATTTGACTGAGTCACAGAGAACAAGAAGAGAAGTAATATATGAGCATATGGGAAAGGTCTTTTGGGGCTAGGCTGTAAAGGATTTTAAATGCCAAACAAAGGCATTTATATTTGATCCTAGAGATAATAGGGAATCACTCAGGTTTATCAGGTTGGGGAGATGACAGGGTCAGACCTGTGCTTTAGGAAAAATGCTTTGTCAACTGGGTAGAGGTTGTATCCAGAGATGGGAGAGACTTGAGGTGACCAGTTTGATGATAGCACCCATGATAGTAAAGGGGAAGACAGCTGTGTTGATGGGGAGGGGGAAAGGTAATCTAGACAGATCTGTGATACAAGTCACCTCTGCCTTCTTTCCTCAGGACTCAGCTCAAATCCCACTTAAAATCCATAAAACCTTGCCTCCCCCCTCCCAATTTCTGTCCCTTTCAATTCCTCATCTTTCCTTAGGGTCATCTCCCATTTACAATGTTCATAACTTGTATATCCATAGTTAATTGCTTTTATCTCCCTAATTATTAGAATGTGAGTTCCTTCAGGGATTAAAACTGTGTTTTTGCCTTTCTTTATATCCCTGGTGCATAATATATAATAATTTCAACAAATGCTCATTGATTGATTGATTGATCCACTGAACTGACCTGAGCACATTGAATTTAAGTTAGGTAGTTCAGAGGTCAAGGAGGAGAAGAAAGAATAAAATCAACTGCTCATGTGAGATATTAGATTTTCTCTTTTTCTGTGTTCTAGATCCTCCTTCAGAATCAAGACTTGGGTTTATAGAGAATCAGTTTTAAAGGACATGGTCTTTCCTTTGAACCTTGAATTTTAAACTCTGCTCCTTAGCTTGCTGATACTTCCTGGAATACAATAAGAGGCAGTCGAATTAAAGTATAAGCCACCATATCCTGATGAAGAGGAAAGTAGAAGTGTCATTTGTATCAACATAGGAAAATATTGAAGCACGGATCTGAAAAGAACTCTGGGAAAAGGGACGTGGTCGGGGTTAAATATCTTGAATATGAAGCCATGTGTTTCTGACAGTGTTTGTCCATGCACAATACAAAGTGTGCATATTGTGTCTTCAGAACCAAGGCTTCGGTGAAGTTGCATGATACACTATGAGCAAGCACTGCCAGAAACACCTCAGATTCATTACATGTATGATTTTGAATTAATTTTTGGTTGTTGCATTCAGAAACCTTTTACTTTTGCCAGATTTTTTGCAACCACCACATTCAGTTACACAAACAACGTCATATGGAGTTATGGCCCACAGTTTAAGAAGCATTTGGTCTACAACCATGATAAACTTGATTCTTCTCAGCAATTCAGAGATCCAAGACAATCCCAACAAACTTTGGATGCACAACCCCAACCGCATCCCAAAAAACTTTGTATGGAAAACCCCATCTGCATCCAGAGAGAGATCTATGGAGACTGAATGTGGATCAGTGCACACTATTCTTACTTTTTTCCCTTTTTTTTTCTTTCTCATGTCTTCCCCTTTTGTTTTGATTTTTCTCCCAATATGACTCATATGGAAGTATTTAAAAAATGAATTCACGTGTATTATCTTTAAAAAAAAAAAAGAGGAAGAAAAGGAAGTAGCTTTGATCTAGTGCAAATTATCCTTAATTTTGTGGGTAGATCTTACCCTAGATTCACTGTAAAGGGCTTAGTCTCTTTGATAGTCTGAAGCTATTCTGGTAAGGGAACCTGACCAAGATTGCCCTTTTCCTGTTTCAGAAAACGCAGGGTCATTTGTATACCAGGAGGAAGCATCAGAATGGACAAACTTCATTTTAGCAACCTTAGAATCCCCCCTTCCTTCCCCCACAACATCCAAACAAATCCACCCACAAAGAACAATCCTGAAAGGCAGTTTGGGAAAACCATAACTGAGAGTATCTTTCACTTTCTCTTTTATGGTTCACAGATGAACAAAAAATGGGGCTATGTCCTTGGATGTTGATATTTGTCTATCTTACCTGATTCCCAAATTTTCTGACTACATTATTACAGAAAACACATATTCTATCTATTCTTTGGGCTCTACTTTCTTCACTCTGTATCACATCATACAAGTCTCCCCATATTTTTCTTCATATTTGTAAATGTTTACAGCTGAGAAACCTTCTATTTTTCTTATGTCGCATATTTATCTGGCATTTCACCATACAATGGGAATATATTTTGTTTCCAGACTTTTCTTTGCACAAATAATACTGCTATGAATATTTTCTTTATTGATGACATGTACTTGAAAATGCCTTTTGTACTATATCTGACAAGTAATCTCTCCAGCTTTCATTCAAAGATCTTAATTATTTGGAACTCACTAAATTCCTAAAACTACTCCTTCTGTCATTGGACAATTTTCATTATTACAATGTTTTTCTTTATCTTAAGCTGAAACTTTTTTCTACTCAACCTTCTCTTTTAACTCTGCCCTCTGGAGCCAAGCAGCATATATCTATTTCTCTTTTATATGGCAATATTTCAAATATCTGCAGTTGGCTATTGTGTCTACCCCTTCCCTCCCAAATCTTTCCTTCTCTAGGCTAAACATCTCCAGTTCCTTCACTCTTTTTTTTTTTTTTTTTTTTTTTTGCTGAAGCAATTGGGGTTAAGTGACTTGCTCAGGGTCACACAGCTAGCAGTTCCTTCATCCTTTATATTACATGGTTCTAAGTCCCCATATCACTGTGGTTAAACTCTTCTGGACATATTCTACCTTGTCATTAATTTTTTAAAAAATTATGTTAACTATATAATAATAATAGCTAATATTTATATAGCACCTATTTCATGCTAGGTTCTGTGTTAAGTACTTTGCAAATATTATCTCATTTGATTCTTAAAACATCTGGGATGCAGCTACTATTACTGTTCCCATTTTAAAGATGAGAAAACTGAGGCAAACATTAAATGGCTTGCCCACAGCTAATATTTGTAAGAATAAGAGGATGGGGGGAAAAAAAGGATGTCTCTATTGTGTAGGGAATGGTCAAATAAATTGTGGCACATGACTGAAACAGAAAATGTCTCTGCTATAAACACTGATAATCTGAAAAATTCAAAGAAACATAGGAAAACTTATATGAAGTGATGCAGAATGAAGAAAGTTGAGCCCTAAAATTATATACAGTTAAGCTTTCTGCAACGATGCAGAGTCAGCACTATGAGGTAACAGAATAGTTAAATCAATTATCATCTGAGGAAGAATTTGAACTCAGGTCCAGAACTGTATCACTCAGCCAGGAACTGTGTCAGGTTTGGGGAACACAAAGACAAAAAAAATGAAAAAATACCTGCCCTCAAGAACCTAATATTTATTGAAAAGAAACAACATGTATGCTGATAAGGAAAAACTAATACAAAGTAAATAAGAAGTAATAGAGGTTGGGAGGATAGTACTAACAGCTATTGGGATCAAGATAGGTCTTGTGTAAAAGATGGCATTTGAGCTGAATCTTGAAGGAAGCTAGGAATTCTAAGAGAGGGAAGAGAGAAGAGAAAGCATTCCAGGCATGGTGGGCAGCCTGTGCAAAGAAACAGAAGTGGACAATGAAACACCATATACAAAAACAGCAAATAGATCAATAGTACCCACCCCAAATTAGAACCAATATCCCTGATAGGATCAGATTAAAACAAAGTGCAATGTGACTTTAATCTTTCTTCTCTTTCCTTTATGCCTTCCTCCTTTCCTTTCTTCCTTTTCTTCCTTCCTATCTTCTTTTTTTCTTTCAATTTTATTTTTTATAATAGCCTTTTATTTTCCGAAATACATGCAAAAATAGTTTTCAACATTCATCCCCGCAAAACTTTTGTGTACTCAAATTGTCCTGCTCCACCTGTCTCCCTTTCCTAGACAACAAATAATCCAATATACTTCCTATCTTCCTTCCTTCCTTTATTCCTTCCTTCCCTCTCTCTCCTTTCTCTTCTTTCCCTCCCTCTGAGAGTAATTTTTTAACCTTAATTTTTTTTTAATAAACAGATTCACATATTACAACTACTTTCATGTGAAGAAACTATGAAACTTTGAAGTTTTAAAATGGGGTCCTCCTACATGAAAAAAATGAGTAAAAACCACCCTTGGAAGTGTCCTCTCTCTAATTAGAATGTAAGCTTCTTGAGGTCATCAGAGACTGTTAAGAGTTTTGTTATCTTTAGATCCAGTACCAAGGACAGCATCTGGTACAAATGAGGGATTTGCCAGATGCTTATATACTGATCGATGATTTATTTAGATTTTGCTGCTTGGTGTAGAGGCACCCTATATTATATCGTATAATAGAAAGTACAGCAGTTCTTGAGTGCAAATCCCACCTTTGTCTGGTACACAGAACTGCTCTCCACTAATCATATCAAAAGGATATTATTGACATTTTATACTAACGAATATACAGCTAATCTTACCATATTGTACACATACAGCTAACCGTTAAATACTCAATTTATGTCAGAAGATAGAATAAGAAACTTAATTTTCTAAGAATTCACAAGGATTAAGGAACAAGCTCTCATACTGCCCAACTTTGAAGTGTTGGGGGGAAATTAAATTGAAATTGAAAAGGAATGTCTTGAGTTCTTTATAAACTACACAATCTGAGTTCAAATCCTTATTTACAGATTCTCATGCATTTACTATGTGACATGAGTAAATAGTTGGACTCTTGTGGGCTTCGGTTTCCTTATCTGTTAAGTGATTAGACCAAGTGGCTTCTAGGGACCCTTCTAATTTTTTAATATTCTGTGATTCTTGCTATCTGTGTAATTAGTCACTTAACTTTTGCTGATCTTGATTTCCTTGTCAGGAAAATGAGAAGGTTGGACTATATGATAAAGAGAGGAATCAGTTCCCTTCTCCTGGCTCTCAAGTCAATTGTTCTTCTCACTTTTCCATATTTGCCCTCACTTCTCAAAGGTGGGCCTTTGACCCAAGGGCCAATACCTGGCACCAGGATTCAATTTATAAACTCCTAGAATTAAAGCTGTTGTTTCCCAAACCCTAAATGATACAACATAACCACACCCATAATGAGGAAATGAGTAGAATGCTGGAGCCAGGAAGACCTGGGTTTGGAATCTACCCCTGCCAATTAATATGGGCAAGTCACTTCATCTCTCTGAGCCTCAGTTTCCCCATATGTAAAATTATGATAATAAATCTTGGAGTCCCTATTCACTTGGGCTGCTTTGTGGCTCAAACACGTCAATCACTTTGCAAACCAGCTGTTATAGTTTTAGTCACTGGACCAATGTCCCCTGCAAAGAAGAGGCAGAAGTAGCTGATTCCTGGGGGCCCTTCTATCTCTCACTGACAGAGTGAATCCCTCTTATACCTAAAAACTGATGGAAATGAATTCATTTAGGTTCCCAGACAGGACTGATGAAGACAACTCATTTGCTTACCTAAACCAAAATCCTCCCTACATTTGTTTCAACTGTTTGAATTAAAGGTAAATTGCAGCAGAACATACCCTGCCCTAAAGCAATTTGCCTTCTGACTAGGAAACCAGCGTGGAGTACTTGGTGCCAAACCAGATAAACAACTAAGCCTGTAGGATGAGTTAAGCTGACTGCCAAAAATTGATTTGACAGACAACAAGAGATAGTAGAGACAAGTACAAAGATACTCAGGAGCTCAGTTCCTTCCCCAGGCACTGCCTACCTCCAAGCTTTGTTGTCTTTTATAGCTTCATTTTTCTCATTTCACTCAAAAGGTTGTCAGACTGAAGCCTGAAGGAGACTTTAGAGAGTGATGGGAAGTTTGGGATACTTTGACTCCAATCTCTGACATAACTTCCAGTCATGAGCAAGCCATTTAACTTCTCTTTACCTCAATTTTTTAATCTGTAAAATGAGTTTCATGGTATCATGAATCTAAAACTGAAAAGGATTTCAGAGGTTGTCTGGTACAATCCCCTTATTTTAAGAACGGGTAAACTGAGGCATAGAGAGACAAAATGTCTTGTACGATCATGGATCTAGGAGGATGTAAGGGGATACATAGAGTGATACCGTCATTTTATAAAAGAGGAAACCGAGTCCTAGAGAAATGAAGTTAAGTAACTTGTGTAAGTCACGCAGTTTCTAAGAGCAGAGGTGACAATTGAATTCAGTCTTCTGATTACAAAGTCAAAGTTCTTTTCAATCCACTTAATGTTGTAGGAGATAAGGGTTTTGTGCTGGGTGTCCGCCATTATCTTTATTATCTTTACTTTTGGTTTACATCTTTTAAAAAAAAAAAAAAAAAAAGCTTAGAAACATCAGATTTAAGCTGGGATGCCAAGGAAGTGCTTTTTTATTTTGTAAACTTTCCAAAGAATAACCATAGCTTTAGTACATCCCAAGAAGATGGGAATTACACATCTAAGTGGTGGTAATAAACACTCAGTAACTACACTATCTGGGATTTGTTCTTGAGCCAGAACTACCCAAGGAATGGCTAACCAAATATCTCAGGATTTGACTTTCCTCATAATTACTCTTTACATCAAATCAACCAAATCACAGGTTTATCCCTATGAATTTGGGATAGAAGAGTGGAATGGACATAGGTTTTTGGAGTTGATGGTGTCTGGGGTTTTCCCCGTACTCCTATTTTATGGTCCTGGTGATGTAGTGTGCTCTCCATACTAAAATGGTACCCTACACCCGCTAATTGCACTATTAAGGACAGAGATTGTAAACACTTCTCTGTGTACATAAAATTTTCCTGATTGAATATCAGTTCTTTGGGAGTAAGGGATTTTTCACTTTTGTCTTTGTAGTCTCATCCCCTTATATAGCACCTGCATATAATTGATTGAGCAAACCAAAGTCTTCTGACTTTCAAGTGTGAGAAATGAATAAATATTTGCTTGGTTTCCACAGTTATAAAAATTAAATTGGAGAAATGAAACTTAAATTAGAAAACTGAGACAGACCCATAGGGACATCAGGGGTAGTTGGAGTTAGGGTTATCTTCCCCAGAATGTAAAAATGAAAGCTCCTTAGGATCAAAGACAGATTTTATGGTGGGGATGGTGGTCTGAGATTAAAAAAAGACCTTTTTGTTCTTTGCATTGTTGAAGGCTCCTTGGTGCATTCAGGATGGGGCAAGGGTGAGATTACAAATCTCCCTACCCATTGAGCAAGCACCTTAGTTTCTAGCTCTTTTGTTGCTGGGGGAAATCCCCCCCACCAAGTTCTGAAGGGAGGGGATGGAACTCCACTCTAGGGTATACATAAACCTGCTTGACCTATTCACCCTTGTGCTCCCTTGCTGACCCCATTTTGGGGGACACTGGGGGTGTTCTTTCTCACGGAATATAAGCATGGAAAGCAATAAATTCCTTTTTACCTCTCCCGAGAAAGGTCTCCTATTGATTAATTGGATTGAGGGGGGAGGAAGTGAAGCTTCTCACATACAAGGATCTTTCCTTTATATAAGGCAAAGAGATGTCTGTCTTCCTCTCATAGTTCTCCCCCCACCAAAAAAAGCTAATTTCCCTCGTTGAATTATTCCAAAGTTTTGGTGGCTTTGTAGTAAGGAAGTTTTCTTCCAGTCTAACTTAAATCCTTCCTCTTGTGATTTGCCTTCTGTCTTTTATGGACCCACACCCTCCATTTGAAAGTTCTTTACATATTTGAAGACAGTTATCAAGCATTTCCCAACTTGTCTTTCCCAGGCTGTCAACATCTAGTTCCCTTTAATGTATGTCTTACCTTCAGTTCCTTTAATTGTTGTTTTCCTTCCTCTAAAAATCCTCTCTAATTCATTAATTTGAAAAAAGTTTTATAATTGCTCATCTTCTCTTTCCCTCCTCTCCTCCCCTCAGCACCACACCTAGACTTTGATTTGCAGCTCAATTAAAAGAACATCTCTGACTACAGAACTGGGTTGTGTGTCACCTCCCAGAGAGCAAGTCCTAAGGAATTCAGGGATCTGATTTCATATCCCATCACAGATTAAAAACATCTGACTTGAAGGAGGGAAAGAGGACTGATATGCTACAGCTTCTAGGGAAATATAGTGGTGATTTTGGGGTCCCCTGACCTCGGGAGGCCTCTGTTCTAACAGTAAGTCAGTAATCCTAAATCTTCTGGCTTTGGAGTCTGCTTCAGGGACTCCCCACACTCCCAATCTAAAAACACCAATCTCTCCGATTCTGATCAGACCGTCCCTCAATTCATTATTAACTGTCAGAAAGCTTCTGGCCTCAGGATAGTCCTACTGACCAAACTCCTGATACCAAACTCCTGGATAATCTTTTCAGTGATAACCAAATTCCGGAGACCATTCCTGAGCTGTAAAATTAGCGTATCTATGATAGAAGCTGGATAAATGTGTCTCTTTGCTTCTGTTTCTCTGGCTAATTTCTCTTAGAAATTCACCCCCCTTTTATAATGGCATTACAATTACAATACACTTTGCCCCATTGACCAGGAGTTGGGTTCAAGCCTGCAAATTCTTTTGAGACATCTCACATACCGGTATAGGACCCCAATCTTTTGGAGTCCCCTTTTCCAACCTCAACAGGACTGCTAAGAAGGTGGACACTGGTGGCAACAAGAAGTCACAAGTTCTTAAGCAAAAAAATAGAAGAATCAAAAAAGAAACTATAGATAACTTCAGTTACATGCAATTGAAAGGTTTCTACCCAAAGACAAAACAGTTAAGATAAAGAGGTAAAATGTTGATTGGTTAAGAATATTTGCATCTAATCTCTGATAAAGGTCTCCCATTCAATACACACAGGGAAACAATCAAAATCTCTAAATCCAAGGATCATTGTGGAGTGCCTATGATATTCTCAAAAGAAAAATTGCAAGCTATCAAAAACAAAACAAAACAAAAACAAAAACAAAAAACCATGAAATATTGATCCAGATCACCAGCATGTAGTATTATAGAAAAGCAAATCAAAACAATTTACCCAGCAAATGAAGATGATTCAAGATAGGAACAGTCAATATTAGAGGTATTATAAAAAGGAACATCAATAACACTATTGGAAAAAAAAATATTACACTGTTGGTAGAATGGTGAACTAATTCAGTCAATTTGAAAATTTGGACTTATGCTCTAAAAATGACTAACCTGTTTATATATTTTAAGGGAAAGGCATATACCTTAAAGAGGTAAAGGACAGAAAGAAAAATGCCAAATTAAAAAGAACAACAACAACATTCATAGTGATAGATTAGAATCGGCACCAGGAGTGCTAATATGTAATAGATTCAGGAGAGCAATAAATTTGGGAGAACATAATTGTAAATAATATTACAAAAAATAGCATAATAGAGATTTTGTTATACTTCATTCAACCTGAAGAAATCAAGTCAAGCAAATATCACAAAGGGGTGCTATTTTATTTGCATGAAAATAGCTTCAAGAGCTCATTACATTGCAGTCATAAATGAATGAATGGTTTGCATTTAAAATCTCAGAGGAATGGAGGAGTGGAGAAGGCAGGATTTGTGAGTTAAAGGGAAGAATCAGAAGGACTTTGATAGTTCAGAGGGAAGGAGCAAGAAGGAGCCAGGTGGAACATACCTGGCTGACGAGGTCCCAGACTTGTCTAAAGATGTGCCAATCAAGATCTCAAAGGTTGTTTAAAGATACTCAGACTGGAGTGGTAGACAATGGAAGTAGATAAAAGTTTCCTCAGTCCTTACATCACTCTAATACAGAGCTCAATTTTGGTTATGGCTGATAATAGTAGGATGGGCTCCTTCTTGCTATTATTTATTATAAGCTAGTTTCAAAGTTCACATCATTCCCTAATCTTTGATTTGCTAGAGAAATCTTTCAAAAAGTAAGGAGGGAGGCTATTTCTAAATGGGGGGGGGGGGTAGGAGACTGCTGAAATTTTAGAGACCAAATCCAGAGACACTTGTTAAGTACTGTTCAGAATCCAGGAGTGAGAGAGGTTAAAGTTTGGTGCCACTATAGGGATATAATATACTATGTACAATAATTATAGGCTTACCAAGGTACAATAGCAGGAATCAACATGGGTCATTTTGTTCCTTACTGCAGGCCCACTCAGACATTTGGTAATATTTTTCTAGGGTTCATTTACTCCAATAATCAGTTCCTCACAAATAGATGAAGCCCAAAGTCTTTTGGGGTGTGGATCTCATCTTCAAAAGCTAGTTCCTGATGGAAATGGGCATAGGGCTGAAGTCTTTCCTACAGGATCCCAGTTTGGAGGGATGGTGAGTTTGAGGGACAGACAAAAAGTTGGTTGGAGCAGCATCCAGTAGGTTCTGAGTCAGATCCCTGGAGCTGGTTGATACAACATCTAGTGCTGATCATTTGAAGATGAATTGACTAAAGCATTGAGAAAAACAAACCTAACAAACTATAATTGGAGAGTGTTAGGCATTTGGTAGAAAAAAAAATGACTAGTTAAGGAAGTCTCCAAAAGGCATTCCTCTTGATAGGGCTTCAGCCTGTAGTTTAGTCAAAGAGTTATTCCCCACTTGTGGAAAAACCACAAGATAAGAGGCAGGGAGAGCTAAAGAGAGAGAGCACTTAGAAAGAAAGCAACTTATCCTTGAGATGTGGTAAGAGAGCAGTCAAGAAGTGTGGGAGAAAGCAGTTAACCTGGAGATACTCTATAAAGAACTAATTGGACATAATCTCTTTTAGCAGAGACTATGTTATCTGTAAGGAAAGACCTTGCACTCAGTTAATAAAGGAAACTCAGAAGTAATAATTAAAAGGAAAGAGAGTGGGGTGGAATTTCCAGAGATCTCAGTTTCCAGAGACCTCTACTTGTAATCAAAGGTCCAAACAAGGAGAGTAGCCAAGATCTCCATGAAGGAGATTGCTTTGGAGAGCTGAGATTATGATCAACAACAAAGCAATTTTCTGAAAAGAGAATTCTACCATGCTAACAGAGTCACAAGCCCTACCTTAATAGGTTTTATAATTATCTTTTAGAAGCAGAGAGAATCGAGATAAAAAAAATCTCACAATAGGATGGCTAGCACAAATGGCATTGCAAAAAGAAAGGGGTTGTTGCAAACATTTCATTTGGTTGAAGATGCTAAATAAGGGTATTCTTCTAGTTTGTGACCAGTAAAAATAAGCCATTTGTAGGTTGGTGTAGTTAAATCACTAGAAGACAAATATATATATATATTTCTCTTTATGCCCCAGTTTATTTTTTTATGTATACATATTTATACAGTTATCTTGCTGCACAAGAAAAATTAGATCAAGAAGGAAGAAAAACAACTCCGAGATACCACTACATACCTCTCAGATTGGCTAAAATGACAGGAAACAATAACGACCGATGTTGGAGGGGCTATAGGAAAACTGGAACACTGATACATTGTTGGTGGAACTGTGAACGGATCCAACCATTTTGCAAAGCAATTTGGAATTATGCTTAAAAAGTTATCAAACTGTGAATACTCTTTGATCCAATAATCCCAGTAGAAACATGGATCTTAAAGGAGGGAAAGGGATCCACATGTGCAAAAATGTTTCTATCAGCCTTTCTCTTTAACTGAGAAAGAAAACAAAATGCAAGCAAATAACAGAGAGAGTGAGAATGCTATGTTGTGGTCCACACTCAGTTCCCATGGTCTTCTCTCTGAGTGTAGATGGCTCTCTTCATCACTGAACAAGTGGAACTAGTTTGAATCATCTCATTTTTGAAGAGAGCCACGTTCATCTGAATTGATTGTTGTACAGTCTTGTTGTTGCTATGTATAATGATATCCTGGTTCTGCTTATTTCATTTAGCATCACTTCATGTAGGTCTCTTCAGACCTCTCGGAAATCATCATGCTGGACATTTCTTACAGAACGATAATATTCCGTAACATTCATATATCATAGTTTATTCAGCCATTCTCCAACTGATGGGCATCCACTCAGTTTCTACTTTCTTGCCACTACAAAAAGGGTTACTACAAACCTTTTTGCACATGTGGATCCCTTTCCCTCCTTTAAGATCTCTTTGGAATATAATCCCAGTAGAAACATTGTTGGATCAAAGGGTATTCACAGTTTGATAACTTTTTGAGCATAATTCCAACTTGCTTTGCAGAATGGTTGGATCCGTTCACAGTTCCACCAACAATGTATCAATGTTCCAGTTTTCCCATAGCCCTTCCAGCATTGGTCGTTATTGTTTCCTGTCATCTTAGCCAATCTGAGAGGTGTGTAGTGGTATCTCAGAGTTGTCTTTATTTACATTTTCTGATCAATAGTGATTTGGAGCACCTTTTCATATGACTACAAATAGTTTCAATTTCTTCATCTGAAAATTGTCTGTTCATTTCCTTTGATTGGAGAATGTATGCCCCAGTTTGTTATAGGATGGACTGGGACAGGCCAATATTGATTGGCTAGCAACCTCTTTTATAACTGCTTTAGCTTGCTCTGTGCATAGAGACACAGCAGATGTTACTTGACATTAGCAGAAATAAAATTGACTTTTGCCTTACACAAAATACTCCAGAAGCTATGTCTTCTAAGAAGGCTATTGGTACTAAAATTCTTTACACTAAGTCACGCTACATTAGAATAGCAGCTGGATCCCACAAATAGTTTTATCAATAGCTAAATGTTCTTTATCTATTTACAAGCAGATGATTAGGCCAAACTTTCACCTTACCCAATGATTTACGCGTTTCAGATGAAAAACAGCAAATTTCTCACAAAATTGTCACTTTCTCTGAATATAGATATTTGTTACATGAGGAAAAAAAAGCAGACATTTGACTATAACAGTACAAAGCTTTCTTAGATCTCTTTGACTTTCAATTAACCAAAAATGAAAACATCTAACAAACTTCTCTCAGAAGTTCCTTTTATTGCTAAGTAGTAAAATCTTTGATGCAGCATTAAAAATGTCTTTGCTTAAAAACAACCACAGACTTGAAAAATGAAAACAAAAAATCAGCTATTAACACCTTGCAAACATAGGCTATCTCTTTAAATAATAGAAGCAATTTAAAGATGAAGAGATTTCAAAATGGTTTCTCTTGTATTTTCTTCCCATTTATTTCCCATACCAATCTCTTTTCTTGGGCTGATAATCTAGCAATAAAGAATGGTTTTGTTTGGGGTTTTTCATCTTGCTAGAGAGAGGGTAAAGGACTAAGTCTGGGACTGAGAGCATATTGCATCCCATCCTTGCAGACAGTGAAGTGAGGTGTAGAGAAAAAAAGATTCTTTCCTTCTCTGTAACAAAACTGTTAATTTTATCAATTGCTTTTTAAGCCTTTTCAAACTTTTTTTAAAATAAGATTTAATAAATTCTATAACTTTCAACTACCTAATTTCATTTCTATAAACCCAACTCGATCAGTGCTGGGTCCACAGGAAAAAGTTGGGCTCTTTCCTTCTGTCCCTTTAAGTAAATTTCTTTCTTTGTTTAGGGAACAAAGATGATCTTAAAATTCAGAACATAGGTGATAGCTAGATATTTTTAGATGAATGTAAGGTGATTTTAGATATACGTGGCAAAAGGAGCTGTATAGCGGGAAATAAATAACCTGAGGAGGGGGAACCAGGTGTGCAGAGCAAGAAAACAGGAAGGCAGTAGTGAAAGGTTGTTTACCCCAAGATTAATGATTTTGTTATTGAGTGGCCTGTACCGTGACAGGGTAAAGACAAAGAAAGCTGGGTATGAGGTGGTATATATGAAGGAATGTAACTGTGAGAAGATGCAGATGCCATTAGAGAAGATATAGGGTGCTTAATAAACGCTTGCAGTACTTAGTAACATCTGGTGTGTCAGGTGCTCTGTGGGGAAAGAGAACAGCTAGAGGGAGCTGCTTTGGAGACGTCCAAGTAACTGGTGAATGGTCAGGAACCCAGTTATAATTCCCCTTGGTGAGTAGAGGGAACTCAACAGGTGAAACTTCACAAAGCTTATAACACATGTCCAGCAGGGCTGACAGAATTATAAAACAGTTTAACATATATTGGATTACTTAATCTGGGGGAAGGAGTGGGGAAAATGGAAAGAGAAAAAAAAAAAAAGAAACACGTTTCACAGGGGTGATATGTTGAAAATTATGCTTATGTACTGAAAATAAAAAGGTTAAGAAATTTTTAAAGAACTTAAAAGCATGTATGTATAGCTCATACAATTTGTAAAATTGGCCAACATGTAATTTAGAAATCAACATAATACCTTAAATAAATTACATCTAATTAAAGAAAATAACAAGCCTAGGTTTGTCTTTAGGTTGAGTAAATTTAAGACCCAGTTTTTGACTTAAATACAGATTTAAATTTTTAGTAATAATACTTCAGTATTAAAAATTAATGCACACATATTTCTAAAACTTTGTGCCTAAATGAACAATTAAATTCACAGTTTAGCATACACCAATTAAAAGTGATTATCGTCTCAGACAACTTAGAATCAGATTTCCAATTTAAATGTTCACAAATTTAACATTACATCTTTGGGAATAAGTCTCTCCCTTTTATGAATAAGAGAAATGTTAAATATGCCATTTTCTATTTCAAAAGCACAGACCTTCACCCTTTCAAACTATTTGATATTCAAATATGTACTACTGAATCCCCCCAATTTTTAAGGTGATTGAACTTTTTGAGACATGAAATGGCACCTGGAAGCTGATAGACAAGGGCCTGAGGTTTTTCCAGATGTTGTCTTGGGGGCAAAATGGCAGCAGCATGGGTCTCCCCAAGGGCCTATTTTTAAATTTTTAGGGTTCTCTTTTCTCTACCCTCACTCAGTTATTCTGTAGCCAAGAAAGGAGGGAAGGAGAAAGAAGAGAGGAAAGTTCTTAAAGTAGGGTCCTAACTATATTCAGGAATCCAAACAGCTCCTGCATAGTGACTGCTGAGATCTCCCCAAATCATGTGGAGGGCAGTCTCCTGTCTAGAGGGGAGAAGGGGGAAACTGCTTGGATTTCCCATGTAGGAATTGGAAAATTCCACACCCTTCCACACAAACACACACACACACACACACACACACACACACACACACACACAAATCCCTGTCTAGAGTACAGAGGCCCAGAACCAGGGGCTTTAAGTAAATGGTAAGGGAGGAGGGGGAATGGGGAAAGGGAGAGGGGGAAAGGGTGGGAAGAATGGAAAATCCAGGTTTGTAGATTTGGGGGATTTCGAATATCAGTGCCCAGAATCAGGGTAGGCAACCGAGGCTGGTCAGAGAGGGGAGTTGGGACTTCCGAGGGAAGGGAAGTGCTGAGTAGGGACTAGCTTACCTTACATTGGAGATGTCAGAAATGCTGAGGGTTCCAAGACCTTGGGATGAGGGTAAGTATGAGCAGCATAAACTCCAGGTTTCAAATTGTCACCTGGGGCCTTGGCTTGGTCAAGAAGGTAGAGGAGGAGGGCGGGTCACCCTTTTTAAGGTAGTAGCCTGGAGGCTAAGTTTTTAATCTCTTGAAAGCTTGAAAGCTTAACTTTTAAGAAAATGCTGGTTAAATTGATGGACAAACAGAAAGGGAACTGTCACAGTGAGACTTCCTTAGAGAATATCCTATCATCCAATGGCCAAGCCGGCTCATCCAGTGTCCTGGAGAGAAGAAAGAATACTCATGTAAATGCCATCCTTAGAAAAGGACTCAACCTTTTGGGGGGCATACCCCTACTTTAGACCCATCAAAAAAGTGACCCAGTGCACTTTTTGTACTCCAAGTTATATCTGGTTTCTGTTACACACCTTAGTTGAGGAGTAAGACAAAAAGAAAAAATAATATTGGGGTGTTCACATTTCCTTTGTTCTGTGATACATGTTATATGGGTTCAGCTCCATCTATTATGGGCAGAATAATCACCAGGAGTGGTAATATGCAAAAGATTTGGGAGAGCATAATTATAAAGCATATTATATAAAAATAGCATAATAGAGATTTGGTTACAGTCAATCAACCTGAAGAAATCAAGTGAGGCAAAAATCACAGATTGCAAAGGTATGTATTTTATTTACTTGAAAATATCTTCAAAGCTTATCAATTGGAGAATGGCTGAATAAGTTATGATATATGGATGTTATGGAATATTATTATTTTATAAGAAACAATCAGCAGGATGATTTCAGAAAGACTTGGAAGGACTTATATAAACTGATGCTAAGTGAAATAAGCAGAACCAGGAGATCATTGTACATGGCAACAGCAAGATTTTACAATGATCAATTCTGATGGACATGGCTCTATTCAACAATGAGATGATTCAGGCCAGTTCCAATGGTCTTAGGATGAGAAGAACTATCTGTGTTCAGAGGTCAGTGGGAAGTGAGTGTGGACCACAACATAGCATTTTCACTTTGTTGTTGTTTGCCTGAATTTTGTTTCCGTTCTCATTTTTTCCCTTTTTGATTGGATTTTTTTTGTGCAACATGATAATTGTGGAAATATGTATAAAAGAACTGCACATGTTTATTTGTCATCTAGGGGAAGGGATGGAGAAAAGGGAGGGAAAAATTTGGAACACAAGGTTTTGCAGGGGTGAATGTTGAAAATTATCTATGGATATGTTTTGAAAATAAAAAATTTTAATAAAAAAAGAAAATAGCTTCAAGAGCTTCAAGCAATTACAGCACAAAATCATAAATGAACAAATGGTTTGTATTTCAGAGTACAGAACTTTTAAAAATCTCAGAGGAGTGGAGATAGGATCTATGCGGTAAGGGGAGGAACCAGGAAGGAGTTTGGTAGCTCAGAAAGAGGGGTTAAGGAGGAGTCAAGTGGCTGACCAGATCCCAGACCTGTCTAAAGATATGCCAATCAAGATCTCAAAAGTTGTTTAAAGATGCTCAAAAGTTAGACAATGGAGGCTGATAAAAACTTCGGTCTAGGACTTGGTTATGGCTAATAATAGCCAGATAGGCTCCTTCCTAATAAGGGAAAAGAATAAGCTGGTTTCAAAGTCCACATTTTGTAGTAGCTGTGTGACCCTAGGCAAATCAGGTTACCCTGAAGTTTGCCTCAGTTTCCTTAAATGTCAAATGAGCTGGAGAAGGAAATAGCAAACGGCAAACCACTTTGGTATCTTTTGCCAACAAAACCCAAATGGGCTCACTAAGAGTCCCATATAGAAACAAATAAACTACAAAAAAGAGCTGGAAATAAAATTAACCCCCATCCATTGGGTAGGCAAATTATGATACATAGGTGCAATTGCAATGCAATGGGATTTCATTGTAAGAAACAATGACTATAAAGAATTCAGGGAAGCATGAGAAGACTTATATGAACTGATGCAGAGTAAGTAAGCAAAACCAAGGAAGCAGTTATATGAGTACAACGTTGTAAATGGAAAAACAAACAAGGAGAAATTAAAGACTGGGGAGATATAATAACCAAGTTTGGCTCTAAAAAACAGGTATGCTACCTTGAAAATTCACTTCTGAGAAATATACCTGATGCTGTAAGAAACAAAATATCTTACCGAAAACTCCACTGACTCACTGATATTGAATGCAGGAAAGATTTATTTTGCATTCTTGCAAAAATGGGTGCCTAGGTGAATAGACATACCTTTGAAACTCCAAAGGCAGCATTTGATTTCTTATCCTGAAGCACAAATCCTCTCCTGACTCCCCATTAATTGGATATTATAGAAGTTACATGACATGAATTTTCACTTCTCATTACATAGCCAATCCCTACCCCAAAAGAATTTACATTCTGGAAGGGGAAAGGTAACAGAGGAGGGCTAAGGGCAGAAAACAGAAGATTCTTTTCAAATTTCAGGCCTTCATTCCTGATTACAAAAGTCATTCCTTGCTTCTCAAGGAGCTTACTTTCTTTTGGGAGAAGATAAACTCCACCCTTGATTATTCTTTGATGTCCTTGTGAGTTTGACTTTTCTAATTTATATTTCATTTCTCCAATTTAATTTTCATAACTGTAAAAACCAAATACTCATCCATTTCTCACAATCCCTTCAGTGGCTCCATATTGTCCACTAAATTAAAAAAAAAATCCTTTATTTGCCATTTAAGGACCTTTATAATCTGATGCCTTTCTCATGAAGAATGAATGAATGAATTGCTTGTCTTGATCCCAGTCAATTAAGCATCAGGGCTAAGAATCAAACCAATATCTCCTGATCCCTAACCCTGCCAATACATTACATTCCCGGAATATGTGACCTTCCACTTCATCTACTGCTTTCACATTCTTCTCTGTCCTATCTTTCACTGCCCCACAAGCCAACTACAACTTGCCCATCTGTCCATAAAAGGAGGGAGCTGGAGTTGATGGTCTCTGATTTCAGGAAGCTAGATGGTACAGTAGATGAAGCCGGGGTTCTGGAATCAGCAAAACCTCATTCCAAAGCCAGCCTCAAACACTTAGCAGTGGTATAGTCCTGGTCAAACCACTGAATCTCTATTTCCCTCAGTTTCCTCAGCTGTAAAGTAAAGATAATATAATATGAATGCCTACTTCATAGAACTGTTGTAAGCATTAAATGAAATTGTTGAGGTTCAAAGGAGACCCCAAAAGTTTGGGGTCACAGAGTGATGTCACAAGGTGTCTCAAAAGAATTTGCAGGTGTGCACCCATCTCCAAGTCAAGGGTCAAAGTTTATTGTAATTGTTACCAAATTGTCATTTTTTTCTTTTTTATCTGATTTTTCTTGTGCAGCAAGATAATTGTATAAATATGTATGCATATATTGGATTTAATATATAAACTTTGTTATCGCTGACCAACAGATTGTCACCTGGAATTCTGCAATGTTTGTAGGACTATACTATAGTATTCCTAAGGTCAGGAGATTTTAGGATCATTGACAGACAGATTGTTAGAACAACAGAACTCCTAACATCAGGGAGCTTCAGGATTACTGCTGTATTTCTCCTAGAAGCTGTACTCCAAGCACCCCATCAAAAGGATATTTTAAAAAGTGCCTGGAATGGTTAATAAATGTTTCTTTCTTTCCTTCCTCTAAGGTCACTTCCAACTCTGAATCTATAATTCTTCTCTGGCTGGGAAGTGTCAGAAGACTGAGGGGAAAAAAGAAAAGAAATGGAAAGAAGAGGATTTTAATATATTTATCTATCTCTATATATTTCTATCTCTAGCTATTTATATCTATATCAATTTATCTATCTATATCTCTACCTATCTGTCAATATCTATCTCTATAGCTATCTATTTAGATCTATCTCTATCTCTACCTCTTATCGATTTATTTCTATATCTATCTATCCATTTATATCTGATATAACCTATGATATAGGGTTTGTCACCAAATGATGGCAGGCACCAAAAGTTGGGGTTCAGTCATATGAAGAATTTGCAATGGTCATTCTCTTTGGCAAAAGGTAGAGTTACTTAGGAAACAGGTTACAGACAAAATGAAGGATACAATAGACATCAAGAATGATATATATGAAACAGAGTGGGAGATATTTGGGGCAATTGCACCTACCCAAACTGACTACTCAGGAGTCGCTCCAAATGTGGTACAGAAAGAATTTATTAGAATCTCGAGAAGCAGACTGTCCTGGCCTGTGGGCCCGAAAGGACAGCAAGAATACCCACAGAAGGAGAGTCATTCACTTGAAGATGCTTAGAACTTTTATACATTTCAGACAAAGAACCCCCCAAATCCCACCCTGTATAGGTTGTGATTGGTTACATAAACCTTTATCCCCCTATTTGTTCAGTGGAATGCAGTGAAAAAGGTGATATACGGCTTTGGCCACTTAATTCCTTCTTTGGACAATGGAATGCAGTCCAGGTCTCATCTAAAATCATGTGACTGGGGCCTATAGGCCTGATCTACTTTAGTTAACAGTCTCTGATCAATATGTGCTTAATCTGTAAGTTCTTCACCTTTCCACACAGAGAGCATTTGAAAGACAAGTTCCTCGGTGGAACTCACAACTATCTAGTAGAAAGGGAGCAAGCACCCCATGAGGCTGGGGCATACCCTTTTCTGGTAGGTTAAAATCCTGAAAGGGACTTAAACACTCTAAAAGAGTTAGTTGTAAGGAGGAGAAGTGGGTTTCAGAAGCATAGTGGAATTAGGGGAGATACCATGTGGTATGGGGAAAGAGAGGTAGGGATAAAGATACCATGAGGCAGAGTGCTGTGGCAGGCTGACCCAAAGAATGGCCCCAAGTAGATTTTTTATGGGAAATTTAATCTCAGGGACATGACTGGGATTCCTGATGAAGAGGGGACCCTGAAACTCTGAAAATCCTTGAAGGAGAAAATCTTCAATTCTGCCTCAATAAGGGACTCTGCCCTGAGGGACAAACAGTTTTCTTGTTATCTGGGTGGGTTGGTTCAGTCCTGAAACTCATTGAATTCAATTAAATTCCAGTCAAACTGAAACCCAGCTAGGAGGCAACTTGGGACTCCACCCCTGAGCCCTCTTCAGCTGGTAGCCAAAGCCCCCTATTATAAAAGAGCCAAACTAAAATCCTCTCTTTGCCAGAAGTTCCAAATATGCCAAGCCCCATGCTTGATATGTCAAGGGCCTCTGCCCACTGGAATACTCTTTCCAGTGCCATCCTCTCTTTACCCTAACCAGACTTTATGCCTCTCTGTCAGGATTTCTAACCTTACTTCCAATCCCCAAAATAAACCCTTTTATCAATCTAGGTTTTCAGGACTGTAAATTCTTTTAAGAGAACCTCCGTGCTGCCAGAAGGGAGTCCCCAAAACTCTCTACCCTTGTGCCGAATCCCAAGGGGTTGCAGGGAAGCCAAACCTCTCCATTTGGTTCCCTGAACCCCCTACCCTGCCACTAGACCTTATTATTTAATTCCCTAACCCACCAGAAACCCTAATTTCATTTTGGTTCCCTAAATCTAAAGCTCATCATTGTCAGGGAATGGCAAGGGGAGACTGTTCCAGACCTCTACAGAAGTTGGGTCTCAGAAGTTTGACATAACTTGGATTTTAGACTGGATGATCTCTCCAGAGGGTGAGAAAATGAAGCTAAACTGAACTCTATCAAAGCCTCTCCCTGTTTGCTTCAGGGATCCATTTTTTTAGTTTCTCTGTTAAAAACACCATTCAGGACCTCATCATATCTACATTTATCTAACTATCTCTATGTAGATATATCGATATTTCCTTCTGCAAAGAGCTGGGAGTTTGACAATTAAAAAAAAAAAAATCTTGGTGTATCCAATCCAATCCAATCTAATCCCACATGGGAAGCCCATGTCTGCCTTGTGTGAGACCTTGGATGAGTCAACCTTTCTGGGTCTCAATTTTTCATCTGCACAATGAGGGATAAGCTTCACAGGATCATAGTTTTTGAGCTGGAATGGAAGCGACCTCATAGGTCATCTCGT